>NC_090074.1:6480315-6804482 GCF_038355195.1 Osmerus mordax
AGAGCTTTGTATGTGAGGAAAAGGACCTTAAAGTCAATTCTGAAGGTAACAGGGAGCCAGTGTAAAGTAGCTAGGACAGGGCTAATGTGTTCTCTCCTTTTAGTTTTGGTTAATAATCTAGCTGCAGAATTTTGAATGAGCTGTAGTCTTTCAGTGGTTTTCTTGGGAAGACCAGTGAAAAGTGCGTTACAGTAGTCCAGCCGGCTGGATATAAAAGCATGAATTAACTTCTCTGCATCATTTTGGTTTATGAATGGTCGTACCTTTGCTATATTCCTCAGGTGAAAGAAAGCTGTTTTGGTCACTTTATTAATGTGAGAGTTGAAATTCAAATCTGAGTCCAGGATTACACCGAGACTCGTCACCTTTGGTTTAAGACAGGGGGTTAAGCCTCCAAGATTCTTAATAAGCATCTCTCTTTTGGATTTGGGGCCACATAGTAGGACTTCGGTTTTGTCTTCATTTAATTTAAGAAAGTTATCATTCATCCATTTGTTTATTGCCAACAGGCAGTTGGTAATGGAATTGATGGCCGTTGCATCGTTGGGTTCAGTGGATATATATAGTTGTGTGTCAAGAAAAACAACACATCCTAGACCACATCTCATCTCTCATGTCTGTGTTGTGAACTCGGGTTCACTCTGAACTTGAGACAACAGAAACATACTTTGGTGTAATGTTTACTATCTAAAACATAATGTAGTCCTGATATTTTGTTATGAAGAAGAAGTTAGAAATTACTCACTCCATTTCTCTGTTTAAAAAGAAATGAAAAAGATCATTAAAACACCAATCATTTTATATATTACAAACACGTTATTAACAAATGTTTGTGAGTCAACATAATTAATGTTAACGAGCCTATGAAATGAATACATCATTATTATCATAAGCAGATGAACTAAGAGCAAGGATAAATGCTGCTCTATATCAGTAGTCCTACATCAACATACATCAGTGTAATCTATGGAGCTCCTGTGTTCTGTGTTCAGGCTCTTTCATGAAGAGGATGACTGTTTGGTAGTGTAGAAGAAATTGGGATTTCCTGTGTGCTTACATTATTCACTAATCAATAGAACTAGTCATTGGATACTAGTTAGTATGTTCTCATGTAAGCTTGCTATTAATAAGAGTAGATTGTGTCTATGTGTCAGGGTTAATAGATGTTCGGGGTCAGGAGAAAGTACTGGCTAAAAGTTCCTTGTCATGACTACAAGGAGAGCTCCAACTATGAACTCTCTAGTCTGAGTGGTCATGTGTTGGGAGCTGTGAATCTCTTTCTCTGAGACTGTTGTAACGTCATTACTGCATGACTGTCACAATCTATGTTTACATTCTTGTGGCCTATAAAAGATGGTCCTCCGGCTTTCAGAGCTGAGAGAGACATGATTGAGACCTAAGCCTGGTGTTGTGTTGTCATTTATTGTCAGAGGTCGGGTTTTCTCTCCCAATCTGCAGATTGATAAATACTCATTAAAATCCAGAACTCAACTTAATCACTCCGTTTATGAAGAGACGGACAAAACACTTTCTTCATCAGTAGCTACACATATAGACATTTATATTTTACTGAGAGAATATAAAAACTCCAGTAACAAAATCCAGTAAGAAAATGTAATTATTATATGAAGACTATAATTGTATCTGTGCAGACAGAGAGTCTGTGTCGTCATAGTTCATGTAGAGATGTTCATAGTCATGTTCTTTACTTTCAGAACAATGACCCTCCCTGGACCACAAACCCACACATAGATGACCTGACAAATGTCCCCTCCTCTATCCGACATCCTGTAGTCTCTCAGCCTCAGAGACAAGTTGCCTCTCTCCAGCTCCTGGGTGACCAGACTCACTCTGCCCTCATAGCCCCTCCCCTCTATCACCTGGCCATTCTTATACAGGTTAATACACTCCATTCATCAAACTACAGCTACATCAAAGTTCCCTCTAAACTGATCAGAACATGATTGTATGTGTTAATGGAGTTAGATTAACTGAAGTTCAGGAGGAAGATAGCGCACCAAGACTCCTCCTTCACTCCAATCAACTGATACGCATCAGCCCAGTTAAAGCGCGGAGGAATGCGACCAAACACAACTCCCTGTTTCCAATTACAAGTTCTGCATGAAGTCTTCTCCGTTCCTCTGGTCCTTGTGCTAGCATGTTATTGTTTGGCGTGCGTACATCTAGTTGCCTCTCTGTCTTCGCTGCTGCGTGTTTGCGTGTCTGCTGCTCCCGTTGCTGTTTCAACTCGTCGGCTCTTCGCCTCGTCTCCTGGCTCCCGCAGATCGCCTCCCGGCCCTGACGTCTACGGAGGAATGGACGTTCTGGACCTGTTCCCGTCGGACGACGAGTTCCCCTCCCAGCTGGAAAGGCGGTCCCGTCCCCGGCGTTCTGGCTGCGTCCCCGAGACCCCCGGTCGCTCCCCGTGTGGTGCTGCTCCGGGCTCCTCCGCCTCCCTGGGTCCCACGGCTCCACTTCCTGTTCCCGGGCGTCGGTCCTACCGTCATCCGAGGTCTCCGCCTCCTGGGCCTTCCGCCCGGGATCGCTCCCGGGCTCGGCGGCTGGCCAAGGGCGGCCCCGCTTCTCTTCCTCCTCCAGCTCTTCGCGCCGCTCTCCATCTCCTAGCCCCCCCGCTCCGCGGTCCGCCGCCTCGGACCTACCAGCGTAGCCGTCCAACTAGACCGTTGCCGGCCTGCAGCGCCTCCTCCGGGATCGGGGGATCCGGTTTTCCCAGTCGAATCCGAAGGCTCGGCTCCTCCGCCTCTGCTTCGGGGACTCTGGGGGCCGGCGCGCCTCCCCGCTCCCACTCCCGCCCCGTCTCTCCCACTGCAGGGTGCTGGGCAGCACCATTGTGGGTTCCTGCCTCTTGCCTCACCCCCCTCCCCACCCCCCCCATTCCCCTCCCTCCCTCCCTGCTCCTCCTGCCCTGGCTTCAGCTCCTGCCCTCACCAACATTCCTGCCCTGTCCACGGCGTTCATCGCCTCCATGGCCTCTCCGCCGGCTCTCTGCCCTGTGCCCGGCCCTGCCCCTGCTTGCTCTGGTCTGGCCCTGCCTCTTCCGGGCTGCGCCCCTCTAACCTTGCCCTGTGCCTTCCCTCCTGCAGGTGCACCGCTCCGGACATAATGCCCGCCCCGGCTGCTGCCCTTCCCGTCAGGACCCTGCCCGCCCCTGCCTCCACCTTCACACTGGCCATGGCGCCTCCCCCTGCCTGCCCCGCGGCCCCCTCTGCCTCCAGACCTTCCTCCGTGTCTCCCTCCCTCCCTCCAGCCATCCTCCAGGGTGATTACGTGGACCTGGCCGACCTTCTCCTCCCGTCCCAGGTCTCTGCCCCCCGCACCATCGTCGGGTCCTGTGGCCCCGTCCTGCTCCGCCACCCTGAACAAGCCTGGCGACGGGAGCTCACGGCAGCAGAGTTCTCTTACGCGTTCTCCCTGTTCCGGGACGTCGTCTGATCCTCATTTCCCGGGCGCCGAGCGGAGCTGGACGACTATCTCTCCCTCATCCTGCAGCTCGCCCTACGGTTCGGGGGCTTTTGGATTCACCAGGTGAATACAAAAGTCTGCTCACAGTTATATTCCTTCCGCACCACAACGCACAACGTCGCCTACCGCGCCACATTCAGGGACTCGCCGATCTAACTTCCTGCTAGGAACTTACATCTCTGCCTACATGACTCATTTAAAAGAGACAACAGCATTAACTGCTCTCCCTAACTACTTCCCCAGATCCACTTGGTAACACTCTCCCCTCCTTAAGTCACTGTCCTCCGATACTGCAAGAGAGTTCTTCATCTCCTTCAAAACCTCTCGAAAGAAAACTGTCCCTAAACTGGCTAGTATTTGAGAAACTGCCGCTGGACTAATTGACACTGCATCCAAAGCAGACCTAGGCTCATGATAAGGATTTGAATGTTGCCCTGCATGTCGCCTGGTACTCCTGCATGGAGCAGGGACAGGCCTTGGACTCGGTTCATCCACTGGTTCAGGCTCAAGATCGTCAGGATCATATTCCGTTACAATTGACACAGGAACCTCACCAATAGGAACTGCTACTGTTTCATTGTCTGAGGTTTGACTGGGCCTAGGAGTAATCTCCTCCAACAACACTTCATCTTCTGAATCCTCAACATCTGACTCTGAATCCTGTGATGTTACTGACACTGAAACAGAGCCTTTGCTTCTCCTCCATGGAGTAGGAACAGGGAGACTCACACAAGGTCTAATATCCACTCTGTTTACGTTCTGGACAGGCCCTCCATCTACAGGTTCCACTGTATATGTTGTACCCTGTATCTCAATCACTCGCTCAGGAGTCGACACCCAAGCATCTTGGATTTTATTTCTTCCCGTTGGTTTTTGAGATACAAGATGATACACATTCTGGCCTTTCTCAATTGGTTGGATACTTCAACAGAGCATCCAAGGGGAGATACGGCTCACTGGAGAATGTCCTGTTTTGTTTGTACGCATGTACCAACTCAGGCAAATGTTCTGGCCATCTGTGTTTCTTTTCTGGAGGGAAGGTGCATAGCAGCTCATGTAGGGTTCTGGTGAACCTTTCACACTGGGCATTTCCAGTTGGGTGGTAGGGCGTAGTGCAGCTTTTCTTGAACCCATACATTTTGCATAGTTCTGCTATGACACCACTCTCAAAATGTCGACCTTGATCTGAATGTAACCGTTCTGGCACACCATATTTCATAAACCGCTCCCTGATGAGGAACTTTGCCGTAGTGTCTGCAGGGCCTCAGCGGCCGCATTATGTCCACCTGGCCGATACTGGACTTCCACATCAAACACAGCCAACTGTGCCACCCATCTGTGTTCAATGGCTCCTAGTTTGGCAGTGTTGAGATGACACAAAGGGTTGTTGTTTGTAATTACTGTACATTTTGAACCAAGCAAGTATCCACGAAACGTCTCTACTATTGCCCGTTTTAGTGCAAGGAGTTCTAATTTCATACTACTGTTATTATCATTCTTGTCCACATTTCTCTTTCTCATGAAATCACTCTTTTTGTCACCTTGTTGCTGATAAAGAATAGCTCCCAAACCATGACTGCTGGCATCGGTCTCCACATTAAAGGGTTTAGTGAAATCAGTCAATCCTAGAATGGGTGCACTCGTAAGCTTATACTTTAAGGCATCGAAAGAGACCTGACTTTCCCCACAAACTACTTAGCATCTGATTTGCTTTGGAATGTGCAGCACTTAGACAAGAAAAGATCTGAGTTATTTTACTGTGGACGGGACTGGCTATGGTGTGACAGTTGAGATCTTGTCAGCATCAGTAGCAATGCCATTTGCTGAAACGGTGTGCCCCAGGAACTTGACTTCTTTCTGTAAGAAATGTAACTTTGAGACCTGTCTCTTGTAGGCGTTCAAGCATTGTGTCCAACTGCTGTACGTGATATCCACCATGATATCATCCAAATACATTAACATTATCTAGACAATTAGATCACTCATGGTAGCTTGCATCAACCTTTGAAAGGTTGCAGGTCCATTACAGACACCCATTATCATCCACAGATGTTCATATAGCTCAAACAGAGTGGTGAATGCTGCTTTACGCCGGTCCCACTTCTCTACTGTTACCTGTATACCCGAGGTCTTCATCCTCAAGGGCAAAAACATTTGTATATTTTGCTAAGACTGCACTTAACTCCACCTGCTGATCTTTAGTACTAACAATGTCTAGCCGGTCTAAGATAAACTGAAAGTTATTTGGGTCCTGTACATCCTTTACATCAACAGTAACTTGTTCAATACTCAAAGAAAGACGCTGAAACTTAACTTCACACACTCACTCAGAATTCTGGTACTCCACTACAGACAAGACACCTAGTCGGGTTCTGGGATGGAGCCACATATCCTCCTGTGACAAATGTGCTACTTGTATGGAAAACCCATGACAGTGAGGGTCAACAAGCATAGGGAGAACTATGAGCCCATCAGGTAGAGAGGTATTAACAGATTCTACCAGCATGTGTTCCCCTTGCTTTGCACCTTTGACATGCCCCTGGGCCCTCACTGTTACCACGGACGCTGCAGGTATGTATACTTTCTCTTTACCAGCTAATCTAGCCATGGCCTTCTTGTCAACTTTACATTTTTGCACTTGCTGGATAACATTTCTCCAATCCATATCTTACTCCCCTCCTAAAGTAGTCTAAAATTCGGCATGTACTAACTGTCGGCACCTGTTGATAATGTTCATACCTATAATTTCAGGCACTGACATCTGGAGACTCTGAGGATCTTTCACCACCATGAACCCACAGTCTGGAACTGTCATGCCCATTGTCTCGACCACTAACTCTAGACACCCCAGATAGGGTATGTCTAAACCGTTGGCTGCTGTTAACTTGAGCCAACCAGATGTCTAGAGCATATCTCCTTCCTCCCTGCCCAAAATAAGAACCCTTTTGAAACCCTTCGACTGCCTGTATCCAATAGACAAGACGCTACAACCCCCCCAATCTTGATCTCCACTACAGGACATGTTCCCACAGCACGCTCTAATAACTGGTCATGAGATGGGCTGACTTTAGATGAGTCTGAGGTGCACCCCCGAAATGCTCGAGTCAACACAACCGGGGGTCTCGTTTCCCTGCACACCAGACACAGTGCTATCTTTTCCAGGTACATTTCCCTTTGTGGGGCAATTCCCAGTGATACGTCCCTCTGACTGAAACTGAAACATATGGGTTTGCCTTCCTCTGTGAATTGTGGTTGTGTCTGCAGGTTACTGCTAGTCCTTCTACTAGTGCCTACCTCTGGAGTAACAAGATTCTTTACAGCCTGTGTTAACTCACTCATGGCTTTACCTTGCTCTGCAACTACCCTCAAAACATCCTCCAAAGTAACTGACTTCTGCTCCCAGCCTGTCCACAACATTCACCATAACTCCTCAACTCCTACCATCATCTACAAGAAACCTTCCTAGACCTCACCTCATCTCCCATGTCTGTGTTGTGAACTCGGGTTTTAACTTTTGACAATGCTAACATACTTTAGTGTAATGTTTACTATCTAACAGATAAAGGTAATTTTTTTTACTTAGTGTTGTTATAATGCAGAAGTTAAAAATTACTCACCCCTGCGCACTGTTTCAAAAGAAATGAAAAAGATCATTAAAACATCAATCATATTACAATATAGTACCAACATGTTATTTACAAATTTGTGAGTCAACAGAATTAACGTTAACGAGCCTATGAAATAAATACATCATTATTAACAGAAGCAGATGAACTAAGAGCAAGGATAAAATGCTGCTCTATGTGATACCGCTGCTCTATGTCAGTAGTCCTACATCAACATACATCAGTGTAATCTATGGAGCTCCTGTGTTCTGTGTTCAGGCTCTTTCATGAAGAGGATGACTGTTCTTCATCTCCACATATAGACTACAGCATTTCATGTTTTACTGAGAGAATATAACATCTCAGAATAATCATCTTCAACCCAGTAAGATAATTAAGTGATGTCATATGCATTTGAGTGCATTGTTTGTGCAACATATTCTTCACTAATATTCATCACTGATAAGTGATTTGAGCCTGTATCTTCCAATACTGTACATCTCTACAAGCTTAGAGTATAGAGGGGTTAGAATGGGCAGCATAACCAGATAAGTCAGAACACCTCTAATGTTCTAACTCATACTTACATGTGAAAGTATAATTGTATCTTTACAGACAAAGAGACTGTGTTGTCATAGTTCATGTAGAAATGTTCATAATCATGTTCTGTAGCTGTAGAACACTTACGTCTGTCCCATAGACCCACAGCCTCCTCCTCCTTCTGTCCTCCGTAGGTGACCTGACAGATGTACACTCCATCATCTGACCACTTGAAGTCTCTCAGCCTCAGAGACACGTTGCCTCTCTCCAGCTCCTGGGTGACCAGACTCACTCTGCCCTCATAGCCCCTCCCCTCTATCACCTGGCCATTCTTATACAGGTAAATACACTCTCTATACTTAAACCACCTGATTGTCATGGCAACAGTGCTGGTCTCAGGAGAGAGGTGACATGAGAGGGTAACATCCTTTCCCTCATCAGCCTCCACAACCCTCCCTGGTACCCTGAGTTTAAACTCATCTGTTGGGGAGAAGAGAAACAGTACTGACATCTCTGCAGGTGCATGACAAGTATACAGTCTGCATCTATGAAGTAACAATCACACACAGACTCTATATGCTCTATACACACTCAACCTAGAGAGACATGTAGGAAGAATCTAAACTCACATCACTAGCAAACATGAAGGACAGCATGGATGATAATGTAACCAGTAAGGAGAGGTTATATACAACACAGCAGCATGGATGGTTGTAGAGAGGGTTACACACAACACAGCAGAATGATAGCAGAAAAATAAACATAATGTTGGTATACTGCATATGTTCATTTAGTATTGAACTTGTTCATTTAATGACTAGAGGGATGTCAGATTGTGAACATGTTTGTACATGTTTGTACATTTATACTTAATGTTTCAATGCAAACAAAGACTACTTGTGTCCACTTACCGTGATGTCCGGCCTCTGCCATGTGTCCTTCCTGTATAGAGACAGTTACAACACTTGATCATGCTAAAACATTACAAAACATGACCGTTTCATTATTGTTCCATTTGACATGGCAAACCACAAGGACTTTATTCTTCTGACCTTTGAGTCACACAGAAACATGTTTTTGCTGCTGTTTCCTCAATACGGACATGAACACATCAAGATCTTTTCTTACCTTTTCTGAACTTGAATTCCAATACTTTATCAGACAGATGTTTAATATAAATCTCTAGCTATCTGTAATTCATACCTTTCCATGGTTGTACATATGATCTAAACGTATTTTCTTAATTCGTCTGCTGTACTGTAAAAACACTTGCACTTTCACCTGGGTGGGGAACAGGTGTGTATAACCCCTCCTCCATCCCTAGAGGTCAGATGAGGAACTGCAGATGAAACACCAAAGTTACTCTTCAAACATGCAGACATGTCCCTTCTTCTGAGGCTGGCTGGAGGCAGCAGTCAGAAAGTCAGCCCCCTGCAGGAGAGGTTGAGGCCAGCAGAGGGCAGCACAGTTCTACTGAGGAAGTTCTAGAAGGAGCAAACTCAGGAGGAACATTTACCTTATCATGTTATCAAGATCAGAGGTTATTGGTCAAAGGAAGTTTGAGACTATTATATATTTGACGTGTCAGGTTGTGTGTGCGTGTCTGTTTACATAATGTGTATCTATGTGAGTGGATGTGCATGTATGTTTGTGTACATGTGTGTGTGTTGTGGCAACCTGTGCGTCTGCAGTGTTTGTGGGCAAGAAACAGGACAGGGTCTCATTCTTTAGAACCTCACAGCATTTATAAAACGTAACACTATTACAACGTAGTGCATAGGCAGTCTGGAAGAGTTCACCTGAAACTCTCCTTCAGACTCCCTCTCTCTCTCTTCACTCCTTTAAGGGCAGAGTTCACCTGAAACTCTCCTTCAGACTCCCTCTCTCTCTCCACTCCTTTAAGGGCAGAGTTCACCTGTATCTCTCCTTCAGACTCTCTCTCTCTTCACTCCTTTAAGGGCAGAGTTCATTAAGAAGTGTAAACATCAGAAGTAGTTACATATTAACTATGTTCTCCTTCTTCTGAGGCTGGCTGGAGGCAGCAGTCAGAAAGTCAACCCCTGCAGGAGAGGTTGAGGCCAGCAGAGAGCAGCACAGTTCTACTGAGGAAGTTCTAGAAGGAGCAGAAGTTGTCATGAGACCAGTGACTCTGGGAGGTCAAACAAAGGAGGAACAGTCACTGCTGTCTGTTACTGAATCATGGTATTAATGAAGAAAGTGTTTTGTACGTCTCTTCATTAACGGAGTGACTCAGTTCAGTTGAGTTCTGGATTTTGTAAGCATTTTCAATCTGCAGATTGGGAGAGAAAACCAGACCGCTGACAATAAATGACAACACAACACCAGGCTTAGGTCTCAATCATGTCTTTCTCCGCTCTGAAGGCCGGAGGACCATCTTCTATAGGGCACAAGAAAGTAAACATAAGATAGTTCGTCTGCTCTTATCCAGAGCAGACGCTCTGGATAAGAGCGTCTGCTAAAATGACTAAATGATAGTGACAATCAGTCAGTAATGGTGTTACAACAGTCACAGAGAAAGAGATTCCCAGCTCCCAGCTCATGACCACTCTCAGGGCAGAGAGAGATCATAGGTGGAGCCCGTCGTCATCACAAGGGACGTTTACCCAGTACTTTCTCCTGACCCTGAACATCTATTTAACCTGACAAATAGACACAATCCACTCTCATCATAGCAAACTCACATGAAAACATATTAAGTACTATTCAATGACTGGTTCTATTGATTAATGAAGAACATAAGTACACTGGAAATCCAATGTTCCTCCACAGTATCAAGTTCAGAGAGGTGATTGGTCAACAGCAGAGCTGTGAAGTAGAAGCAGAAAGACACCATCAACATTTGGCTCAGTTGTGCCACACATGACAGAACATTAAATACTGTTGGTAATGGAGGCTGTGATCAAATAATGAACTCTGACAGTGTCCACTACAGTAAGTATACCAGCACCTCTTCTGGTGGTATGCCAACTCCTCTGCTCCATAACGCCTCTTCTCCCCTCTCTTCTATTCTTCCAATCTACTTCCTCCACACACACACACGCACACAGACACACACACATGCACGCACACAGACACACACACACACACAGACTTTCTCCAAGCAGGACGAGTGCTTGATCCCTGACCGAGGACCCATACAGACACGTATGAAATGTTGTGGAGACATCTCCCTTTTATTCTGTAACAACCTTCCCCTCCTGCCTGTCCTGTAGCCCTCTCCTCTTGGCCCTGCTCTTGAACCTGTGTCTCTTTGTCAAACATCTACATAGAGAAATGGACAGAGCGGTACTATTGGTTCATGAAGTCAAGCATGTGATGTTGTGAAGATAGTTTGATCTACATACACACAGGCCTTCCCAAATCGATCACCACGGCTTCAAAACGTGGCCAAGGATCAACAGGGTTAAAGTGGTGCATAACAGAATCCCATCTAAAAACAGGAGAGGAGGGGAGAGGACTAGAAGGGAGGTAAAGGAAAGGAGAGATGGAGAGGAGAGGAGGCATCCTCACAGTATTGAGTGAGCTGCTGCTGCAGAGATAAACCGTCACAGATGCAGTCCCCAAACACACCACCAGGGGGAACACTCTTCACTGCTGCTCACAGGAATGTAGACCAGCACTGTCCAGAGAGAGATGGGGGGAGATTAGATAGAGGGAGGGACGGATGGCAACAGAGGAAACTCAACCAACATCCCCCTGGCCTCCCCCCAACCTCACCCAACCTCCTCTTAACCTCACCCAGGCTCCCCAACCCCCTGCCTCCCCCCAACCTCATTTCAGAATCAGAATCAGAATCAGAATCAGAAAAGGATTTATTCGCCATGAAAGTTTGCACAGACAAGGAATTTGCTTTGGCAGGAAGGTGCATACAATAAACATATACCTAAAATTTAAATATGTGGACTAACTATACTAAGGGTACATAAACTAGCAGTACTAAGTGGGATAAATATAAGTTGCCGTAAATTACAATATAAAAATACAAAAATACAAATATTACAAAAAATACAAATGTACAAGATACCATGTTGTGGTGCAGTGCAAAAGCAGTGTGTTTTAAGCAATAAGTCATTTGAGTCAGTGTGGTCCCTTGGCCTTGTTGAAGAGGCCAACAGCGGAAGGGAAGAAACTGTTTTTGTGGCGTGAGGTATTGGTCCTGATAGACCGCAGCCTTCTGCCGGAGGGGAGTGACTGAAACAGGGAGTGTCCAGGGTGGGAGGAGTCGGCCACAATCTTCCTCGCTCGCCTCAGGGTCCTCGAGGTGTGCAGGTCCTCGAGGGTAGGCAGATTGCAGCCAATCACCTTCTCAGCAGTACGGATGATACGCTGCAGTCTGCTCTTGTCCTTGGCAGTGGCAGCAGCGTACCAGACGGTGATGGAGGAGGTGAGGATGGACTCAATGATGGCTGAGTAGAAGTGCACCATCATTGTCTTTGGCAGGTTGAACTTCTTCAGCTGCCGAAGGAAGTACATCCTCTGTTGTGCTTTCTTGATGAGGGAGCTGATGTTCAGTTCCCACTTGAGGTCCTGGGAGAGGATAGTGCCCAGGAAGCGGAAGGACTCCACAGTGTTGACTGGGGAGTCACACAGGGTGATGGGGGTGAGTGGGGCTGTGTTCCTCCTGAAGTCCACAACCATCTCCACTGTCTTAAGAGCATTGAGCTCTAAGTTGTTCTGGCTGCACCAGGTCACCAGGTTGGCCGCTTCCCACCTATAATCAGACTCGTCTCCACCAGAGATGAGCCCAATAAGGGTGGTGTCGTCCGCAAACTTCAGGAGTTTGACGGACGGATGACTGGAGGTGCAACTGTTGGTGTACAGGGAGAAGAGCAGAGGAGAAAGGACGCAGCCCTGAGGTGATCCGGTGCTGATGGACCGGGAGTCAGAGACTTGTGTTCCCAGCTTAACGCACTGCTTCCTGTCAGACAGGAAGTCTGTGATCCACCTGCAGGTGGAATCAGGCACGTTCAGCTGGGAGAGCTTGTCCTGAAGCAGGGCGGGGATGATGGTGTTGAAGGCAGAGCTGAAGTCCACAAACAGGATCCTGGCATAGGATGCTGGGGAGTCCAGGTGCTGTAGGGTGAAGTGGAGGGCCATGTTAACTGCATCGTCCACAGACCTGTTGGCTCTGTAGGCAAACTGCAGGGGGTCCAGTAGAGGGTCAGTGATGGATTTAAGGTGTGCCAGCACCAGGCGCTCGAAAGACTTCATTACCACAGAGGTCAGGGCGACGGGTCTGTAGTCATTATGTCCTGTTGGCCTTGGCTTTTTGGGCACAGGGATGATGGTGGAGGACTTGAGACAGGCTGGCACATGGCATGTCTCAAGGGAGGTGTTAAAGATGTGGGTAAACACCGGAGACAGCTGGTCAGCGCAGTGCTTGAGGGTGGCTGGAGAGACAGAGTCCGGCCCAGCTGCTTTGCGGGGGTTCTGCCTCTTGAAAAGTCTGTTAACTTCACCCTCCTGAATGGAGAGAGTCGTCACTGTAGAGGGGGGGAGGTGGGAGGCCTCCTGGGTGGGAAGGGGTAGTTCAAGACTGTCCAATTGTCTTTCAAATCTGCAGTAGAACTCATTCAGGTCGTTGGCCAGGCGGGAGTCGTTAGTGGAGTGGGGGGCTCTGGGCTTGTAGTTGGTAATTTGCCTGAGCCCTCTCCAGACAGAAGCAGAGTCGTTTGCAGAGAATTGGTGTTTTAGCCTCTCTGAGTACAGTCGTTTAGCCTCCCTCACCGCCTTGCTAAACCTGTTCTTTGACTCCTTGAAACTGTCTTTGTCCCCACTCCTAAACGCGGCCTCTTTCTCTGACCTCAACCTTCTGAGTTTAGCTGTAAACCAGGGTTTGTCGTTGTTGTAGCTTACCCTGGTGCGTGTTGGTATACAGCAGTCCTCACAGAAGCTGATGTATGATGTCACAGCCTCTGTGAGCTCATCCAGACTATTGGTAGCAGTCGTGAACATGTCCCAGTCAGTGCAGTCCAAGCACGCCCGCAGATCCTCCATAGCTTCACTGGTCCACTGTTTTGATGTCCTCACAGCAGGCTTACAGCGCTTTAGCTTCTGCCTGTATGCAGGAATCAGGTGGACCATGGCGTGGTCAGAGTGACCCAGTGCTGCTCGGGGGACCGCATGGTATGCTTTGCTGATTGTAGAGTAGCAGTGATCCAGGGTGTTTCCTTCTCTGGTAGGGCATTTGATGAATTGTCTATATTTTGGGAGTTCTTGAGTGAGATTGCCTTTGTTAAAGTCGCCTAGCACAATAACCAAGGAATCCGGATTTTCATGCTCCACACTCAGTATCTGGCTGGCGAGCACACGTTGAGCCTCGTTAACGCTAGCCTGCGGAGGCATGTAGACGCCAACCAGAATGAATGATGCAAACTCTCGTGGCGAGTAAAAAGATCTACAGTTAATAAAAAATGATTCCAGATCAGGAGAACAGTGCTGCAGAATCACTGTCACATCTTCACACCAGCCACTGTTAATGTAAAAACAAATACCACCGCCTTTCGTTTTGCCAGAGAGCACAGGGTTACGATCCGCTCTCAGCAGTTTGAAACCTGCTAGCTGTAGCGCAGAGTCTGGGATCAGTTCACTCAGCCATGTCTCCGTAAAGCACAAAACGGAAGATGAATGAAAGTCTCTGTTTTTCCACACCAGTAGCTGAAGTTCATCCAGTTTGTTGCTCAGTGAACGCACGTTGGAGAGAAATATCCCCGGTAACGCTGTGCGTGCCCCACGCTGACGGAGTCGCACCAGAGCACCGGCTCGTTTGCCTCTCCTACGGCGCTTCGCTGCTAGGACAAAGCCGAGGGTGGCTTTGACTATAATTCCCACTAATTCCGCCGCTGGAAGCAGAAAAGTGGGAAATAAATCCACAGGAGTTGTAGTCCTGATGTTTAGAAGTACTTCTCTAGTTAGAGAACCCCGGAAATCTTGGCAGAACACTGAATTAACAGACAAAACAAGACAAAAAAGAGCGCACCTAACGACCGAGGCAGCCATCATCGGCGCCATCTTGGATCTTGGTGTTTAGCCTCCCACCTCCCTCTCCCACCTGCCTCCCCCTGCCTCCTCCTGCCTCCACCTGCCTCCAGGGTAGAATGGGGAGACAGCAGCTGTCTGGTGATGGAGGATCTGGATGAAATATTGAAACACACAGTTCTGTTTGCTCATCTATACTACCCCTCATTCCTCTCTCTTTCTCTGTGTCTCTTCCCCCATCCTTTTCTTTCTGCCCTGCCCTCTCTCTTTCTCCATACTTCTATGAGTATAGCAGATGACTGTTCACTGGGAGCAGTAGCAGTGTGGACAATACATGAAGGAGACCCCAGACTCATACACAGCTGATGATGTCTCTGGCTTGGTTAAGGCCAGCAGGCGCTCCAAGAAATCCAGAAACACCGCAGTGTGTGAGAAGAAGTCTAATGACGGCTCTGACTTGACTAAGGCCAGCAAGCACTCAACAGATTCTTACAAAAGCACACTGCTTGAAGGAGTCTGTGAGTCTGACAACTCTGGCTCGGTTACCCCTGGCCTATTCCTTTAAATATAGTAATAGTATTGTTTTGAATAGTTTTGATTGTTAGGCCCATATTAAACCCCCCTACAATGACATCAAAGATTGAATCAGTATATCATCTTTTCCCCCCCAAATGAAACACTCCCTTGTTTCAGGTAGTTTCAAAATGAGTTATTTGAACAGATAATCCTACTCTCTCACTGTAAAGTGTCCTGGCTAACTGTGTTAGGTACAGTAGATATGCACAGATATCTTCTTACATGCTCTAGTCTTCATGCACAACACTCCACACAACTACTATTGACATTTCTTATTGTTTCTTTAAAACCTCACATCATTTATAAAACAAACTCCAGTAACACTATAACAACTTGATGCAGAGGCAGAGCCACTTCCATGTTCTGGAGGAGTTCACCTGTATCTCTCCTTCAGACTCCCTCTCTCTCTCCACTCCTTTAAGGGCAGAGTTCACCTGTATCTCTCCTTCAGACTCCCTCTCTCTCTCTCCACTCCTTTAAGGGCAGAGTTCACCTGTATCTCTCCTTCAGACTCCCTCTCTCTCTCCACTCCTTTAAGGGCAGAGTTCACCTGTATCTCTCCTTCAGACTCCCTCTCTCTCTCCACTCCTTTAAGGGCAGAGTTCACCTGTATCTCTCCTTCAGACTCCCTCTCTCTCTCCACTCCTTTAAGGGCAGAGTTCACTCATCCCTCCATCTAATCTCATCATAATGGCAGAATCTCTGTCTGAGGGACTGTGGCACGATTATTTCGAGAATCAGGCACTTAGAAATAAATACAGGCTATTTATCTTAACGTGTTTGCTGCCATTTTGAGCTGCACTAAGCGATTGAGCCATGGATTTTTCGAGCCACCAATGGGCACTGCACTGGTTCCCTGAACTCGTGACACCTCTCTTCCCCTACCACTCCATAAAACCTTTCCTCTCCTCCACTATATCATAATTTCTGTTTTCAATTTCAGGACATTGTTTACCAAGGAAAAACATCAGGGTGTATGGATGAATAAAAACGTTTATTTGCAGTATCTACATGACCAAAAACACTTTGCTGTGGGCACTAATGACTATTTTTCCAGAAATGTATCGTTGCAGAATGAGGTTGAATGAGGAAATGGTTCATGGTCAAAGGTTTCATGTAACATACATATACATGAGTAGTCCATTTACAGGCAGCAGGGTGCCCTATCAATAGAATATATATTATAGATGATATTCAAAATGTTATTTCTGTCTGTATGACAATCAACATAAGATAACAGTTGATTCATCCTTGTGCAGGGACATGTAGAGTTTTCAGCAGGAAAAAGACAGTGGTAATACAGTAATAAATAAAAAGAAAATACAATGTACCGATAAGACACGTTAGCTAAAAGCAAAATGAACTAATAAACAACGTATAGTTTAAACACAGGTAGCGACAGTAAGAGTTAGCAACAATGGTGACCAACAACAGTAGGACTACATATTAGCTAGGGAAATATCGTTCAAATTCTTCTGTCCCTTAAGTGTGCGGGTTTTGGGATTGTAGGCTTGAGTGATGAGTAGGTGTGAAAAATACATTTTAAGAACTTGTGGTCTTCTGAGCGGATATCACAAATATAAATGCTCTCAGAAACAATACAGAGTAACAGAGGTAAATATGTAATAACATAATGTACCGGTAGCTATGTAATGCTAGCTGGTTTCACGTGCAGCTAACAAAACGTTTTAAAGAACATGAAATATTTATGTTAATATAATATATAATCCAATGCTGATATGATGAGAATAGTAATTGTATCATCTACTGAGTTACGGCACAGAGTTAAGGTTTGCCACGATCAAATGGAGTAGGATGAACAAGAGACAAACTAAGATGCACCAGGGGGAATACAAGGATCCTTTGTTGTCCTCTGGGGGAATATGAGTCAGGGTCTTCTATCAGATCCCAAAGAAGAAAAAGGAAATGTTCTCCAGGCGAGGTCAGCCTCAGAGGGCTTGGTGTGGAAGATGTGGTCAGAGGGGACAGGAGTGGCACGCTGGTTGGTGTTGATGTCAGGGACCACCTGTAGATGCCACCGTCAGCTGTAGGAGGCAGACTCTGGTGGAGTGTGTTCCATCCGGAGCCTTGTGCTGCCCAGCTGAGGGCCAGGAGAACAGAGTGCAGGCGTGGAAGGGATGTGGCCGTGGGTGGAGTGGAGCAATCGTTGTCGACGGAGGCAACAGCACTACTGGCACTGTGAACATGAAGTCACCAGCAGAGAGAAATTGGAGAAGACCGAGGAAGTCAGAGTGAATAAGGGAATTGAAATGCTCAGGACACAGGAAGCAGGCTTGTAGAGACCGGCTTGAGGTCCAACATTGTATGTTTAACAGAAAGTTTGTTGGCTCTGGGAGTCTTATGTCAGTCATTTATGACAGTACATGTTCACTGATATGGGAACACTGATATCAAGCTACAGACGCCATTTTTACAAGCCATGTCACAAGGCCTTCACAACTTGTAGACCAGGCCAGGACCACAGGTTCAGACAACCTTCTGAAGAGATTGAATGAAAGTATAGATGATCAGTGAGTTAAGTTAATATAGTGTATTGTCTTGAGTTCTGCATTGGCGTGGTGGAAGATGGGAGTTACTGTAACTCCATATAGAGCCTCCATACCTCTCCCCACCATGCTGTGTCTTCTTCTTAGTGGCGAACATGTATTTGTCTATCACCTCCCACTGCAACACAGATGATGTTCAAACTAAATTGGTACAATTACTGAAGGAGCATTGAATGGACTGGGTCAGAGATGTGCCAACGCCTCCACCTCCATGCTGAGGTTAGGCCGTTGGAAATACATGGCCTACGCTGACGGCCTGAGTGTCCCTCCACAGCTGTTTGGTGACTTCCTGCATGCTAGTGAAATAAGAGGCCTTTTTGCTTGGCGGATGTGTGGATTGTTGATCCTGAGTGAACCAAGGGTGGGGCACAATCATGAGTGGGGAGGTCTTTAGAACGGTACATTGATAACATTTCCCATTCAGACTTGATGAATGTACCTATAATACCTACAATGTCCCAAAAAGACGACATTCCACACCAGAAACACCTTAGAGTGTATTACATATATTGCCCACAACAATACATGTAACTTTTGCTCCATTCACAAGGAGAAAGAGGCGAACACCAACTGAAGCACAATAAACCACCATCATATCTCAGAAAGAACAGTCATGATAGTATGTATCCACTTTTCCTGAAATCAGCAATTGGAGAACTGATTCACAGTTTCCTTACTGACTTGAACTGACATTCAAGATACAATGGATATTAGATTTATGGGGTGGGGGTGTGTCTAACAATTGTATTACTCTCGTGTGTCTTTATCCGTTCTATCACATGACGTACTAAGACACTTTGGTCTCAACTGAACTTGCAGTATTTACAGTGGGTAAATAAAAACCGTAAAAAAGATTGATGATTGGTCAAAGAAAGTTTGAGAGAATGATATAGTTTACATGTCAGGCATGTGTGTCAGTGTATCTCTGTGTGTTTGCATATGTGTGTGTATGTGAGTGGGGGTCTGTTTGTGTTTATGTGTGTGTACACGTGTGTGTTTCTGTGTTTGTGTGTACATGTGTGTGTATGATGGTCCTGTGTCTGTCGAAGGCCAGAATGTGACTCTGCCGTGCAGATACGATGCCTCGTATCACAGAGTTCTGCACATGTTCTGGGGGAGAAGAGCGCTGATGCTGCATTACTGCAGCTGGGTCATAGTGGTGATGGCTCTCAAACAAACTATAAAAATGTAATTAGTACAAATCTTTTGTTACGACCCTCTCTGAACCTGCACGTTTAAGGTCGATGTCTAGGGGGGAATGAGGGCCTAACGGAACAGGGGTTAGGTTAGGTGTCGCAGCCACAACGAACACAAACCAGACAGAGTGTAAATAACCAAGGGTTTTATTTCTTAACAAAAAGTCGTCACAGGAGGACAAGGGAACCATGAACGGTGCCAAAGAAAAGAAAACAACCAAAATGCTAACCCTTCAGGGGCTGCCGAGACGTCTATAGAGAGGTTGGATGGTACGACAGAAGAGCATTTGTGGGACGCTTTAAACCCAGTAAGAAGCACAAAGCTGAGTTATGTTCCCGCATGAAGTTCACCAACGTCTTCATGAAGAACTCTGGACAGGATGTGGATGAGCAGAAGCAGACGGGGGTGTTCTGCATTGATGGAGAGATCACCAGCGTCTGTGTCATGAAGGAGGAGAATGGCAAGTCCCGGCTTCCTAAACTTTGAGAGGCACGATGATGCGCAAGAAGCTTTGGATGACATGAAAGGAATGGAAATGAGCAGCAAGCTGATCTGTGTTGGTCGTGTCCAGAAGAGGTTAGAGCGTCAGTCCAAGCTGATCTGTGTCGGTCGTGTCCAGAAGAGGTTAGAGCGTCAGTCCAAGCTGATCTGTGTTGGTCGTGCCCAGAAGAGGTTAGAGCATCAGTCCAAGCTGATCTGTGTCGGTCGTGTCCAGAAGAGGTTAGAGCGTCAGTCCAAGCTGATCTGTGTTGGTCGTGTCCAGAAGAGGTTAGAGCGTCAGTCCAAGCTGATCTGTGTTGGTCGTGTCCAGAAGAGGTTAGAGCGTCAGTCCAAGCTGATCTGTGTCGGTTGTGCCCAGAAGAGGTTAGAGCGTCAGTCCAAGCTGATCTGTGTCGGTCGTGTCCAGAAGAGGTTAGAGCGTCAGTCCAAGCTGATCTGTGTTGGTCGTGTCCAGAAGAGGTTAGAGCGTCAGTCCAAGCTGATCTGTGTTGGTCGTGTCCAGAAGAGGTTAGAGCGTCAGTCCAAGCTGATCTGTGTTGGTTGTGCCCAGAAGAGGTTAGAGCGTCAGTCCAAGCTGATCTGTGTCGGTCGTGTCCAGAAGAGGTTAGAGCGTCAGTCCAAGCTGATCTGTGTTGGTCGTGTCCAGAAGAGGTTAGAGCGTCAGTCCAAGCTGATCTGTGTTGGTCGTGTCCAGAAGATGTTAGAGTGTCAGTCCAAGCTCAAGCGTGGGTTCCAGCAGAAGCAGCTCCATGACCTAACCCTTCTAAGCAGCAGGTGAGCAGACTTCAGCCGCTCAGTAAAAAGAGAGTGCTGTCCCTAGTGCGGTCTATTTCTATGTTTAGACAATATTCAAGAATTAATTCCACATTGTACTAACCCTCAGCAGCACATGAGTGCCCAGATCCAGGCCAAGGACCAGACTCAGCCTCAGGCCCAGGTCCAGTCTAAGATTCAGGTCTTGACCCAGGCTAATGCTCTGATCCAGACCCAGCCTCAGGTCCTAACCCAGCCTCAGGTCCAGACCCAGGCAATGCTCTGATCCAGACACAGCCTCAGGTCCAGACCCAGGCCCACATCCTTGCCTTTGTGTCTACGCAGAAGGTATATACAGTATGTGAACGGCAAGTGATTTGACTACGTCACCTAAGTTTTAAGGTACACAGGAACTCTAAGCTCCAAGAAAGGTTTGTATTGGGAGGGAGGAGCAGTGTGTGGGATACCCAGACAAAACAGACTTAAAACAATTGAGCAGTAAAATACAGTTTTAATGAAAGTATTAGTTCCAAGAGAGGCGGGCATGGATCCAGTCTTTGTGGAGTGCCGTCCTCTGCCCGCGCTCCTCGGTCCTGCTGGTCGCTGCAGTCCTTCTCCTCTTTAGTGTCTTGCAGCAGTAAACAGAGAAACACTGGCCAGTAGTGCGTCCAGCACAGACAGTGATTCACCCTGCCCTTCTGCTGGACTATCCAGCTGACCCTAACCCGCTCCACAACCCACCAGAGACCCACCGCACCCAATACTTCTACTCTCAGTACACCCACAGCAACACGCAACCCTAAGTAAGGAAACTTAAGGGTGAACAGTTGTCCTGGGAATAAGCAGTGGCTTACCTCCCAGGTGTGTGTTGACCAGCCTTGTGGGTGTGCGTTCATGCTACTCTCTAGTGTCCCCTGTGGCGTTTAGATGTCATGGTCAGCGTCTACATGGCGGCTTCCCTGTCTTCCTCCTCTCCCAGCGTGTTTCTCTGCAGCTGCTCGCTCCTTGTTGTCTCTTGTTGTCTCTTGCTCTCCCGTACAGAGTCTTCACCTATTTTGGTGAGGGGCAAAGTGTCCTGAATGTCCAGCCTGTGACATATACCGTACAGACATTTATAACTTGAATGTGTCATACACAAGGTGGCAGCAATAGCCTTGTGTGTCTAGTGTATCTATCTAACTGTGTGTATTTAACTATGATATGTGCCCTGCCTCTCTCCAGCCTGCTGTCTACACATGGGGCAAGGAGCCTCTGACAGCCTCCACGCTGGCCTCCACTCCTCCGCACTACCAGAAACTGATGCTGGGAGAGTGTCTCATCACCCTCATCCACAAGGTGCAACCACGCCTGGCTCACAGCTCACCGGAATGTTCCTGGAGATGGACAACGATGAGCTGATCCACCTGCTGGAGTCTCCACAGGCTCTGCTCTCTAAGATCCATCAGGCAGTGGCTGTCCTCCGTGCCTCCCAGATGAATGTGTCCACCACTGCTGGTGTGTGTGGAGTTCCTGGATGTTGCAGCACCCAGCAGCACATCAGTGCCCAGGCCTAGGTGGCTACGATGCAGGAATGTACAAGCACATTCAAACCCACTTTCCCCTCTGTTACTGTCGTGTTCCACACAGCCTACCTAACTGTCACCCCGTCCTCCACAAGGACTTTGCTGATACATTTTTTTTATAAACAAATGTATTTTATTCACAGACAAAAAATGTAATGCACTTATGGAAAGAGTCTTACGAGGAAAGGTAACTTTTGTTTTTAATACAATTAAAGTAATACAGTTATGAACATGCCCGTCTGGTATTTTAGTCCTTTTAAATGAATGAAATGCACATAGAAAATTATTTGCTTACAGTAAATAAAACTGATTATAATGGTGTGTTATTGTGTAACACTCTGTGAATCACTTCCACCATCATAGTTTCAGGGCTGACTGTAACACCTACACGTTCCTATGTACTTTCACCTGTTCACCACCAGAGGGCATCATCTCCTGAATTCTAGCCAGACCCCTTGTTCACTTCTGACACACCTATTTTGATTTCCAATCCCCACCTGTAAGTAGATCCCCTCTCACCACAGTCACTTTGCAAAGTCTTGTCTAGTGTTGCTACCTGTGTATACCCTGCCACCCTGACAGAGCCTGTTAGGATGTACCCTGACCCAGTCTCTGGGATATACCTTCTGCTCTCATTTGCTCCTGTGTGTCTCTCTCTCTCTCTCTCTCTCTCTCTCTCTCTCTCTCTCTCTCTCTCTCTCTCTCTCTCTCTCTCTCTCTCTCTCTCTCTCTCTCTCTCTCTCTCTCTCTCTCTCTATGATATGGGGACAGGTAAACATGTAGTTTAATGTAGAACATTTTGAAATTAAGATGATTGAGATTCTCTATAACAAAGTTATAGTGTAAGAAACAGGTTTGCCCTGCTTTTGTGCAGCAAAGTAGAAATATAATAAAGATTACCATGCATTTGTCTGTTTATATTTATAATACCAGTTCTTTACTTGTGAAAACCATGAGACGATCCTTGATCCTGAGAGAAGCCCTGTGTCCCCTGTCTGTCAGCAGCAGCACCATGGACAACAACCCTGCAACACACCACCCCAAGCACCCCAGCTGGGCCCCGTCCACCAATCAGCTGCCAGCGAGCTCCCCTGTGGTCTCCAGAGAGAGACAGAGGTCAGACGATGAGTAGGAAGGGCCTGACCCCCATGCTGTCTCTCCCCACCAGCGTCTACATCAAAGACCACCACACCACCACCTGGCCCATCCCGTACCGTGAGGTCCAGACGGCTCAGGCCCCGGTCCAGTGGGGGGGGCAGCTGAACCCTCGGCACGCCTCATCTCTCCCTTTCCCCCCCAACATTGAAGAAACACCCCCTCGGGGCTTAGCAGCTTCTGGAGGGTGTCAGTTCTCCCTGACTCACTATGGAAGACAGATCCTACTTCTTACAAGATCTCAGAGCCCCAGTGATCAGGTACTTGCGTTGTTGCCGGTTGTCGGATCTCCTTTTCAAGCCAGGGTTCGTCATGTTTTGGATCAGAACGATCTGATTGCTCCACCCAATAGGAAAAGAGTTGAAACCTGGGGCTTTGGCTGCGGGTGTGGGGGTTGCAGACTCTCCTCCTTTCCTGGTGGCAGCAGGGTTGAGGGGGAGCTGTCCACACCAGACGACCGTGTGCTCAGAGGTCGACTGAGGAACTCCGAGGCCCTGGGTGCGGTTCTTCAATGCTGGGGGGAAAGATGTTCAGAGAGCGCACACACGCACACACACACACACAGACTCGCACACGCACACACACACACTCACATGCACACACACTCACACACACACGCACACACACATGCAAGCACGTGCACAGGATCGATGCAAGGAGCCAATGAAAGAAGAGCCATGTGATATTTGCATGCCTGTGTTTGAACCCATGACTGTGGACAGCGGTTTCTGACACTCGTACACTGTCATGCCATTTGGTCTGCAAAATGCACCTGCAACATTCCAACGTCGCATGAATAAGGTTGTTTCCGGGTTGGACGGTTGCGCGGTGTACTTTGATGATGTGGTGATCTTTAGCAACACCTGGCCTGAACACTTGCAGCGTATTCAGGCCCTGTTTCAACGTTTAGCGTGGGCACGGCTTACAGTGAACCTGGCCTAGTGTGAATTTGCTCAGGCCACGGTGACCTACCTACGTAAGGTCGTTGGCCAGGGTCAAGTGCGCCCTATACGGGTGAAGGTGATTGACCAGTTTCCTTCTCCTTCCACCAAGAAAGAGCTTGGAAAACGTGTCCACTAACCAACCTGTTAAGCTCCAAGGTTCACTTTGACTGGTCCCCTGGTGGTCAGAGGGCTTTTGAAGATGTTCAGACCTCAGAGCTCTGCTCTGCCACGGTGTGGTCTGCTCCACAAATGGATCAGCTGTTTGCCCTGTATGTGGATGCCAGCAAGGTGGGGGCTGGGGGGGGTGCTTTTGCAAGCTGGTCCAGAAAGCATTGAGCCTCCAGTCAGTTTCTACTCCAAAACGTTTCATTCTTACTAGTTGAACTCTTCAGTCATAGAGAAAGAGGTGTTGGCGTTGGACTGGGCACTACAGCATTTTGAGGTTTATGTTGGGACAGGTCCCTTGGTTGTGTATAGTGACCACAACCCACTTACCTTTTTGCATTCCTTCCAGAACCCCAACCAGCGCCTGATGAGGTGGGGTCTGTTCTTGCAGCCTTACCATCTGGATGTCCGGCATGTGAAGGGCTGTGGAAACGTGTTGGCTGATGCGCTGTCTTGTGTCTTCCCAGTGTGAGTGTTGGCTGTGTAACAGTTAACAGCCGCAGTGTGGCTGTTAATTACACTTGACAGTTCTGAGAGAAAACCAAAACACATCTCATCACAAAGTGGCAGAGGCAGAACAATAGTCACTTCATTAGGCCTTCGCTGTCATGTCTTTCTCCATAGAAAGCCAGGCAGCACTTTACATTGAGGTTACATTAACTACCATGTCACTACGTAGCCATACCTATGGTCAAACGTAGCTTTGTGGAACTTGCTATGAAAGTAAAGGGTTTTGTGTGAGCTAAATGTTATTACTAGTGTAAAAAGGGACAGTATGGAAGGGTTAAAGGGGTAAGTGAATGTTGTAAAGGGTCAGTAGAAGGCTGTGTCACCAAAACAAGATCAATGTTAACATCATTGTACCCCTGGAAAGCTCAACCTCCCCCAAACTAAGTTTTACTGTACTATCTAGTACCGCTGAAACACGATGAAGCTAACTACAATGTTGTCACTGAAGGTATTACCATGTAGTCACGTTAGTTGATAAAAACGGATGTGAAGCACTCTTGCTTGTCAAGAGGCCTAATACGATTAGATTTATTAATATCTAATATACTTTATTAAAGTAGAAACTTTCTGAGTGTAGCATGGGCCATTGCACACGTCAATGTGTAAAATATATCATGACAAATATATAAAATATGCTCAAGTAACAGAAACGCATCCACCTGGTGGATTTTATGCAACGTTTCACTGCTTTCTAAATAACGGCCTTGTTATTGCTAATTGCAAGTGACTCACCATGCTGACGAACAGAAGTTAGCAAATAAGCAGTCCAGAGCAGCCACCTTCCAGAGTAGCCCATCACAACATGAACACTGTCCGCCATGTCCACCCCCTTTCTGTCTCTCTCTCCCTCTCGGTATTGCATTCAGGGTTGACACAAAAACAGCTTTTTGGAAGATACGTTTGAATTCTGAATGAAGGAAAGGGCCCTTGAGGCTGAGGTTTCAACACGACAGCGTGGGCTCAGATCCTGGTTCAGCTGAGTTGGATTCTGGCTGGGGGACCCCTGTGTGTCACCTCCCTCTTGTCATACTGTCAAATAAAACATGCCGACAAGAAAATGAACATCTTTAAATTGTGCTTTAAAAAAATATATTTTCACTATAGCAGTTTCTGCTTTGCTTGGGACAGATCAGTGAGGGACAGGGAAAGTGAGGCACAAGTAGGATTCAAACCCAGGTCCCTGCAGAGGGACCTTCAATTACAAGGTACACACTTTTCCAGAGAGCTACCAGGGCCCCTGTGACGACCTTCATGACTCTCTCACTCCGTCTCCCAGGAGACAGGAGAGAAAGTTGGCCATTACGGCTCACCTGCTCATTTGTGAAGCACACCTGTCAGTCGTTAGTGTTGATTGGCAGTAAGATCAAGTGACTCGTCACCCATGTAGATCTTTTTGATCTAATGCAGTAATCCTGGTCCAGTGAGACATATCCTACTTCTTAAACGTTCTCAGACGGATTCCAATTGGTTGGTTATAGAATTGATGTTATTAGCATTTGAGGCATTGAAATACTGTAAGAACTATTGAATTTATTAAATAATAAAATGAACACAGATACATTATTATCTTTCATGAGCATAATATTCAGTGCTTCAAACATTTTAATTTTGTTCATGAAATTGATGTAACTGGATTTACTTTATTTGTGCTTTACAAATATTTTTTTAATTTACTTTTTGTGACCAAACAAAGGACTGATACCAGGACAAGACCAAGACCAAGATATGGATCAGTATTAAAGGTGGTTTGATAAGGTAACACAAAAGCACAACCTTTTAAAACCATTAACCGCCACAGGAGGCAAATTAAGGTCTGCTGCATGACATCAGTTGTAGAAGAAAGTTAACATGCAAGTTTAAACACAAAGCTTACTGATGGTTCATATAGCCAGAAATGTGTGTAGTTTGTCCTTTGATGATAAATTCCAAATGTGCTTTCATCAGATATGATCCAACAACATTACTATTTTGACAATATGTTACCACAATACATACACAATACAGTACATATGTCATGAAGTTCACTGTAAAATTCAAATCAAGCAATTATAGCTGACAATGTTTGTATGAATGAAGTCTCTGAATTCCTCCCTCTGTTTCTCTCCTTTTACTACCTTCTCTTACAGCATGGACCTCTGACAAGAAGTCTTCACTGAGATCTCTCAGTCTGGTCCTAAGTCTCTCTATCTCCCCTCTCCTCTCATCTACACTTGTCCTCCTCTCCTCTATCACCCTCTCATCCTTTATGTATGTGGGCTTCTCCTTTCACTGATTTCATTGACCTCCACTAAAAACTGACCACTGAGCTCCATCAGTCTTTGCGTCAAATTCTCTATCTTTCTAGCCTTCTCATTGATCTCTCTATCCTTCTCCTGCATCTCTCTATTCTTCTCCTGCATCAGTTTATCCTTCCCCTGAATCTGTCTGCTGAAGTCTCTCTGCATCTTAGTGTGTGAGATCATGATGCTCCTCTGTAGCTCAGGTAGGAACACCTTCATCAGGTTTCTCTCTGCTTCAACTCTGGCCTCTCCTTCATAGTTCTCCCTGAACTCCTCCATCTCCTGCCTGTGTCTCTCCTCCCTCTCCCTCCTCTCATTCTCTCTCTTCTCTCTAAATCTCTCCAGCTTTCTCTCCATCTCCTCTCTCCGGTCAGTCTCTCTCTTCAGCTCCCTCTCCAGCTCTCTCTTCTTCTCCTCATCCCTCTCCTCCTTCACCTGTCTCTCCAGTTCAGATGTTCGATGGCTGAGTGTTCTGATGTCTCCCTCGTGCTCCTGGATCACTCCCTCTATCTTCTTCAGAGAGTTCTGCAGCTCTGTCTCAAACTTCTCTTTCCTCTCTGTCTCCTCCCTCTGTATCTTCTCCTCTCTCTCCCTCTGAATCTTTCCCTCCATCTCTCTGACCTGGGCCTCTGCCCCCTGGTAGGTCTGACTGCTGTAGAAGCTCTCTCTGTTTCCTGCCACCATCTCCTCTACCTGGTGCAGCAGCGCTGGGACCTGAGTGCCATGGGCCCTGTCCTTCATGTTGAGGACGTGGTACCTGTTCCCACATTTCTCGACAAGCTGCTGGAGGTCCTGACTTCCTGTTTGGAGAAACTCCTCCATGCTCTGCTCTCTCAGACTGTCATCATGGGTGAACAGAATGACAGTGTGTCCCCAACAACCCTCTCCAAACATGTCCTCCATTCTCTCCATGGCTCCTCTCTCCTCCCCCTCAGAGGGCTCCACTGGTACGACCAGGAGGAAGGCGTGGGGTCCCGGGGCGGACAGACGTACACACAGCCCCACATCCTGTCTCATCTCCTCCAGAGAGAGTCCAGGGCAGAACCAGTCTGGAGTGTCCACCAGCACCAGCCGTCTCCCACACACGTCCCCCTCTCTCCTCCTGCTCCTCTGGGTGACTGCAGAGGGGCTGTCCTGGGCCCCAAACTCCTCTCTGCCCAGGATGGTGTTTCCTGCTGCCCTCCTCCCAGCCCCAGTCCTCCCCAGCAGCACCAGTCTCAGCTCAGACACACTGGGAGACACTGGAGGGTCTGGACTGCTGCTCTCTCCCCCCACTGAAACACAACACAGGGACATGGTCACACCACTGGTCTAGTTAGAGAGGAAAGTACATCAAGGCTGATATTAACTACTCAATTAGCTATGTTTTAAAACTGTGATTATTTTCTGAAAAATACAAAATAACATGAATAAAAAATGTGTAATAATTAACATCTCTATCAGAATAAATCATAATAAAAGTTCCTCACTGCAGGGCAGTATACATAGCAGTATCAGGACGTTTGAAATTATAAACCTGAACTCAATAATCACTATGAAACACACAGTAGGATGTACGGACAGTAGAGGATGGGTTAGATGTTCAGGTGTTTGTAGGTGTCTGTAACAGAGTTGATGACTCACTGGCTAGAGGCTCATCCATGCTGCGTCTCCTCCTGACTCCAGGGACCACAGTAGAACCTTCATCCTGTGGTAGTGGTGGGTCTGTATCTGGGGTCTCTCCTCCCACTGCAACACAACACAGGACACAGCTCAAACTACTGACGTGAGGGTCACCCTGGACATTCATACCAGATGTTCACCTCAACAGAGTCATCTGACTATGATACTGAACCCAGAGTTAGACAGGTTCCTGTAGGTGCATGACCAGTGTATAGAGAATGGACTGGGTCAGAAATTCAGGTGTTTAACAGAGTTGAGGACTCACTCTCTGGAGGTGGATCTATGCTGCGTCTCCTCCTGATTAGTAGTTTGGGTTCTGCTTCTGAGATCTCTCCTCTCTCTAACACACAAGATGAAACAACCATTTTGTGGGCATCACATTTAGAGTGAAATATTCAAACTAAAACTTCACATTATAACACTCACCAGTGGTTTTAACCACTAACTCATTTCTCTGTCTCTCTACCGCAGTGTTAAGGTCACATATCTGCTGTGCTGAAATGATTGAAAATAAAAATCATAAACATACCATTTAGAAATACAAAACACTTCAAATGTATCACAGAAATGATATGAAATACAAGTTATGCCATGAAATCTTACCAAGTTTAATGTTTTCATTTTTGACATCTTCCACATGTCTGTCTCTCTCCTTCAGCAGTTCATCTCTCTCTCCTAGTTGTTTGTCCTTCTCTTGTAGTCTCTTCTGTGTCTCTTCACCTTCACTCTCTAGTCTCTCCAGTCGTTGGTCTCTCTCTCCTAGTTGTTTGTCCTTCTCTTGCAGTCTCTTCTGTGTCTCTTTACCTTCACTCTGTAGTCTCTCCAGTCGTTGGTCTCTCTCTTCTAGTTGTTTGTTTTTCTCTCCCAGTTCCTCCTGCCTCCTCTTTAGTTCATCATCTTTCTCCATCAGCTGCTTGTCGTTCTCATCACACACTTTATCTCTCTCCTTCAGCAGTTCATCTCTCTCTCCTAGTTGTTTATTCCTCTCCTCCAGGAGTGAATCCTTCTCTTCTATCCTCTTTTCACTCTCCCTCAGTGTCTTGTTCACCTCCTCCAGGTGTCGGTCCTTTTCCTCCAGCTTCTGGTTTCTGTCCTCTAGAAGTTCATCTCTCTCTCTTAGTTGTTTGTCCTTCCCTTCCAAACTCTTTATTAATCTGTGAATGTCCTCTGGACGTTTGTAGTCTAGCTGTATTTCTGGAGGGTTATATAAAAACATGAATTAGGATTTGAAATCAATACATTAGAACAGCTGTTGATATGCAGATATTTATTTTGATATGTGAAGTATGTTGTTGCGTTGTCACAAAAAACGGTAACACGGAACCAAATTTTGTACTCAAACAGAAAACGGTACAATACCAGAATTTCTGACATTCATAGAGAACATCTCAGCCAAGTCAGCTTCCACCCTGTCCTAATACTGCCCCACTGCACAGTGTTAGGACCTGGGCTTGCACTGTGTCTAGCTTGGTCAGAGAAGAGCTGCTCCCCCATAGACAATACACCCATAATCTATAACTGCTCTAACCAGAACCACATACTTTTATACTCACCAAGAAAATAAGCAGATTCCTCTCTTCTCCTCTTGTCCTCTGGGCTCTCACTTTGTAAATACTTTTCAGCTGAATGAATGATGGAGAACTGACATGTTAGATATATTACAGTGTAGTAATACAATCTCTGTCAAGTTACTTGGAAAATATACATTTCAACTTCTAATACCAGCAGCACAGCAAATTGTGTTGAAATACTTTTATTAAAAAATCATTGTATAAATTATAAATGATTTAATGTTCCATTTCTAAACTAAATACAACAAACATGTATTGAATGTATATTCCTGACAGTTTATCCTGTGTTGATGTTTTACAACAAGAATGTTTCTTCTGTTTCACAGGTCAGGCAGTGAAGTGCATTCTTTCAGACATGTTGTAGTTTGAACAACATATTCTTCTTAAGTTTTAAGCAGATTTTTGTTGTAGGTCTACTAGCACCACCTACTGTACTGGAGTGTGTCCAGAGACAGACCTCTAAATCCTCCCTATTGGTCTGGTTTCTCTTAGAAAAGGACCAGTGAAGATCTCTCTCTGCTTGTACAATCCCACAACATGGCCTCCACCATCAGTCTTGTAATACCCTGAGCCCTCAGACTCACCTTTAACCTCTCCCTTTCCCTCTATGTCTATATCAGGGCCTCAGCCTCTGCCTTACTGATAGACACCATCACCTCACCCCCCTCCTCCCTGAGGGCCTGCTTAGACACTGTCTACACTCTGGAACCCACATCAGTTTTACCCACACCCCCATCCTCCTCACACCATTGTGACCTCGGAGCACCTCATCCAGCAGGTCCTGTCTACTGTGGGATGTGAAGGACTGTACACTCATCAGAACTGCACTAGACTCTGAGCATATAACCACTCCAACCTCCTCCATCCACTGTAAGGCCGGTCAAATCACCAACAGCTCCACTGTAAATACAGCCAGGTGATCTTAGAAGCACTTTCAGACCAGGACCTCCCTATCAGGTACAACAAACGCTGCCCACTTGTGAATATTTGTAGTCATCCATTGTACACAGAAACACCCGACTACAGAACATCTCAGCCAAGTTGGCTCCCACCCTGTCCTCATACTGCCCCACTGCACAGTGTTAGGACCTGGGCTTGCACTGTGTCTAGCTTGGTCAGAGAAGAGCTGCTCCCCCATAGACAATACACCCATGATCTATAACTGCTCTAACCAGAACCACATAGTACGTGTTCACATACACTTCTTCAATATGATCAGCCCAGGTCAAACTCTCATCAAAATAGACCCCAGAAACCTGAGTACCTGCTCCCTCTCCAAATCATTCCCATACAACATCAGGCAGCTTCTTAAACGAGAAGTTTGACTAACATCAGACCTGGACCCAGGCTCACGTGGATCTCAGGAGCAAAGCTTATTATGGGATACATCTGAATAATACTGTGAGTGTATCTCTGCTCACAGGTTTGACCATGAAGGGAGGGTTTTCAGATATTTAAATAATGGCAACATGAAATTTAAAAGAAAACAATAGCAGTGTTATCTTCAAAGTCTGAAATATATTGGTACATTCTTAAACCATGATAATGTATGTCATATAACAGATATATGACATTACTCACCAGCTATTGAAGTTGTGTAGAAGGACATAAAATAGAAAGTTAAAACATCATTATAATAGAACACTTCAGTTATATACTGTGTGAGTTTATCTTAAACATTGATTATGAATAACATGGTAGTGTCAGTAACCCGATTTGTTGAAAACAAGGATGCTCTATGAGATGCAGCTGCTGTATGTTAATGGTCCTACATCAACATACATCCGTGTAATCTATGGCGCTATGAGTTGCATGTTTTTTTCAACATGTTCTTCACTATGCACCACTGCTAAGTGAGCCTCTCTTATCAAACACTGTAGATATATACAAGCTTAGAGTATAGAGTGGTTAGAATGGGCAGCATAACCAGCTAACCACCTCTAATGCTCCAACTCCTACTTACATTTGAAAGTATAATTGTATTTGTACATGCAGAGAGACTGTATTGTCATAGTTAATGTAAAGATGTTCATAATTATGTTCTTTACCTATAGAACAATGACCCTCCCTGGACCACAAACCCACACTACGATGACCTGACAGATGTCCCCTCCTCTATCTGACCTCCTGTAGTCTCTCAGCCTCAGAGACAAGTTGCCTCTCTCCAGCTCCTGGGTGACCAGACTCACTCTGCCCTCATAGCCCCTCCCCTCTATCACCTGGCCATTCTTATACAGGTTAATACACTCTGTTCATCAAACTACAGCTACATCAAAGTTCCCTCTAAACTGATCAAAACATGAAAGTATGTTTTAATACATGTTAGAGGACAGCCTAGATGCATACTTTCTTTGCCAAAATATCTTAAATGTGAGAGTTTATAACACATTGTATTCATCCTCTCCTTATTAGGGTCCTTCTCTATGTGGTGTTGTACCAGAGAGCAGGTTCAAGTGCAGCTTAGCAGCACAACTTATTATGGGATACATCTGAATAATACTGTGAGTGTATCTCTGCTCACAGGTTTGACCATGAAGGGAGGGTTTTCAGATATTGAAATAATGGCAACATGAAATTTAAAAGAAAACAATAGCAGTGTTATCTTCAAAGTCTGAAATATATTGGTACATTCTTAAACCATGATAATGTATGTCATATAACAGATATATGACATTACTCACCAGCTATTGAAGTTGTGTAGAAGGACATAAAATAGAAAGTTAAAACATCATTATAATAGAACACTTCAGTTATATACCGTGTGAGTTTATCTTAAACATTGATGATGAATAACATGGTAGTGTCAGTAACCAGATTTGTTGAAAACAAGGATGCTCTATGAGATGCAGCTGCTGTATGTTAATGGTCCTACATCAACATACATCCGTGTAATCTATGGCGCTATGAGTTGCATGTTTTTTTCAACATGTTCTTCACTATGCACCACTGCTAAGTGAGCCTCTCTTATCAAACACTGTAGATATATACAAGCTTAGAGTATAGAGTGGTTAGAATGGGCAGCATAACCAGCTAACCACCTCTAATGCTCCAACTCCTACTTACATTTGAAAGTATAATTGTATTTGTACATGCAGAGAGACTGTGTCGTCATAGTTAATGTAAAGATGTTCATTATTATGTTCTTTACCTATAGAACAATGACCCTCCCTGGACCACAAACCCACACTACGATGACCTGACAGATGTCCCCTCCTTTATCTGACCTTCTGTAGTCTCTCAGCCTCAGAGACACGTTGCCTCTCTCCAGCTCCTGGGTGACCAGACTCACTCTGCCCTCATAGCCCCTCCCCTCTATCACCTGGCCATTCTTATACAGGTTAATACACTCTGTTCATCAAACTACAGCTACATCAAACTTCCCTCTAAACTGATCAAAACATGTTAGTATGTTTTAATACATGTTAGAGGACAGCCTAGATGCATACTTTCTTTGCCAAAATATCTTAAATGTGAGAGTTTATAACACATTGTATTCACCCTCTCCTTATTAGGGTCTTTCTCTATGTGGTGTTGTACCAGGGAGCAGGTTCAAGTGCAGCTTAGCAGCACAACTTATTATGGGATACATCAGAATAATACTGTGAGTGTATCTCTGCTCACAGGTTTGACCATGAAGGGAGGGTTTTCAGATATTGAAATAATGGCACCATGAAATTTAAAAGAAAACAATAGCAGTGTTATCTTCAAAGTCTGAAATATATTGGTACATTCTTAACCCATGATGTTGTATGTCATAAAACAGATATATGAAATTACTCACCAGCTATTGAAGTTGTGTAGAAGGACATAAAATAGAAAGTTAAAACATCATTATAATAGAAAACTTCAGTTATATACTGTGCGAGTTTATCTTAAACATTGATGATGAATAACATGGTAGTGTCAGTAACCAGATTTGTTGAAAACAAGGATTCTCTATGAGATGCAGCTGCTGTATGTTAATGGTCCTACATCAACATACATCCGTGTAATCTATGGCGCTATGAGTTGCATGTTTTTTTCAACATGTTCTTCACTATGCACCACTGCTAAGTGAGCCTCTCTTATCAAACACTGTAGATATATACAAGCTTAGAGTATAGAGTGGTTAGAATGGGCAGCATAACCAGCTAACCACCTCTAATGCTCCAACTCCTACTTACATTTGAAAGTATAATTGTATTTGTACATGCAGAGAGACTGTGTCGTCATAGTTAATGTAAAGATGTTCATTATTATGTTCTTTACCTATAGAACAATGACCCTCCCTGGACCACAAACCCACACTACGATGACCTGACAGATGTCCCCTCCTTTATCTGACCTTCTGTAGTCTCTCAGCCTCAGAGACACGTTGCCTCTCTCCAGCTCCTGGGTGACCAGACTCACTCTGCCCTCATAGCCCCTCCCCTCTATCACCTGGCCATTCTTATACAGGTTAATACACTCTGTTCATCAAACTACAGCTACATCAAACTTCCCTCTAAACTGATCAAAACATGTTAGTATGTTTTAATACATGTTAGAGGACAGCCTAGATGCATACTTTCTTTGCCAAAATATCTTAAATGTGAGAGTTTATAACACATTGTATTCACCCTCTCCTTATTAGGGTCTTTCTCTATGTGGTGTTGTACCAGGGAGCAGGTTCAAGTGCAGCTTAGCAGCACAACTTATTATGGGATACATCAGAATAATACTGTGAGTGTATCTCTGCTCACAGGTTTGACCATGAAGGGAGGGTTTTCAGATATTGAAATAATGGCACCATGAAATTTAAAAGAAAACAATAGCAGTGTTATCTTCAAAGTCTGAAATATATTGGTACATTCTTAACCCATGATGTTGTATGTCATAAAACAGATATATGAAATTACTCACCAGCTATTGAAGTTGTGTAGAAGGACATAAAATAGAAAGTTAAAACATCATTATAATAGAAAACTTCAGTTATATACTGTGCGAGTTTATCTTAAACATTGATGATGAATAACATGGTAGTGTCAGTAACCAGATTTGTTGAAAACAAGGATTCTCTATGAGATGCAGCTGCTGTATGTTAATGGTCCTACATCAACATACATCCGTGTAATCTATGGCGCTATGAGTTGCATGTTTTTTTCAACATGTTCTTCACTATGCACCACTGCTAAGTGAGCCTCTCTTATCAAACACTGTAGATATATACAAGCTTAGAGTATAGAGTGGTTAGAATGGGCAGCATAACCAGCTAACCACCTCTAATGCTCCAACTCCTACTTACATTTGAAAGTATAATTGTATTTGTACATGCAGAGAGACTGTGTCGTCATAGTTAATGTAAAGATGTTCATTATTATGTTCTTTACCTATAAAACAATGACCCTCCCTGGACCACAAACCCACACTACGATGACCTGACAGATGTCCCCTCCTTTATCTGACCTTCTGTAGTCTCTCAGCCTCAGAGACACGTTGCCTCTCTCCAGCTCCTGGGTGACCAGACTCACTCTGCCCTCATAGCCCCTCCCCTCTATCACCTGGCCATTCTTATACAGGTTAATACACTCTGTTCATCAAACTACAGCTACATCAAACTTCCCTCTAAACTGATCAAAACATGATAGTATGTTTTAATACATGTTAGAGGAAAGGCCTAGATGCATACTTTCTTTGCCAAAATATCTTAAATGTGAGAGTTTATAACACATTGTATTCACCCTCTCCTTATTAGGGTCTTTCTCTATGTGGTGTTGTACCAGGGAGCAGGTTCAAGTGCAGCTTAGCAGCACAACTTATTATGGGATACATCAGAATAATACTGTGAGTGTATCTCTGCTCACAGGTTTGACCTTGGGGAGAGTTTTCAGATATTGAAATAATGGCACCATGAAATTTAAAAGAAAACAATAGCAGTGTTATCTTCAAAGTCTGAAATATATTGGTACATTCTTAACCCATGATGTTGTATGTCATAAAACAGATATATGAAATTACTCACCAGCTATTGAAGTTGTGTAGAAGGACATAAAATAGAAAGTTAAAACATCATTATAATAGAACACTTCAGTTATATACTGTGTGAGTTTATCTTAAACATTGATGATGAATAACATGGTAGTGTCAGTAACCAGATTTGTTGAAAACAAGGATTCTCTATGAGATGCAGCTGCTGTATGTTAATGGTCCTACATCAACATACATCCGTGTAATCTATGGCGCTATGAGTTGCATGTTTTTTTCAACATGTTCTTCACTATGCACCACTGCTAAGTGAGCCTCTCTTATCAAACACTGTAGATATATACAAGCTTAGAGTATAGAGTGGTTAGAATGGGCAGCATAACCAGCTAACCACCTCTAATGCTCCAACTCCTACTTACATTTGAAAGTATAATTGTATTTGTACATGCAGAGAGACTGTGTCGTCATAGTTAATGTAAAGATGTTCATTATTATGTTCTTTACCTATAGAACAATGACCCTCCCTGGACCACAAACCCACACTACGATGACCTGACAGATGTCCCCTCCTTTATCTGACCTTCTGTAGTCTCTCAGCCTCAGAGACACGTTGCCTCTCCAGCTCCTGGGTGACCAGACTCACTCTGCCCTCATAGCCCCTCCCCTCTATCACCTGGCCATTCTTATACAGGTTAATACACTCTGTTCATCAAACTACAGCTACATCAAACTTCCCTCTAAACTGATCAAAACATGATAGTATGTTTTAATACATGTTAGAGGACAGCCTAGATGCATACTTTCTTTGCCAAAATATCTTAAATGTGAGAGTTTATAACACATTGTATTCATCCTCTCCTTATTAGGGTCCTTCTCTATGTGGTGTTGTACCAGAGAGCAGGTTCAAGTGCAGCTTAGCAGCACAACTTATTATGGGATACATCTGAATAATACTGTGAGTGTATCTCTGCTCACAGGTTTGACCATGAAGGGAGGGTTTTCAGATATTGAAATAATGGCAACATGAATTTTAAAAGAAAACAATAGCAGTGTTATCTTCGAAGTCTGAAATATATTGGTACATTCTTAACCCATGATGTTGTATGTCATAAAACAGATATATGAAATTACTCACCAGCTATTGAAGTTGTGTAGAAGGACATAAAATAGAAAGTTAAAACATCATTATAATAGAACACTTCAGTTATATACTGTGTGAGTTTATCTTAAACATTGATGATGAATAACATGGTAGTGTCAGTAACCAGATTTGTTGAAAACAAGGATTCTCTATGAGATGCAGCTGCTGTATGTTAATGGTCCTACATCAACATACATCCGTGTAATCTATGGCGCTATGAGTTGCATGTTTTTTTCAACATGTTCTTCACTATGCACCACTGCTAAGTGAGCCTCTCTTATCAAACACTGTAGATATATACAAGCTTAGAGTATAGAGTGGTTAGAATGGGCAGCATAACCAGCTAACCACCTCTAATGCTCCAACTCCTACTTACATTTGAAAGTATAATTGTATTTGTACATGCAGAGAGACTGTGTCGTCATAGTTAATGTAAAGATGTTCATTATTATGTTCTTTACCTATAGAACAATGACCCTCCCTGGACCACAAACCCACACTACGATGACCTGACAGATGTCCCCTCCTTTATCTGACCTTCTGTAGTCTCTCAGCCTCAGAGACACGTTGCCTCTCCAGCTCCTGGGTGACCAGACTCACTCTGCCCTCATAGCCCCTCCCCTCTATCACCTGGCCATTCTTATACAGGTTAATACACTCTGTTCATCAAACTACAGCTACATCAAACTTCCCTCTAAACTGATCAAAACATGATAGTATGTTTTAATACATGTTAGAGGACAGCCTAGATGCATACTTTCTTTGCCAAAATATCTTAAATGTGAGAGTTTATAACACATTGTATTCATCCTCTCCTTATTAGGGTCCTTCTCTATGTGGTGTTGTACCAGAGAGCAGGTTCAAGTGCAGCTTAGCAGCACAACTTATTATGGGATACATCTGAATAATACTGTGAGTGTATCTCTGCTCACAGGTTTGACCATGAAGGGAGGGTTTTCAGATATTGAAATAATGGCAACATGAATTTTAAAAGAAAACAATAGCAGTGTTATCTTCGAAGTCTGAAATATATTGGTACATTCTTAACCCATGATGTTGTATGTCATAAAACAGATATATGAAATTACTCACCAGCTATTGAAGTTGTGTAGAAGGACATAAAATAGAAAGTTAAAACATCATTATAATAGAACACTTCAGTTATATACTGTGTGAGTTTATCTTAAACATTGATGATGAATAACATGGTAGTGTCAGTAACCAGATTTGTTGAAAACAAGGATTCTCTATGAGATGCAGCTGCTGTATGTTAATGGTCCTACATCAACATACATCCGTGTAATCTATGGCGCTATGAGTTGCATGTTTTTTTCAACATGTTCTTCACTATGCACCACTGCTAAGTGAGCCTCTCTTATCAAACACTGTAGATATATACAAGCTTAGAGTATAGAGTGGTTAGAATGGGCAGCATAACCAGCTAACCACCTCTAATGCTCCAACTCCTACTTACATTTGAAAGTATAATTGTATTTGTACATGCAGAGAGACTGTGTCGTCATAGTTAATGTAAAGATGTTCATTATTATGTTCTTTACCTATAGAACAATGACCCTCCCTGGACCACAAACCCACACTACGATGACCTGACAGATGTCCCCTCCTTTATCTGACCTTCTGTAGTCTCTCAGCCTCAGAGACACGTTGCCTCTCTCCAGCTCCTGGGTGACCAGACTCACTCTGCCCTCATAGCCCCTCCCCTCTATCACCTGGCCATTCTTATACAGGTTAATACACTCCGTCCATCAAACTACAGCTAGATCAAAGTTCCTTCTAAACTGATCAGAACATGATAGTATGTTTTAATGGAGTTAGATCAACTGAAGTTCGGGAGGAAGATAGCGCACCAAGACTCCTCCTTCACTCCAATCAACTGATACGCATCAGCCCAGTTAAAGCACGGAGGAATGCGACCGAACCCAACTCCCCGATTTCAATTACGAGTTCTGCATGAAGTCTCTTCCGTTCCTCTGGTCCTTGTGCTAGCATGTTATTGTTTGGCGTGCGTACATCTCGCTGCCTCGCTGTCTTCTCTGCTGCGTGTTTGCATGTCTGCTGCTCCCGTTGCTGTTTCAACTCGTCGGCTCTTCGCCTCGTCTCCTGGCTCCCGCAGATCGCCTCCCGGCCCTGACGTCTACTGAGGAACGGACGTTCTGGACCTGTTCCTGTCAGACGACGAGTTCCCCTCCCAGCTGGAAAGGCGGTCCCGTCCCCGGCGTTCTGGCTGCGTCCCCGAGACCCCCGGTCGCTCCCCGTGTGGTGCTGCTCCGGGCTCCTCCGCCTCCCTGGGTCCCACGGCTCCGCTTCCTGTTCCGCAGCGTTCATTGCCTCCATGGGCTCTCTGCCGGCTCTCTGCCCTGCACCTGGCCCTGCCCCTGCTTGCTCTGGTCTGGCCCTGCCTCCTCCGGGCTGCGCCCCTCTAACCTTGCCCTGTGCCTTCCCTCCTGCAGGTGTCTCCGTTCATGGACATAATGCCCGCCCCGGCTGCTGCCCTTCCTATCGGGACCCTGCCCGCCCCTGCCTCCACCTTTACGCTGGCAACGGCGCCTCCCCCTGCCCGCCCCGAGGCCCCCTCTGCCTCCAGACCTTCCCCCGTGTCTCCCTCCCTCCAGCCATCCTCCAGGGTGATTACGTGGACCTGGCCGACCTCCTCCCATCCCAGGTCTCTGCCCCCCGCACCATCGTCGGGTCCTGTGGCCCCGTCCTGCTCCACCACCCTGAACCCGCCCGGCGACAGGAGCTCACGGCAGCCGAGTTCTCTTACGCGTTCTCCCTGTTCCGGGACGTCGTCGGGCGGAGCTGGACGACTATGTCTCCCTCATCCTGCAGCTCGCCCTACGGTTCGGGGGCTCCAGGGTTTTACACGTATCATGTCCGGTTCTCATCCGAGGCCGCGGGGCGGCTCCAGCAATTCAATGAGGCCACCTACTGGGGCTCGCTGGACAATGAAATCTATTGTGGTGTTTTGGCTGCCCGGTCCGCACCGCACCCTGCTCCCTGTGTGGCGCTCCTTCCCACCCGTCCCTGGAGTGCACGGTCGCGGCCCGCCCGGCCCCTGAGCCTGGCCCCCCGCCCGCTTTCGCCTCCTCCCGCCCCCCTGCCCCTCCCCACCCCATCACCCCGCTTCCCCTCCTGTCCGGCCCTGCGGGCACCGACCGCCGGGGCCGCCCCATCCTGCTGCAGAAGGGGCGGATGATTCCCCCTCCTCTGGTTTCGGCTGCTACTACAACGGCTGCTGGTTCTTTTCCCCATGGCCTTCCAAGTTCCCTTCCTGCCCTTCTCCCTCACTGACCCGCTCATCCGCACTTCACAAGGTCTACCCCATCATCATCATCGCCGCCCTCCTCTGGGGCCACGAATGGTCAAGCCAATCCATCCTCATCCACTCCGATAACACTGCCGTCGTCTCCTGGATCAATAAAGGCCGATCAGACTCCATCACCGCCATGCCCTTCATCCGCCGCCTCACTTGGCTTTCAGTCACACATCAGTTCATCATCAGAGCCGCTCACATCCCCGGTCACCACAAAACCATTGCTGACTCCCTCTCCCGTCTCTCCCTCCACAAATTCAGATGCTTGGCCCCAGAGGCGGACCCCCTTCCCACTCCGGTCCCTCCGTTTTCCTGTACAACCTTCCCATGACGGCACCCCTCCACGACCTTCACCTCCACACCCAAGATGCCATCCTCCAAGGTCTGTCCCCCCGTACACTCTCAACCTACTGGACAGCCTGGAAGTGCTTCAAGTCCTTCCACACTGCTCACCACCTTCCCCTCATTCGACCTCCTTTCCATCACCAGCTTCATTTCCTACGCTCACACGCACTTCTCCATCCGCACTTTCACCTTCCACGTGTACCTTAGTGGCATCAACTTCTTTTGCAAGTTGCTCTCCGGTTCCCCCTGCACAGCCATCTCCCACAGTCAGACCTCCCTCCTTATGAAAGGCCTTAAGCGCCTAGATCCCCGCTCTCCTTCCGCACGGCTCCCCCTCACTGCCGACCTGCTAGCCGCCTGCATACACACACTGCGCACTGGCTACTCCTCCCCTTCCACCGATTCCACCCTAGAGGCCATGTTCCTCCTGGCCTTCAGCTTCCTTAGGTGCTCAGAATTTACTTCCACCTCCTCCACCTTTGACCCCTCTGCTCACCCATGCATCTCCGACATCACGCTACACTCCCCAGACACACTCATCTTCACCCTGAAACGCAGCAAAACAAATCAAAGCGGGCCAGCCGTTCCCATCTTCCTCCTCAACTCTCCCCTCAGCCCCTATGAGTCTCTGCATAACCTGGTTCTTTCCAAGTCAGGAATTCATGCCCTCCCCTCCAGCCCACAATTCACCACAGAATCAGGTCGCCTCACGTTTCTGGTTCCACCATCATCTCCGCCAAATCAGGTAACGACCCTTCGCTTTACTCAGCACATTCTTTCAGGATCGGTGCGGCCTCCTCGGCTTCCAGCCAAAGCGTGGCCGACCACACCATCCAGCTCCTGGGTCGCTGGTCCTCCCAGGCATACCGCTCGTACGTCAGGACCAACCTCCCTGACCTTCACCACACTCAGGCTGGCATCAGCCTCGCTGCAGCCCGCTAGGTGAGTCTGTTCCTTTTGGGGATCTGCTTGAGCTGCTGCTCGGCAGTGACCCACTAGGACTCTCTGCCACACCCCGAGTTCAATGCCTGGTAACTATGCATGCACCCTTCACCTCATCATCATCATTCATTCTGCACATCCCAGTAAACACACTCTCGTCCTCTCAGGACCCCAGGCCTGGCTCTGCTACCAGCCTCCACCAACCTGCATCAGGCTTGGCTCTGCTACCAGCCCTATTTTAATAAAAGCATATCATTCAATCGCTTATTGAACTTGTGAAAAGAAGATTTACCCAACCAGATACAGATCAAAATACAGTAGTAGCACTTCAATGGTTCAACTTCGAACACAACATCATGCAAATCCAAAAGTCTGCTCCCAGTTATATTCCACAACGCACAACGTCGCCTACCGTGCCACATTCAGGGTCTCGCTGATCTAACTTCCTGCTAGGAACTTACATCACTGCCTACATGACTCATTTAAAAGAGACCACAGCATTAACCGCTTTCCCTAACTACTTTCCCAGATCCACCAGGTAACACGTCATATGTCAGTTTAAGTAAATTGATTAAAATGAAAACAATTTGAGATTTTTCTTTAGATTAGATGAATTTTTTACTTAGAGTTATTCCATCCTTAGTGTTTTACCTGTTTTACTATTCAAAGCTAGATTAAAAATCATTCTGTTTAGTCAGTGTTATGGCTGATGAAGTGTGTGTCTGTGTGTATTATGCAACTGGAAATGACAAATAAAGAGAACCTGACCTGGGGCCTGTTGCACAAAACTAGGATAAGGGATTAAGCCAGGATATCTTGGTGATCCTGGCTCAATTGATCCGTAATCCGGTTGCACTAAAGATGGATAGGGGGCAGGAGGATATGTTATGGTATAAATTACCATGGAGATTTATTCTGTGGAGCTAGCCTGCTCCAGACCAGGCTAAATTCCAGGATCTATTTAATCTCATCCCTAATGTCAGTCAGCAGTCACCACAAATGGAAACCAATAGTTATTTCACTGCTCACTATACATTGTTATCACATATAACTAGACCCACTGTCATTATTTAAACGTTTGTGATCATTAATTTCAATGATTTTGGATAAAAAATGATTTTTAGATGATGTTGCTATCATTAGATAATTTACAGTTTCCCATAGACTATAAGGCTATATATAAAATGATAGAATATTAGGGCCACAGAGGGGAAAAAAACACAAGTCATAATATTGTAACCAGTTGTTTTAAAGGAGGACAGTTGTTAAAATGACAGATGTGGGGCATTTCGTGAAATTGTACTTCAGTATGGTTTCATAAACAAAGACATGCTGATGTGCCAGAATATTAAGTATCACATTGTCATAAGTATCAAAACTGTAAAAACAATATGTAGCTTTTCTGCAGAAAGAACCAGCCTCATAAATTTATGACTTTATCCTTTTTCTTCAGTGTGGCCCTAGTACTCTGTCATATAAACAAATACACATTCCATATGAATATAAAAACACAATGTGTAACATTATGTTCCTTTATTGAATAAGGACAAAACAAAGCAGGTAAACCATCAGCTCCTTTCGAAACTGAAGTCACAGTGACTCTACAAGATGGAAAGCACAGAATCCAAGCATATTATACAAAATGATACATACACATTCAAAGGTCTGTATATAACACACCCTGCATGTCTGCACACTAAAATAAATGCAGGACAAATCCATACACATCAACTGAACAGACAAATGAATGGATGCAGTAGCCTCCCTGCAGCCTTGTATTACACACAGTATACCGCACAAACATCATAAGAGGCCAAATTCGTAAAAAAACGAACCCAAAAAAACCCAAATTCCTCTGCCACCGCAGGACATATTTAACCAAAATTGAAAGCACACATACTAACTAAAATAATTCAACACATATTGGTCCCTCAGCAGCCGACCACTGTCGTCATCAGGGAAGATTGCCGGATTGTCCCAGTCCATGGCTGGTGGCACTCTGGGGGCCCTCTCCTTCCTCAGGCAGGCCACATTGTGGAGGACAGCACAAGCCACAGTAATATCACATGCCCTAACAGGGCTGACCCTTAATTTGTGAAGGCAGTGAAAGCGTGCCTTCAGGAGGCCAAAGGTCATTTCAACTCTGGCCCTGGTCCTGGCATGGGCATGGTTGTAGGCCTGCTGTGCTTCCTGGGGGTCTGTGAAAGGTGTCAGGAGAAAAGGCTGGCAGCCATACCCCCTGTCTCCCAGCAACACACCAGAGAATTCACCTGTCAACACAAAATCTCATCATTACTACCTCATAAACACAGTGATATTCTTGACACAGCCATGATGGTTATAAATAGGGGTTGTGTGGCTTACCTTGTGATAGGCACTGATAGATTTCAGAGGCCCGAAAGATTCTGGAGTCATGGACTGAGCCAGGCCATTTTGCCACAACATTGCTGATCACACAGTCAGCATTGCAGACCATCTGAAATCATAAGATGAGGAATATTACACCAATCAATGCACATCACTGGCAATGCAGAGTGTTCGTCAATGGACAATATCAAAAAGTTATGTTCACCTGAACATTAATGCTGTGAAAGGATTTCCTATTCACAAAATCGGCCTCATGGGCACCTGAGGGGGCTTTTATCCTTATGTGTGTGCAGTCCACTGCACCAATGACATTGGGGAAACCTGTCACACAAAGTAATGAGTATCCTACTATGTGTTAACAGTTGTCCTGTAATTTGTAGATCCTCTTACCTGCAATCCTATAGAACTCCTCTTTGATGTCACAGAGTCTTCTGTGGCCAGGGAAGGAGATGAAGACATCTGCTAATGCTTTGATAGCCAGACACACACTCCTTATTGTGCGGCAAATTGTGGCCTTGTTCAGCTGTTCTGCATCCCCCACTGAGTACAGGAAGGCTCCACTAGCAAAAAAGCGCAAGGCCACACAAACCATTTGCTCCACACTCAGTGCATGGCTCCGTGCAGTGCGGTGCTTAATCCTGGGACCCAGTAGTCTGCATAGATACCTGATGCCATCTGCAGAAAACCTGTATCTTTCATATAGATGGTCATCAGGGAAGGCCAGTGGGTCCAACCGGTCCCTGAAGACCCTTTCTCGCCTGAAGGCTCTCCTCAGCACAAGTGCTTCTTCATCCACCACATCTCGCACGAATGGGCATGCCATTGTCAGAGCAGAAAGGAACACACAATTTTGGGCCTTCATATAGGCTAGTGGCCACACCTGGTGCTGGGGGGGTGGGCAAAAGAGGGCGATGCCTTATAACGATGACTTGGTTGTACTGATTGCTGGGAAAATAAAAAAAACCTTAGAAAGATGCCACCGTCCTGTGTGCTCACAATAAGAGCTCATATGTCATGGCTCACTTGACTTTACGAGAATATACCTAATTTTTATTTTCAGCTGTGTCATCTTCTTGGAGCTGGGGGAGGAAAGAAAAATAATGATTAATACATTTGTGTTACAGTTAGCATACAGTGTACATTGAAGGCATATCTCACCTCCCTCTCAAGTTTTTTTATTTCAAGGTCCAGTTTCCTAATTGTCCTCTTTTTTATTTCGGACTCCAGTGCAAGATTTTCCATCTTTTTCTTCTTGTACTGAATGTCTATGTCTGCCAGTTCTATTTGGCGCCGGAGGTGGTTGCCATACAACTTTCTGATAGCTTGTGAGCTCTGTGAACACAATACAATTAGCGCAGCTGGAATTTGGCAGGATGTGGTGTCCTTTTATTAATACGCACTATGTTGCCAGGCTGGTTTTCCCACTGTATAGCATCTGGGTCCTGTAAAAGAAATTAGATTTTTTGATTTTGATGAGGACTCCTCACCATTGTAGAGTAAATAGTACTTTCACAGTCTTAACATGATACCTCATGCCTTCTGGAATCCAGAGAGATGGTCTCCTCCTCATCATCGTCTCCATCATGTGCTGTTGCTGCTGCACTGGGGCCTTCACCCTATCACATTTAATCGGATTCATATTGAAGCTAGTAGACAAGACATGCCAGGCCTACAGTATGCCTTTGATGGAGTACTCACTGGATCAGCATCGTCTGGTGCTTGTGCTGGTGGCTCTAACAGGAACACAGTGCTGCCAGACACTGCAAGGCAATAGGTAAACCAAAGTCAGACAGTCCAAATTGATTCAATATGAATGTGGTTGTATCCCATGTAGAGATGGAAGGACATACCTTGAATGAAGCGGGTGGCATCTTGGGAGGAACCTATGCTCGTCTCTTTCCCCCCAGGGATCCCCTCTAAGACGGGCCTGCCTTTATTTAGCTCCAAGGCCATGTCCTCTGCTGGGGTAAGGTCAGCCTTTGGTGACCCACCACCCGTGCCTTGTCTGTGGGTATTCTTTTTCACTGCTAAAACAGTACAGACAATGTGTGAGCAGGCACCTTCTGGGTACAATATATGCTTGTGCTTTGTTAAATATTAGTCAGGGACCATACCATTCTGCAGAATGTTCTTGTATTTGATTTTGACCTGCTGCCATGTCCGTTTTGGCCCGTTCATGTTTAATCTACACACACACACACACATATTTAATGGAGTCACACTGCAAACAATTACTTGGTATTTTTGTCTTGTTTTCAGTAAAAATATCAAAGAATTTATCATAGCTTTATACAGTGTGATGGAGTTACTTTACACAATTTCACTCATATCTGCAGTGCATTTCAATAAAAAATTTAACCGTTTCATAATTACAGTACAACTGCATTTTTGGAGATGTGAATTAAATATTTGAATTGTAATTGTGATGTTTCAGCGGAGCGGTGAGTATGTAATTGTGCACTACTTACGCATTCAGGCGGTCTGCAATACTTTGCCACGCTTTTTCTCTTTGCTTTATCACTGTGGCGGTGTTGCCTTTCTTCTTAATTATATCTTTTACCTCCTCGTATGCCTCCATGAGGATTTGTGCTTCCGACGGGGAAAAGTACGCGGCTCTAGTTGCCATGGTAAATCAGTTAATCTGTGATCTGTGGCGGGGTCTATTTGAGTGAGCCGTGAGCGCGCACCTATCCAGGATTGGTTTCACCTGGCTTAATGAATCCGTGTCTGCTCATCCTGGCTTGGTCTTTGTGCAACCAATTAAGCCTGGACGCACATGTTTTGGCTTCATTGAGCTCAGCTGAGTCATTTATCCCGGATGTCTTAATTCTACTTTTGTGCAACAGGCCCCTGGTTTGTTACTTGTGTCACTAGTTGAATACGACGGGGGAAAGTGTGTTGTTATTTAGAGTTGATCTTGTCTGGAACAGACTTCCTGTTCCTACCTAGGGGGGCCGGCGCTGTCTTGGTGTCTAGGCTGTCTGCTGATCTGCTGCATTAGTTAACACTTGACCAGTGGGGACCTCACCCTTACTGTCAATGTAACTGTTATGTGTTCCTTTGCATTGTCTAATCCTGCTTTCTTCTCTCTGTCCTCCTCCACCCCCCCTGTGGTGTGGGGGGTTGAGCTGTCAACCTCTGCCTGGTCGCCGGTCTGCCAACGTTGGACTCAGTCGCCAAGTGGACATCAGTCTATGACAGTCTGCCTACATTTGACTTAGTCGCCCAGTGGACATCGGTCTCCTATGATGGACAACACAGAGTTCCTGGTCCCTTCCTGTCCCTCTACCTGGCTGTCCTGTCATACTGTGCCAATCCCACGCCCCCGGCTCTGCTACCAGCCCTGCTTCAATAAAAGCTATCTATTCAATCTATGGTGTGATTACTGAACTCGTGAACCCTGTACAGGTGTCTGCCTGTCCTCCCTCCATCACATTCTCTCTGCCATCTCCAGACCAGACTACCTCTGTCCATATCAGGGCCTCAGCCTCTGCCTTACTGATAGACACCATCACCTCACCCCCCTCCTCCCTGAGGGCCTGCTTAGCCAGACTGTCTGCACTCTGGAACCCACATCAGTTTTACCCACACCCCCATCCTCCTCACACCATTGTGACCTCGTCGCCCTGCCTGTCTGCCTGCCCGCCCGCCCGTCTGTCTGCCCGCCTGTCTGCCCGCCAGCCGCCTGCTGCTCGCGTCTGCTGCTCCCGCTCCGCCTGTCCTGCTCTCCCCGTCCTGCTCTCCCCGTCTCCCGGCTCAGGCTGTTCACTTCCCGGCCTCGTCTTCCACGGTGGGGATGGACCTCCTGGACCTCCGCCCGTCCCATGACGAGTTCCCTTCCCGGCTGGAGAGGCGGTCCCGCCCGTGGCGTTCTGGCCGCGCCCTCTGGCCCCCGGCTGCTCCTCGAGCGGTGCTGCTCCGGGCTCCTCGGCTTCCCTGGGTCCGACGGCTCCGCCTTCCGGTCCCGTGCGTCGGCCTGGACGTCCCCCGCAGTCTCCGCCCCCCGGGCCTTCTACCTGGGATCGCTCTGGGCATCGCTCCTGGGTTTCGGCGTCCGTCTGTGCTGGCCCAGGATTCTGTTCCTCACCCCTGGCGGCCGCGGCCTCCATGGGCTCTCTGCTGCCTCCCTGCCCCGCACCTGCCCCTGCGTGCTCCGGCCCGCCTAGTACGGGCCGCACCCCCCTAACCTTGTCCTGTGCTTTTTCCCCTGAAGGTGGCTCCACTCCGGACGTCCCCCTGTCAGGCCCCTGCCCGCCCCCTGCCTTCACGCTGGCCCCGGCGCCTCGCCCTGTCCGCCCCGTGGCCCCCTCTGCTTCCGGGCCTTCCCCCGTGTCTCCCTCCCTCTGGAACGCTTCCTGCTGGACGGCTCTGCTCCGGACTTCCCGCCCCCTCCTGTCTCCGCCTTCATGCTGGCTACGGCGCCTCCCCCTGCTTGCTCCTGCCTCCTGGCCTTCCACTGTCTCTCTTCCTCCGGGCCGCTGTCCTCCTGGGTGGCTCCGGTCCGGTCCGCCCGCCCGTTCCGGCCGCTGCCCTTTCCGTTGGTGCCCTGCCCGCTCCTGCCCCGCCTCCCGCTGCCGGGCACTGGGCCGCTCCTGGCGGGTTCCTGCCTCTTGCTTTGCCCACGCCCCCCGTTCTCCTGCCCCGGCTGCTGCCTTCGCCGACCTTCCTGCCGTTGGCGGCGTTCAACGCCTCCAGCTCCGCCCCCGGCCCTGTTCCTGCCCCTGCCTCCTCCGGGCTGCGCCCCTCTCCCCCTGCCCTGTGCCTTCCCTCCTGCGGGTGGCCCCGCTCTGGCCATCCTGCCCGCCCCGGCTGCTGCCTTCCCTGTTGGGGCCCTGTCGCCCCTGCTTTCGCTCTGCCCACGGCCCCCCGGGTCATTACGTGGACCTGGCCGTCCTTCTCCTCCCGTCCCGGGTTGCTGCCCCCCGCATCGTTGTCGTGGCCCTGTCCTCCTCTGTTGTCGGGTTTCGCTGTCCGCCCTGCCGTCGCTCTCCTTCCTGTCCGGTCCTGGGGTGTCCGGTCCTGGATCCCACCTGGCCCCCTTTCGCCTCCTCCGGCCCTCCTTTCCCTGCCCCTCCCTGCAGCCCCTCCCGTCCGGCCCCGCGGGCCCCGACCCTGGTGGTCCGTAACGATTTCGATGGCTGCTCCTTGTCTCTCCTTGCCTGCCGGAGCCTCCATGCATGCTCCTTCTGCGGCAGGACCCGCTCTCGCTCCCTCGACCCTGCGGGCCTTGGGACCGCGTTCGAGGCCCTCCCGTCCGCCCACCTTGCTGGGTTGCCTTGGGGTTCACTGGCAGCACTCAAACTGCTTGCCGTCTGCCTGGCATTGGATGCAAAAGCAGACCGTGCATCTTCGACCGTTTCTTGAAGCACTCCGCTTGATCCTCTTCAACGAGTCCAGAAGTCCTGTCCTCCTCCATCTCCTGGACGACTTCCTCACTATCGGCCCCCCTTCATCTCCACTGGCGCAAGGCCCCCACACCACAACAGGCTTGGCTCTGCTACCAGCCTCCACAAACCACAACAGGCTTGGCTCTGCTACCAGCCTCTACAACACTGCATCGGGCTTGGCTCTGCTACCAGCCTCTACAACACTGCATCGGGCTTGGCTCTGCTACCAGCCTCTACCACACTGATTCCTGTACCATCTTCCCACGACGGCACCCCTCCACGACCTTCACCTCCACACCCAAGATGCCATCCTCCAAGGTCTGTCCCCCCGTACACTCTCCACCTACTGGACAGCCTGGAAGTGCTTCAAGTCCTTCCGCACTGCTCACCACCTTCCCCTCATTCGACCTCCTTTCCATCACCAGCTTCATCTCCTACGCTCACACGCACCTCTCCATTCGCACTTCCACCATCCACGTGTACCTCAGTGGCATCAACTTCTTTTGCAAGTTGCTCTCCAGTTCCCCCTGCACAGCCATCTCCCACAGTCAGACCTCCCTCCTTATGAAAGGCCTTAAGCGCCTAGATCCCCGCTCTCCCTCTGCACGGCTCCCCCTCACTGCCGACCTGCTAGCCGCCTGCATACACACACTGCGCACTGGCTACTCCTCCCCTTCCACCGATTCCACCCTAGAGGCCATGTTCCTCCTGGCCTTCAGCTTCCTTAGGTGCTCAGAATTGACTTCCACCTCCTCCACCTTTGACCCCTCTGCTCACCCATGCATCTCCGACATCACGCTAAACTCCCCAGACACGCTCATCTTCACCCTGAAACGCAGCAAATCAAAGCGGGCCAGCCGTTCCCATCTTCCTCTTCTGCCTCAACTCTCCCCTCAGCCCCTATGAGTCTCTGCATAACCTGGTTCTTTCCAAAGCAGGAAGTCATGCCCTCCCCTCCAGCCCACTATTCACCACAGAATCAGGTCGCCTCACGTTTCTGGTTCCACCATCATCTCCGCCAAATCAGGTAACGACCCTTCTCTTTACTCAGCACATTCTTTCAGGATCGGTGCGGCCTCCTCGGCTTCCAGCCAAAGCGTGGCCGACCACACCATCCAGCTCCTGGGTCGCTGGTCCTCCCAGGCATACCGCTCGTACGTCAGGACCAACCTCCCTGACCTTCACCACACTCAGGCTGGCATCAGCCTCGCTGCAGCCCGCTAGGTGAGTCTGTTCCTTTTGGGGATCCGATCGAGCTGCTGCTCGGCCGTGACCCTTAAGGACTCTCCACCACACCCCGAGTCCATAGCCAGACCCCAGGCCCGGCTTTGCTTCCGGCCTCCATCAGCACCAGGCCTGGCTCTGCTACCAGCCCTGCTTCAATAAAAGCTATCTAATCAATCTATGGTGTGATTACTGAACTTGTGAACTAAAGCTACGTGTTTGGGGGATATTTAAACAATGGCACCATGAAATATAAAAGAAAACGGTAGCAGTGTCATCTTGGAAGTCTAAACCAAACTTTGTCATATGACATGAAACAAGGAAATGTACTCACCATTTAAAGCTGTGTTGAAGGATAGAGAACAAAAAGTTAAAACATCATCGCAACAGAACATATCAGTGTGTGTTGTTGTTAATCAATGATGATGAATAACATGATGATGTCAGTAACCAGATGGACAGAGAGTAAGGATATAATGCTTCTCTGATATGCAAATGCTCTATGTTAACAGTCATCAGCATCAACATGTATCAGTGTTACGGTCTCCTCTCCCTGTCTGCTGTTTCTGTGTTTGTTTCAGTTGCAGGATGGCAGGCAGGGGGAGGAGCCATGATCACTGATGGGGAACATCTGTGCTTCACCTATATAAGCTGGACCTCTCCAGGAGATCTCTCTCCTTCATCACAACATTGATCATTGTTTTTGGTAACCCTTAATCCTGGTTTACACCTTACACCACCCTACACATGCCCACATTGACAAATCCACTCCATACAGTACTGATTCCCTTGATTACCACATTGACTTTTAAGTTCCTTTAGTTTAATAAATACTTTTGATGCCCTCATTCCCACAACTTGTCTGACTCTTTGTCACCTCCCACTAGCATGGTTGTGACATCAGTGTCAGCTATGGAGTGTCATGTTAGTTCAACACATTCTTCACTAATATGTATCACTGCTAAGTGGTGTGAGCCTGTCTGTTCAAACACTGTGGATTTAAACAAGCTGAGAGTATAGAGAGGTTGGAATAGGCAGCTTAACGAGATAAGTGTAAAAAAAGAGACTGTGTCGTCATAGTTAATGTAGAGATGTTCATAATTATGTTATTTACCTTCAGAACAATGACCCTCCCTGGATCATACACCCACATGTAGATGACCTGACAAATGTCCCCTCCTCTGTCTGACCTTCTGTAGTCTCTCAGCCTCAGAGACAAGTTGCCTCTCTCCAGCTCCTGGGTGACCAGACTCACTCTGCCCTCATAGCCCCTCCCCTCTATCACCTGGCCATTCTTATACAGGTTAATACACTCTGTCCATCAAACTACAGCTTGATCAAAGTTTCCTCTAAACTGATCAGAACATGATAGTATGTTTTAATACATGTTAGAGGACAGCCTAGATGCATACTTTCTTTGCCAAAATATCTTAAATGTGAGAGTTTATAACACATTGTATTCATCCTCTCCTCATTAGGGTCCTTCTCTATGTGGTGTTGTAACAGGGAGCAGGTTCAAGTGCAGCTTAGCAGCACAACTTATTATGGGATACATCTGAATAATACTGTGAGTGTATCTCTGCTCACAGGTTTGACCATGAAGGGAGGGTTTTCAGATATTGAAATAATGGCACCATGAAATTTAAAAGAAAACAATAGCAGTGTTATCTTCAAAGTCTGAAATATATTGGTACATTCTTAACCCATGATGTTGTATGTCATATAACAGATATATGAAATTACTCACCAACTATTGAAGTTGTGTAGAAGGACATAAAATAGAAAGTTAAAACATAATTATAATAGAACACTTCAGTTATATACCGTGTGAGTTTATCTTAAACATTGATGATGAATAACATGGTAGTGTCAGTAACCAGATTTGTTGAAAACAAGGATTCTCTATGAGATGCAGCTGCTGTATGTTAATGGTCCTACATCAACATACATCCGTGTAATCTATGGCGCTATGAGTTGCATGTTTTTTTCAACATGTTCTTCAATATGCACCACTGCTAAGTGAGCCTCTCTTATCAAACACTGTAGATACTGTATATACAAGCTTAGAGTATAGAGTGGTTAGAATGGGCATTATAACCAGCTAACCACCTCTAATGCTCCAACTCCTTCTTACATTTGAAAGTATAATTGTATTTGTACATGCAGAGAGACTGTGTCGTCATAGTTAATGTAAAGATGTTCATAATTATGTTCTTTACCTATAGAACAATGACCCTCCCTGGACCACAAACCCACACATAGATGACCTGACAGATGTCCCCTCCTCTATCTGTCCTTCTGTAGTCTCTCAGCCTCAGAGACAAGTTGCCTCTCTCCAGCTCCTGGGTGACCAGACTCACTCTGCCCTCATAGCCCCTCCCCTCTATCACCTGGCCATTCTTATACAGGTTAATACACTCTGTTCATCAAACTACAGCTACATCAAAGTTTCCTCTAAACTGATCAAAACATGATAGTATGTTTTAATACATGTTAGAGGACAGCCTAGATGCATACTTTCTTTGCCAAAATATCTTAAATGTGAGAGTTTATAACACATTGTATTCATCCTCTCCTTATTAGGGTCCTTCTCTATGTGGTGTTGTACCAGGGAGCAGGTTCAAGTGCAGCTTAGCAGCACAACTTATTATGGGATACATCTGAATAATACTGTGAGTGTATCTCTGCTCACAGGTTTGACCATGAAGGGAGGGTTTTCAGATATTGAAATAATGGCACCATGAAATTTAAAAGAAAACATTAGCAGTGTTATCTTCAAAGTCTGAAATATATTGGTACATTCTTAACCCATGATGTTGTAGGTCATAAAACAGATATATGAAATTACTCACCAGCTATTGAAGTTGTGTAGAAGGACATAAAATAGAAAGTTAAAACATCATTATAATAGAACACTTCAGTTATATACTGTGTGAGTTTATCTTAAACATTGATGATGAATAACATGGTAGTGTCAGTAACCAGATTTGTTGAAAACAAGGATGCTCTATGAGATGCAGCTGCTGTATGTTAATGGTCCTACATCAACATACATCCGTGTAATCTATGGCGCTATGAGTTGCATGTTTTTTTCAACATGTTCTTCACTATGCACCACTGCTAAGTGAGCCTCTCTTATCAAACACTGTAGATATATACAAGCTTAGAGTATAGAGTGGTTAGAATGGGCAGCATAACCAGCTAACCACCTCTAATGCTCCAACTCCTACTTACATTTGAAAGTATAATTGTATTTGTACATGCAGAGAGACTGTGTCGTCATAGTTAATGTAAAGATGTTCATAATTATGTTCTTTACCTATAGAACAATGACCCTCCCTGGACCACAAACCCACACTACGATGACCTGACAGACGTCCCCTCCTCTATCTGACCTTCTGTAGTCTCTCAGCCTCAGAGCCAAGTTGCCTCTCTCCAGCTCCTGGGTGACCAGACTCACTCTGCCCTCATAGCCCCTCCCCTCTATCACCTGGCCATTCTTATACAGGTTAATACACTCAGTTAATCAAACTACAGCTACATCAAAGTTCCCTCTAAACTGATCAAAACATGATAGTATGTTTTAATACATGTTAGAGGACAGCCTAGATGCATACTTTCTTTGCCAAAATATCTTAAATGTGAGAGTTTATAACACATTGTATCATCCTCTCCTTATTAGGGTCTTTCTCTATGTGGTGTTGTACCAGGGAGCAGGTTCAAGTGCAGCTTAGCAGCACAACTTATTATGGGTTACTTCTGAATAATACTGTGAGTGTATCTCTGCTCACAGGTTTGACCATGAAGGGAGGGTTTTCAGATATTAAAATAAAGGCACCATGAAATATAAAAGAAAACATTAGCAGTGTCATCTTTGAAGTTTAAAACAAACATGATGTTATATGACATGAAACAAGGAAAATTACTCACCTCTTATGGAAGCTGTATTGAAGGATAGAGAATAAAAAGTTAAAACATCATCACAACAGAACATCAGTAAAGTATCAGTGTGTGTTGTTGTTAATCAATGATGATGAATAACATGATGATGTCTGTAACCAGATGGACAGAGAGTAAGGATATAATGCTGCTCTATGATATGCAAATGCTCTATGTTAACAGTCATCAGCATCAACATGTATCAGTGTTACGGTCTCCTCTCCCTGTCTGCTGTTTCTGTGTGTTTGTTTCAGTTGCAGGATGGCAGGCAGGGGGAGGAGCCATGATCACTGATGGGGAACATCTGTGCTGCACCTATATAAGCTGGACCTCTCCAGGAGATCTCTCTCCTTCATCACAACATTGATCATTGTTTGTGGCAACCCTTAATCTTGGTTCAGACCTTACACCACCCTACACATGCAAACATTCACAAATCCACTCCATACAGTACTGATTCCCTTGATTACCACACTAAACATAGGTGTTTAAGTTCCTTTAGTTTAAAAAATACTTTGGACGCCCTCATTCCCACAACTTGTCTGACTCTTTGTCACCTCCCACTAGCATGGTTGTGACATCAGTGTAAGCTATAGAGTGGCATGTTAGTTCAACATATTCTTCACTAATATGTATCACTGCTAAGTGGTGTGAGCCTTTCTGTTCAAACACTGTGGATTTAAACAAGCTGAGAGTATAGTGGTTAGAATAGGCAGCATAACGAGATAAGTAAAAAAAACATTGAATGCTCTAACTCCTACTAAATGTGAAAGTATAATTGTGTCTGTGCAGACAGCAAGACTGTTGTCATAATGTAGAGATGTTCATAATCAAGTTCTGTAGATGCAGAGCAATGACCCTTGTGACAAGGGGGCCTTGTCAGCCATGGGCCTGGCAGCCCGTTGGCCTCGTTACCGACGCAAAGCCTCAACGAGGCACACCTGTTGCTCATCTAGCCCACTCCTGGTGAGTACAGAGGGGGACAAAAAGGGCTGATATGTTGGTTGATGTGGACATGTGCTCTGCTACACAGACTCGCCGTAAGGAGAGAAGGACCCTAACGGTGCGTTCACACTGCAGCGTTGTTTAACGCTCTGCACCGCTTGCCTTCCCACAGTGCACCATGCTCGGGGGCGTGTCAGACAGATTAATGCAGAGCTGGAGTTCTTTTAAGTCACTGTTGTAGATCGTATAATGTCATGGCCAAGCGTGCAGACTTGGGTTCATGTACTCACAATATCGATCAAAATACCACTTTTACACAACATTTGTGTAAAACTACCGAATTTTTACTAGTGCAAGATTACAGTAGAATAAATGTTACGCCACCGTCACTCATCCAGTCGTTTGTAGGCTGGGCTAGTGAGCTAGCAGTGGCACAGAACAGTCACGTAATGTGACGAGACTGAATTCAAAAGTATAAAAACACACTAGGGACACTGACAACATCGGCAACCCTGCAACATGCGTTATTAGTTTAATGTAATCTTTAAGTTCAGGCTCGTCACATTAGTAACTTTGTTCTGAACAGAACTGGGTGTGCAGACCCATACGAACAGTTTCTCCTCCATCTTGAATTTGTAAAACATAGAAATGTTTACCATGAGCAACAGTTGCTACGTTACAAGAAAAAAGAAACCAATCCGATTGGCCAACGCTAGCGTTTTCACGCTCCTCATTTACATAAATTTGAGAAAATCCAACTTGCAACGCTCCGCTAGCCTTCCCTCAATGCCCTACGCGAGCGTCAACGCCTGGTTTCATTGAAAATGAATTGGAAGCCGACGCCCCGCGCCGCCCGCTCCGCTGCAGTGTGAACGCACCGTAACGATTGAGCCAGGAGGGCCAGAGGCAAAGACACGTGAAGACCGAAGAGACACACCAACATAGATTTCTCAGTTTCCTTAGTACTGTTTTTGAAGGTACCAAAAGGTGCTATTAAAACCCTTCAGCTTACCTTCTCTCTCGCGAGTCTGTCTCAGTACTTCACACTCTCCCTGGGTCATAAACCCACACATAGATGACCTGACAGATGTCCCCTCCTCTAGCTGACCTCCTGTAGTCTCTCAGCCTCAGAGACAAGTTGCCTCTCTCCAGCTCCTGGGTGACCAGACTCACTCTGCCCTCATAGCCCCTCCCCTCTATCACCTGGCCATTCTTATACAGGTTAAGTACTGGTCTGACTTGTACCTGAAATGGAGTTAGGCATGAAATGGTTAACTAAAGTTCGGGAGGAAGGTGGCACACCAAGACTCCTCCTTCTCCAATCAAACTAATACGCATCAGCCCAGTAAAGCACGGAAGAATGCGACCAAACTCCCCTTTGTCAATAACAGTTCTGTATAAAGTATCTTCCGTTCCTCTGGTCCTTGTGCTAGCATGTTGTTGTCATTTCGTCGACTTTGTGTGTACGCCGCTGTTGCCGTCGCCCTGCCTGTCTGCCCGCCTGTCTGCCTGCTGCTCGCGTCTGCTGCTCCCGCTCCGCTCCGCCTGTCCTGCTCTCCCCGTCTCCCGGCTCAGGCTGTTCGCTTCCCGGCCTCGCCTTCCTCGGTGGGGATGGACCTCCTGGACCTCCGCCCATCCCACGACGAGTTCCCTTCCCGGCTGGAGAGGCGGTCCCGCCCGCGGCGTTCTGGCCGCGTCCTCGGGGCCCCGGCCGCTCCTCGAGCGGTGCTGCTCCGGGCTCCTCAGCTCCATGGGCTCTCTGCAGCCTCCCTGCCCCGCACCTGCCCCTGTGTGCTCCGGCCCCGCCTAGGGGCCGCGCCCCCCTAACCTTGTCCTGTGCTTTTTCCCCTGAAGGTGGCTCCACTCCGGACGTCCCCTCGTCAGGCCCCTGCCCGCCCCTGCCTTCACGCTGGCCCCGGCGCCTCCCCCTGTCCGCCTCGTGGCCCCCTCTGCTTCCGGGCCTTCCCCCGTGTCTCCCTCCCTCTGGGCCGCTTCCTGCTGGCCGGCTCCGCTCTGGACTTCACGCCCGTTACGGCTGCTGCCCTTCTCATCGGCGCCCTGCCAGCTCCTGCCTCCGCCTCCTGCTCCTGCCCTGCCTCTCCTGCTGTCGGGAGCGCTGGGCCGCGCCTGGCGGGTTCCTGCTTTTTTCACACCCGCCCCCCGTTCCCCTGCATCCCGCCCTCCCTGCCCCTGCTCCGGCTCTTGTCCTCGCCGGCCTTCCTGCCCTGTTTGTGGCGTTCGTCGCCTCCGTGGGCTCTCCGCCGCCCCTCTGCTCTGCGCATGGCCCTGGCCCTGCTTGGCCTTGCCCTGCCCCCTCCGGGCTGCGCCCCTCCCTCCGTCGACGTCCTGCCCGATCCTGTCTCCGCTTCCCCCCCCCCCCCCCCCCCCCCCCCCCCCCCTCTACTGCTGCCGGGCGCTGAGCCGCACCCTGCGGGTTCCCACACCCTGCCTCGCCCGCCTCCTCCTGCCCCGGCTTTGGCTCCTGCCCTCGCTGACCTTCCTGGCCTTTTCACTGCGTCCTTCACCTCCTTGGTGCCCCCCTGCCCCGTCCCTGCCCCACCCCTGCCCCTGCGTGCTCTGTCCTGCCCCCGCCTGCTCTGGGCCACGCCCCCCTGACCGTGTCCTGCAGGTGGCTCCGCTCCAGAAGACTCCCCCGCCCTGGTGCTGCCCTTCTCGTCGGGTCCCTGCCCCCTCCTGACTCCACCTTCATGCTGGCTACGGCGCCTCCCCCTGCCCGCTCCTGCCTCCTGGCCTTCCACTGTTTCTCTCCCTCCGGGCCGCTGTCCTCCTGGGTGGCCCCGCTCTGGCCATCCTGCCCGCCCCGGCTGCTGCCTTCCCTGTTGGGGCCCTGTCCTCCTCTGTTGTCGGGTTTCGCTGTCCGCCCTGCCCCCGCTCTCCTTCCTGTCCGGTCCTGGGGTGTCCGGTCCTGGCTCCCGCCTGGCCCCCTTTCGCCTCCTCCGGCCCTCCTTTCCCTGCCCCTCCCTGCAGCCCCTCCCATCCGGCCTCGCGGGCCCCGACCCTGGTGGTCCGTAATGATTTTGATGGCTGCTCCTTGTCTCTCCTTCCCCCCAGAGCCTCCATGCATGCTCCTTCTGCGGCAGGACCCGCTCTCGCTCCCTCGACCCTGCCAGCCTGCGGGCCTTGGGACCGCGTTCGAGGCCCTCCCGTCCGCCCGCCTTGCTGGGTTTCCTTGGGGTTCACTGGCAGGACTCAAACTGCTTGCCGTCTGCCTGGCATTGGATGCAAAAGCAGACCGTAAATCTTCGACCGTTTCTTGAAGCACTCCGCTTGATCTTCTCAACGAGTCCAGAAATCCCCTCCTCCTTCATCTCCTGGACGCCTTCCTCACTATCGGCCCCCCTTCATCTCCACTGGCGCAAGGCCCCCACACCGCATCAGGCTTGGCTCTGCTACCAGCCTCCACAAACCACAACAGGCTTGGCTCTGCTACCAGCCTCTACCACACTGCATCGGGCTTGGCTCTGCTACCAGCCTCTACCACACTGATTCCTGTACCATCTTCCCACGACGGCACCCCTCCACAACCTTCACTCCACACCCAGATGCCATCCTCCAAGCTTCATTCCACGCACACATACACCTCTCCATCCGCACTTCCACTATCCTTGTGTACCTCAGTGGCATCAACTTCTTCTGCAAGTTGCTCTCCTTCCGCACGGCTCCCCCTCACTGCCGACCTGCTAGCCGCCTGCATACACACACTGCGCACTGGCTACTCCTCCCCTTCCACCGATTCCACCTTAGAGGCCATGTTCCTCCTGGCCTTCAGCTTCCTTAGGTGCTCAGAATTTACTTCCACCTCCTCCACCTTTGACCCCTCTGCTCACCCATGCATCTCCGACATCACGCTACACTCCCCATACACGCTCATCTTCACCCTGAAACGCAGCAAAACAAATCAAAGTGGGCCAGACGTTCCCATCTTCCTCCTCAACTCTCCCCTCAGACCCTATGAGTCTCTGCATAACCTGCTTCTTTCCAAATCAGGAAGTCATGCCCTCCCCTCCAGCCCACTATTCACCATGGAATCAGGTCGCGTCCCGTTTCTGGTTCCACCATCATCTCCGCCTCATCCTCGCCAAATCAGGTAACGACCCTTCGCTTTACTCAGCACATTCTTTCAGGATTGGTGCGGCCTCCTCGGCTTCCAGCCAAAGCGTGGCCGACCACACCATCCAGCTCCTGGGTCGCTGGTCCTCCCAGGCATACCGCTCGTACGTCAGGACCAACCTCCCTGACCTTCACCACACTCAGGCTGGCATCAGCCTCGCTGCAGCCTGCTAGGTGAGTCTGTTCCTTTTGGGGATCTGCTTGAGCTGCTGCTCGGCCGTGACCCACTAGGACTCTCTGCCACACCCCGAGTTCAATGCCTGGTAACTATGCATGCACCCTTCACATCATCATCATCATCATCATCATTCATTCTGCGCATCCCAGTAAACACACTCTCGTCCTCTCAGAACCCCAGGCCTGGCTCTGCTACCAGCCTCCACCAACCTGCATCAGGCTTGGCTCTGCTACCAGCCTCCACCAACCTGCATCAGGCTTGGCTCTGCTACCAGCCTCCACCAACCAACCTGCATCAGGCTTGGCTCTGCTACCAGCCCTATTTCAATAAAAGCATATCATTCAATCGCTGGTGTGTTATTGAACTTGTGAAAAGAAGATTTACCCAACCAGATACAGATCAAAATACAGGAGTAGCACTTCAATGGTTCAACTTCGAACACAACATCATGCAAATCCAAAAGTCTGCCCAGTTATATTCCACAACGCACAACGTCGCCTACCGTGCCACATTCAGGGTCTCACTGATCTAACTTCCTGCTAGGAACTTACATCACTGCCTACATGACTCATTTAAAAGAGACAACAGCATTAACCGCTTTCCCTAACTACTTGCCCAGATCCACCAGGTAACACATGTAACACAGGGAGTCAGTTGGCTGAGTGGTGAGGGAGTCGGGCTAGTAATCTGAAGGTTGCCAGTTCGATTCCCGGTCATGCCAACTGACGTTGTGTCCTTGGGCAAGGCACTTCACCCTACTTGCCTTGGGGGAATGTCCCTGTACTTACTGTAAGTTGCTCTGGATAAGAGCGTCTGCTAAATGACTAAATGTAAATGTAATGTCATATGTCAGTTTAAGTAAATTGATTAAAATGAAAACATCTAAATTTGAGATTTTTCTTTAGATTAGATGCATTTTTTACTAAGAGTTATTCCATCCTTAGTGTTTTACCTGTTTTACTATTCAAAGCTAGATTAAAAATCATTCTGTTTAGTCAGTGTTATGGCTGATGAAGTGTGTGTCTGTGTGTATTATGCAACTGGAAATGACAAATAAAGAGAACCTGACCTGGTTTGTTACTTGTGTCACTAGTTGAATACGACGGGGGAAAGTGTGTTGTTATTTAGAGTTGATCTTGTCTGGAACAGACTTCCTGTTCCTACCTAGGGGGGCCGGCGCTGTCTTGGTGTCTAGGCTGTCTGCTGATCTGCTGCATTAGTTAACACTTGACCAGTGGGGACCTCACCCTTACTGTCATTGTAACTGTTATGTGTTCCTTTGCATTCTCTAATCCTGCTTTCTTCTCTCTGTCCTCCTCCACCCCCCCTGTGGTGTGGGGGGTTGAGCTGTCAACCTCTGCCTGGTCGCCGGTCTGCCAACGTTGGACTCAGTCGACAAGTGGACATCGGTCTATGACAGTCTGCCTACATTTGACTTAGTCGCCCAGTGGACATCGGTCTCCTATGATGGACAACACAGAGTTCCTGGTCCCTTCCTGTCCCTCTACCTGGCTGTCCTGTCATACTGTGCCAATCCCACGCCCCCAGCCTTGTGGCTACCATTGCTTAAACTGACATGCGCCAATTCAGAGCAGTGTTGAACCCTGGATATCTGTGTTTCAACATCCATTTACACATGTGTATTCTCTACTCCTAATGTATGACTATGTTTAGCCTGAGGTCTGCACCTCTCTGTCACTGACCGTCTTTGGAGGAGGGAATCCCTCACTGAATTGCTCCTGCCAAGGTTTTTCTCAAATAGTTTTACGGGGAGTTTTTCCCTGTCTTCCTTGAAGGTTGGTTGAGGGGCATTGCTATGGGCATCTGTTAAGCCCTCTGTGACATTGCTTTTTACAAAGGACTATATGAATAAAATTAGATTTAGATGTGATTTTCCAGAGCAAAGCTTAAAGTGGACCTCAAGATCAATGCTTTTTATATGATACAATCTGAATTATTCCATGTTTGTATCTCTGCTCTCAGGTTTGACCAATAAGGGAGGTATTTGAAATGTTATGTGGAAGAGGGTGGAACCACACAAATTAAGTAAAATTAAGTTCACTTAATATAAAGTTATCAGATTTTTTTTAACAATCATGTCGTAATGAAATAAAAGACAGTTGTCACAGCCACGGCCTGCGTGTGTTCTATTGTGTTTCTGTGTTTCCCTCTCCTGTGCCCCCTGTCGGTCTCTCTGTGTGTCTGTGTCCTGGGCGTGTCTCTCTCCCTCTCTCCTGGTTCCCAGCTCCACTAACACACCTGCTCCTCATCTACAATCAGCTCACCTGCCTTTCATCAACTCATCTCCTCCACAGTATAAGAACCCATCTCTCACTCCCAGACCTCGTCAGATTGTTGGTTCAGCTTCAGTGGTAGTGACATGCTTAAGACCTCTGTAGTCTTTCATTTACCTCTTTGTGTTTGAATTCCAACAGTCGTTCCTTATGCTTAGGGTCATTCCTTGTCTGCCTGCCAGTCTTTCCTCCACTCCAGCCTGTCCACACCAGTCACCATCTCTCCTCAACTCCTACCATCATCTACAAGAAACCTTCCTAGAACTCACCCCCCATGTCTGTGTTGTGAACTGTTAACACCAGTAACATACTTTAGTGTAATGTTTACTATCTAAAAGATAAAGGCAATTGTTTTACTTAGTGTTGTTAAAAATCAGAAGTTAGAAATTACTCACCAAAGGGATCTGTTAAGAGATGAAAAGACAATTAAAATCATATTATGTATTATCAACATGTTTGACAGTCAACAGAATTAACGTTAACAAGCCTATGCAATTAATGCATCATTATTACATCATTATTATCGTAAGCAGAAGGACTAAGAGCAAGGATAAAATGTTAGTAGTCCTACATCAGTGTAATCTATGTGTTCTGTGTTCAGGCTCTTTCATAAAGAGGATGACTGTTAGGCATCTCCACATATAAACATGTCATGTTTTACTGAGAGAATATAACAACTCAGAATGATCATCTTACACTATATCCAGTAAGATAATTAAGTGACGTCATATGCATTTGAGTGAATTGTTTGTTCATCATGTTCTTCACTAATTTGCATCACTGCTAAGTGATTTGAGCCTGTCTCTTCCAATACTGGACACATCTACAGGCTTAGAGTATAGAGGGGTTAGAATGGGCAGCATAACCAGATAAGTCAGAACACCTCTAATGCTCTAACTCATACATGTGAAAGTGTAATTGCATTTGTGTACACAGAGACTGTAGAGTATTTTATAGTTCATGTAGAGATGTATATAATCATGTTCTGTAGCTTCAGAACATTGACCTTCCCTGGACCTCTGGGCCTCTCTCCAGCTCCTGGGTGACCAGACTCACTCTGCCCTCATAGCCCCTCCCCTCTATCACCTGGCCAGTCTTATACAGGTTAATACACTCTGTACATCAAACTACAGCTAGATTAAAGTTCCCTCTAAACTGATCAGAACATTGTAGTATGTTTTAATGAAGTTAGATTGAAGTTTGGGAGGAAGATAACGCACCAAGACTCCTCCTTCACTCCAATCAACTGATACGCATCAGCCCAGTTAAAGAACGGAGGAATGCGACCGAACCCAACTCCCCGATTTCAATTACGAGTTCTGCATGAAGTCTCTTCCGTTCCTCTGGTCCTTGTGCTAGCATGTTATTGTTTGGCGTGCGTACATCTCGCTGCCTCGCTCCCCGTTTTCAATTACGAGTCTTCGCTCCCGGGCTCGGTGGCTGGCCAAGGGCGGCCTCGCATCTCTTCCTCCTCCAGCTCTTCTCGCCGCTCTCCATCTCCTAGCCCCGCCCGCTCCGCGGTCCGCCGCCTCGGACCTACCAGCGTAGCCGTCCGACTAGACCGTTGCCGCCCTGCAGCGCCTCCTCCGGGATCGGGGGATCCGTTTTTCCCGGTCGGATCCGAAAGCTCGGCTCTTCCGCCTCTGCTTCAGGGACTCTGGGGGCCGGCGTGCCTCCCTGCTCCCACTCCCGCCCCGTCTCTCCCACTGCAGGGCGCTGGGAAGCGCCATTGTGGGTTCCTGCCTCTTGACTCGCCCCCCTCCCCACCCCCCCGTTCCCCTCCTTCCCTCCCTGCTCTTCCTGCCCTGGCTTCGGCTCCTGCCCTCGCCGACCTTCCTGCCTCGCGGCGTTCATCGCCTCCATAAGCTCTCCGCCGGCTCTCTGCCCTGCGCCCGGCCCTGCCCCTGCAGGACTGGGTTATGCAGAGAATCATAGGGGCTGAGGGGAGAGTCTGGCATCAGCTGGCATCAGCCTCGCTGCAGCCCGCTAGGTGAGTCTGTTCCTTTTGGGGATCTGCTTGAGCTGCTGCTCGGCCGTGACCCTTAAGGACTCTCCACCACACCCCGAGTCCATACCCAGACCCCAGGCCCGGCTTTGCTACCGGCCTCCATCAGCACCAGGCCTGGCTCTGCTACCAGCCCTGCTTCAATAAAAGCTATCTATTCAATCTATGGTGTGATTACTGAACTTGTGAACTAAAGCTACGTGTTTGGGGGATATTTAAACAATGGCACCATGAAATATAAAATAAAACAGTAGCAGGGTCATCTTGGAAGTCTAAAACAAACTTTGTCATATGACATGAAACAAGGAAATGTACTCACCACGTAAAGCTGTGTAGAAGGATAGAGAATAGAAAGTTAAAACATCATCACAACAGAACACATCAGTAAACTATCAGTGTGTGTTGTTGTTAATCAATTATGATGAATAACATGATGATGTCAGTAACCAGATGGACAGAGAGTAAGGATATAATGCTGCTCTATGATATGCAAATGCTCTATGTTAACAGTCATCAGCATCAACATGTATCAGTGTTACGGTCTCCTCTCCCTGTCTGCAGTTTCTGTGTATTTGTTTCAGTTGCAGGATGGCAGGCAGGGGGAGGAGCCATGATCACTGATGGGGAACATCTGTGCTGCACCTATATAAGCTGGACCTCTCCAGGAGATCTCTCTCCCTCACAACATTGATCATTGTTTGTGGCAACCCTTAATCTTGGTTCACACCTTACACCACCCTACACATGGAAACATCCACAAATCCACTCCATAAAGTACTGATTCCCTTGATTACCACACTAAACATTGACTTTTAAGTTCCTTTAGTTTAATAAATACTTTTGCTGTCCTCATTCCCCCAACTCATTCCCCCAACTTGACTAAAATGTAAATGTAAATGTAACTTGTCTGACTCTGTCACCTCCCACTAGCATGGTTGTGACATCAGTGTAAGCTATGGAGTGTCATGTTAGTTCAACATATTCTTCACTAATATGTATCACTGCTAAGTGGAGTGAGCCTGTCTGTTCAAATACTGTGGATTTTAAAGAAGCTGAGAGTATAGAGTGGCAGCATAACAAGATAAGTGTAAGAAAACATTCAATTCTCTAACTCCTACTACATTTTAAAGTATAATTGTATCAGTGCAGACAGCGAGACTGTTGTCATAATTAATGTAGAGATGTGCATACTCCATTCTTATACAGGTTAATACACTCTGTCCATCAAACTACATCTGGATCAAAGTTCCCTCTAAACAGATCAGAACATGATAGTATGTTTTAATGAAGTTAGATTAACTGAAGTTCGGGAGGAAGATAGCGCACCAAGACTCCTCCTTCACTCCAATCAACTGATACCCATCAGCCCAGTTAAAGCACGGAGGAATGCGACCGAACCCAACTCCCCGTTTTCAACGACGAGTTCTGGATGAAGTCTCTTCCGTTCCTCTGGTCCTTGTGCTAGCATGTTATTGTTTGGCGTGCGTACATCTCGCTGCCTCTCTGTCTTCGCTGCTGCGTGTTTGCGTGTCTGCTGCTCCCGTTGCTGTTTCAACTTGTTGGCTCTTCGCCTCATCTCCTGGCTCCTGCAGATCGCTTCCCGGCCCTGACGTCTACGGAGGAATGGACGTTCTGGACCTGTTCCCGTCGGACGACGAGTTCCCCTCCCGGCTGGAAAGGCGGTCCCGTCCCCGGCGTTCTGGCTGCGTCCCCGAGACCCCCGGTCGCTCCCCGTGTGGTGCTGCTCCGGGCTCCTCCGCCTCCCTGGGTCCCACGGCTCTGCTTCCTGTTCCGCAGCGTTCATTGCCTCCATGGGCTCTCTGCCGGCTCTCTGCCCTGCACCTGGCCCTGCCCCTGCTTGCTCTGGTCTGGCCCTGCCTCCTCCGGGCTGCGCCCCTCTAACCTTGCCCTGTGCCTTCCCTCCTGCAGGTGTCTCCGTTCATGGACATAATGCCCGCCCCGGCTGCTGCCCTTCCTATCGGGACCCTGCCCGCCCCTGCCTCCACCTTTACGCTGGCAACGGCGCCTCCCCCTGCCCGCCCCGAGACCCCTCTGCCTCCAGACCTTCCCCCGTGTCTCCCTCCCTCCAGCCATCCTCCAGGGTGATTACGTGGACCTGGCCGACCTCCTCCCATCCCAGGTCTCTGCCCCCCGCACCATCGTCGGGTCCTGTGGCCCCGTCCTGCTCCACCACCCTGAACCCGCCCGGCGACAGGAGCTCACGGCAGCCGAGTTCTCTTACGCGTTCTCCCTGTTCCGGGACGTCGTCGGGCGGAGCTGGACGACTATGTCTCCCTCATCCTGCAGCTCGCCCTACGGTTCGGGGGCTCCAGGGTTTTACACGTATCATGTCCGGTTCTCATCCGAGGCCGCGGGGCGGCTCCAGCAAATTCAATGAGGCCACCTACTGGGGCTCGCTGGACAATGAAATCTATTGTGGTGTTTTGGCTGCCCGGTCCGCACCGCACCCTGCTCCCTGTGTGGCGCTCCTTCCCACCCGTCCCTGGAGTGCACGGTCGCGGCCCGCCCGGCCCCTGAGCCGGGCCCCCCGCCCGCTTTAGCCTCCTCCCGCCCCCCTGCCCCTCCCCACCCCATCACCCCGCTTCCCCTCCTGTCCGGCCCTGCGGGCACCGACCGCCGGGGCCGCCCCATCCTGCTGCAGAAGGGGCGGATGATTCCCCCTCCTCTGGTTTCGGCTGCTACTACAACGGCTGCTGGTTCTTTTCCCCATGGCCTTCCAAGTTCCCTTCCTGCCCTTCTCCCTCACTGACCCGCTCATCCGCACTTCACAAGGTCTACCCCATCATCATCATCGCCGCCCTCCTCTGGGGCCACGAATGGTCAAGCCAATCCATCCTCATCCACTCCGATAACACTGCCGTCGTCTCCTGGATCAATAAAGGCCGATCAGACTCCATCACCGCCATGCCCTTCATCCGCCGCCTCACTTGGCTTTCAGTCACACATCAGTTCATCATCAGAGCCGCTCACATCCCCGGTCACCACAAAACCATTGCTGACTCCCTCTCCCGTCTCTCCCTCCACAAATTCAGATGCTTGGCCCCAGAGGCGGACCCTCTTCCCACTCCGGTCCCTCCGTTTTCCTGTACAACCTTCCCATGACGGCACCCCTCCACGACCTTCACCTCCACACCCAAGATGCCATCCTCCAAGGTCTGTCCCCCCGTACACTCTCAACCTACTGGACAGCCTGGAAGTGCTTCAAGTCCTTCCACACTGCTCACCACATTCCCCTCATTCGACCTCCTTTCCATCACCAGCTTCATTTCCTACGCTCACACGCACTTCTCCATCCGCACTTTCACCATCCACGTGTACCTTAGTGGCATCAACTTCTTTTGCAAGTTGCTCTCCGGTTCCCCCTGCACAGCCATCTCCCACAGTCAGACCTCCCTCCTTATGAAAGGCCTTAAGCGCCTAGATCCCCGCTCTCCTTCCGCACGGCTCCCCCTCACTGCCGACCTGCTAGCCGCCTGCATACACACACTGCGCACTGGCTACTCCTCCCCTTCCACCGATTCCACCCTAGAGGCCATGTTCCTCCTGGCCTTCAGCTTCCTTAGGTGCTCAGAATTTACTTCCACCTCCTCCACCTTTGACCCCTCTGCTCACCCATGCATCTCCGACATCACGCTACACTCCCCAGACACACTCATCTTCACCCTGAAACGCAGCAAAACAAATCAAAGCGGGCCAGCCGTTCCCATCTTCCTCCTCAACTCTCCCCTCAGCCCCTATGAGTCTCTGCATAACCTGGTTCTTTCCAAGTCAGGAATTCATGCCCTCCCCTCCAGCCCACTATTCACCACAGAATCAGGTCGCCTCACGTTTCTGGTTCCACCATCATCTCCGCCAAATCAGGTAACGACCCTTCGCTTTACTCAGCACATTCTTTCAGGATCGGTGCGGCCTCCTCGGCTTCCAGCCAAAGCGTGGCCGACCACACCATCCAGCTCCTGGGTCGCTGGTCCTCCCAGGCATACCGCTCGTACGTCAGGACCAACCTCCCTGACCTTCACCACACTCAGGCTGGCATCAGCCTCGCTGCAGCCCGCTATGTGAGTCTGTTCCTTTTGGGGATCTGCTTGAGCTGCTGCTCGGCAGTGACCCACTAGGACTCTCTGCCACACCCCGAGTTCAATGCCTGGTAACTATGCATGCACCCTTCACCTCATCATCATCATTCATTCTGCACATCCCAGTAAACACACTCTCGTCCTCTCAGGACCCCAGGCCTGGCTCTGCTACCAGCCTCCACCAACCTGCATCAGGCTTGGCTCTGCTACCAGCCCTATTTTAATAAAAGCATATCATTCAATCGCTTATTGAACTTGTGAAAAGAAGATTTACCCAACCAGATACAGATCAAAATACAGTAGTAGCACTTCAATGGTTCAACTTCGAACACAACATCATGCAAATCCAAAAGTCTGCTCCCAGTTATATTCCACAACGCACAACGTCGCCTACCGTGCCACATTCAGGGTCTCGCTGATCTAACTTCCTGCTAGGAACTTACATCACTGCCTACATGACTCATTTAAAAGAGACCACAGCATTAACCGCTTTCCTTAACTACTTTCCCAGATCCACCAGGTAACACGTCATATGTCAGTTTAAGTAAATTGATTAAAATGAAAACAATTTGAGATTTTTCTTTAGATTAGATGAATTTTTTACTTAGAGTTATTCCATCCTTAGTGTTTTACCTGTTTTACTATTCAAAGCTAGATTAAAAATCATTCTGTTTAGTCAGTGTTATGGCTGATGAAGTGTGTGTCTGTGTGTATTATGCAACTGGAAATGACAAATAAAGAGAACCTGACCTGGTTTGTTACTTGTGTCACTAGTTGAATACGACGGGGGAAAGTGTGTTGTTATTTAGAGTTGATCTTGTCTGGAACAGACTTCCTGTTCCTACCTAGGGGGGCCGGCGCTGTCTTGGTGTCTAGGCTGTCTGCTGATCTGCTGCATTAGTTAACACTTGACCAGTGGGGACCTCACCCTTACTGTCAATGTAACTGTTATGTGTTCCTTTGCATTGTCTAATCCTGCTTTCTTCTCTCTGTCCTCCTCCACCCCCCCTGTGGTGTGGGGGGTTGAGCTGTCAACCTCTGCCTGGTCGCCGGTCTGCCAACGTTGGACTCAGTCGCCAAGTGGACATCAGTCTATGACAGTCTGCCTACATTTGACTTAGTCGCCCAGTGGACATCGGTCTCCTATGATGGACAACACAGAGTTCCTGGTCCCTTCCTGTCCCTCTACCTGGCTGTCCTGTCATACTGTGCCAATCCCACGCCCCAGCCTTGTGGCTACCATTGCTTAAACTGACATGCGCCAATTCAGAGCAGTGTTGAACCCTGGATACCTGTGTTTCAACATCCATTTACACATGTGTATTCTCTACTCCTAATGTATGACTATGTTTAGCCTGAGGTCTGCACCTCTCTGTCACTGACCGTCTTTGGAGGAGGGAATCCCTCACTGAATTGCTCCTGCCAAGGTTTTTCTCAAATAGTTTTACGGGGAGTTTTTCCCTGTCTTCCTTGAAGGTTGGTTGAGGGGCATTGCTATGGGCATCTGTTAAGCCCTCTGTGACATTGCTTTTTACAAAGGACTATATGAATAAAATTAGATTTAGATGTGATTTTCCAGAGCAAAGCTTAAAGTGGACCTCAAGATCAATGCTTTTTATAGGATACAATCTGAATTATTCCATGTTTGTATCTCTGCTCTCAGGTTTGACCAATAATGGAGGTATTTGAAATGTTATGTGGAAGAGGGTGGAACCACACAAATTAAGTAAAGTTAAGTTCACTTAATATAAAGTTATCAGATTTTTTTTAACAATCATGTCATAATGAAATAAAAGACAGTTGTCAGAGCCATGGCCTACGTGTGTTCTATTGTGTTTCTGTGTTTCCCTCTCCTGTGCCCCCTGTCGGTCTCTCTGTGTGTCTGTGTCCTGGGCGTGTCTCTCTCCCTCTCTCCTGGTTCCCAGCTCCACTAACACACCTGCTCCTCATCTACAATCAGCTCACCTGCCTTTCATCAACTCATCTCCTCCACAGTATAAGAACCCATCTCTCACTCCCAGACCTCGTCAGATTGTTGTTTCAGCTCCAGTGGTAGTGACATGCTTAAGACCGCTATAGTCTTTCATTTAGCTCTTTGTGTTTGAATTCCAACAGTCGTTCCTTATGCTCAGGGTCATTCCTTGTCTGCCTGCCAGTCTTTCCTCCACTCCAGCCTGTCCACACCAGTCACCATCTCTCCTCAACTCCTACCATCATCTACAAGAAACCTTCCTAGAGCTCACCCCCCATGTCTGTGTTGTGAACTGTTAACACCAGTAACATACTTTAGTGTAATGTTTACTATCTAAAAGATAAAGGTAATTGTTTTACTTAGGGTCGTTATAAAGCAGAAGTTAGATGTTAGTTTCCTCAAGGATCACGACTCTTGCTCAGAGACTTGTTGCTCTTGTGGTTAGTGGTAACTGATTTAAAATTGTTTGTACTCGCTGTGATATATTGTTTTTATTATTGTTGCTTGTCTTTTATTTTTTATTTTTTCGGCCAGCCATCCTTCAGGGTGATTACGTGGACCTGGCCGACCTTCTCCTCCCGTCCCAGGTCTCTGCCCCCCGCACCATCGTCGGGTCCTGTGGCCCCGTCCTGCTCCGCCACCCTGAACCCGCCCGGCGACAGGAGCTCACGGCAGCAGAGTTCTCTTACGCGTTCTCCCTGTTCCGGGACGTCGTCTGTTCCTCAATTCCCGGGCGCCGGGCGGAGCTGGACGACTATCTCTCCCTCATCCTGCAGCTCGCCCTACGGTTCGGGGACTCCGGGTTTTACACGTATCACGTCCGGTTCTCCTCCGAGGCCGCGGGGCGGCTCCAACAATTCAATGAGGCCACCTACTGGGGCTCGCTGGACAATGAAATCTATTGTGGTGTTTTTGCTGCCCGGTCTGCCCTGCCCTGCTCCCTGTGTGGCGCTCCTTCCCACCCGTCCCTGGAGTGCAAATCAGTAAATCCTAGACTGGGTGCACTGGTAAGCTTATACTTTAAGGCATCGAAAGAGACCTGACTTTCCCCACAAACTACTTAGCATGTGATTTGCTTTGGAATGTGCAGCACTTAGACAAGAAAAGATCTGAGTTATTTTACAGTGGACGGGACTGGCTATGGTGTGACAGTTGAGATCTTGTCAGCATAAGTAGCTATGCCATTTGCTGAAACGGTGTGCCCCAGGAACTTGACTTCTTTCTGTAAGAAATGTAACTTTGAGACCTGTCTCTTGTAGGCGTTCAAGCATTGTGTCCAACTGCTGTACGTGATATCCACCATGATATCATCCAAATACATTAACATTATCTAGACAATTAGATCGCTCATGGTAGCTTGCATCAACCTTTGAAAGGTTGCAGGTCCATTACAGACACCCATTATCATCCACAGATGTTCATATAGCTCAAACAGAGTGGTGAATGCTGCTTTACGCCGGTCCCACTTCTCTACTGTTACCTGTATACCCGAGGTCTTCATCCTCAAGGGCAAAAACATTTGTATATTTTGCTAAGACTGCACTTAACTCCACCTGCTGATCTTTAACTAACAATGTCTAGCCGGTCTAAGATAAACTGTAAGTTATGTGGGTCCTGTACATCCTTTACATCAATGATAACTTGTTCAATACTCACAGAAATACGCTAAAAATTAACTTGACAGGACCGCTATGAATTCTGGTACTCCACTACAGACAAGACACCTAGTCAGGTTCTGGGATGGAGCCACATATCCTCCTGTGACAAATGTGCTACTTGTATGGAAAACCCATGACCCTTTTGCACCTTTGACATGCCACTGGGCCCTCACTGTTACCACGGACGCTGCAGGTATGTATACTTTCTCTTTACCAGCTAATCTAATCTGATCTGGATACTCATTGCCCATTGTCTCGACCACTAACTCTAGACACCCCAGATAGGGTATGTCTAAACCGTTGGCTGCTGTTAACTTGAGCCAATCAGATGTAGAGAGCATATCTCCATCTTCCCTGCCCAAAAGAAGAACCTTTCTGAAATAATACTTACTTGACTGCCTGTATCCAATAGACAAGACGCTACAACCCCCCCAATCTTGATCTCCACTACAGGACATGTTCCCACAGCACGCTCTAATAACTGGTCATGAGATGAGTCTGAGACTTTAGATGAGTCTGAGGTGCACCCCCGAACTGCTCGACTCAACACAACCGGGGGTCTCGTTTCCCTGCACACCAGACACAGTGCTATCTTTTCCGGTTACATTTCCATTTTTGTGGGGCAATTCCTAGTGATATGTCCCTCTGACTGACACTGAAACATATGGGTTTGCCATCCTCTGTGAATTGTGGTTGTGTCTGCAGGTTACTGCTAGTCCTTCTACTAGTGCCTACCTCTGGAGTAACAAGATTCTTTACAGCCTGTGTTAACTCACTCATGGCTTTACCTTGCTCTGCAACGACCCTCAAAACATCCTCCAAAGTAACTGACTTCTGCTCCCAGTCTGTCCACAACATTCACCATCACTCCTCAACTCCTACCATCATCTACAAGAAACCTTCCTAGACCTCACCTCATCTCCCATGTATGTGTTGTGAACTCGGGTTCGCTCTGAACTTTTGACAACACTAACATACTTTAGTGTACTGTTTACTATCTAACAGATAAAGTTTTTTTTTTTTACTTTGTGTTGTAATAATGCAGAAGTTAGAAATTACTCACCCCATTGCTCTGTTTAAAAAATAAATGAAAAAGATCATTAAAACATCAATCATATTACAATATAGTACCAACATGTTATTTACAAATTTGTGAGTCAACAGAATTAACGTTAACGAGCCTATGAAATGAATACATCATTATTATCATAAGCAGATGAACTAAGAGCAACAATAAAATGTTGCTCTGTGATACCGCTACTTTATGTCAGTCGTCCTACATCAACATACATCAGTGTAATCTATGGAGCTCCTGTGTTCTGTGTTCAGGCTCTTTCATGAAGAGGATGACTGTTCTTCATCTCCACATATAGACTACAGCATTTCATGTTTTACTGAGAGAATATAACATCTCAGAATAATCATCTTCAATCCAGTAAGATAATTAAATGTTGTCATGTGCATTGTTTGTTCAACATATTCTTCACTAATTTGCATCACTAGTAAGTGATTTGAGCGTTTCTCTTCCAATACTGTACATCTCTACAAGCTTAGAGTATAGAGGGGTTAGAATGGGCAGCATTACCAGATAAGTCAGAACACCTCTAATAATCTAACTCATACTTACATGTTAAAGTATAATTGTATCTGTACAGACAGAGAGACGGTGTTGTCATAGTTCATGTAGAGATGTGCATAATCATGTTCTGTAGCTGTAGAACACTTACCCCTGTCCAACAGATACACAGCTTCCTCCTCCTTCTGTCCTCCATAGGTGACCTGACAGATGTACACTCCATCATCTGACCCCTTGTAGTCTCTCAGCCTCAGAGACACGTTGCCTCCCTTCAGCTCCTGGGTGACCAGACTCACTCTGCCCTCATAGCCCATCCCCTCTATCACCTGGCCATTCTTATACAGGTAAATACACTCTGTCTTCTTAAACCACCTGATTGTCATGGCAGCAGTGCTGGTCTCAGGAGAGAGGTGACATGGGACGGTAACATCCTCTCCCCTATCAGCCTCCACAAGCCTCTCTGGTACCCTGAGTTTAAACTCATCTGTTGGGGAGAAGAGAAACAGTACTGACATCTCTGCAGGTGCATGACAAGTATACAGTCTGCATCTATGAAGTAACAATCACACACAGACTCTATATGCTCTATACACACTCAACCTAGAGAGACATGTAGGAAGAATCTAAACTCACATCACTAGCAAACATGAAGGACAGCATGGATGATAATGTAACCAGTAAGGAGAGGTTATATACAACACAGCAGCATGGATGGTTGTAGAGAGGGTCACACACAACACAGCAGAATGATAGCATACAAACAAACATAATGTTGGTATACTGCATATGTTCATTTAGTATTGAATTTGTTCATTTAATGACTAGAGGGATGTCAGATTGTGAACATGTTTGTACATGTTTGTACATTTATACTTAATGTTTCAATGCAAACAATGACTACTTGTGTCCACTTACTGTGTTGTCCGGCCTCTGCCATGTGTCCTTCCTGTATAGAGACAGTTACAACACTTGATCATGCTAAAACATTACAAAACATGACCGTTTCATTATTGTTCCATTTGACATGGCAAACCACAAGGACTTTATTCTTCTGACCTTTGAGTCACACAGAAACATGTTTTTGCTGCTGTTTCCTCAATACGGACATGAACACATCAAGATCTTTTCTTACCTTTTCTGAACTTGAATTCCAATACTTTATCAGATAGATGTTTAATATAAATCTCTAGCTGCCTGTAATTCATACCTTTCCATGGGGTTGAGGTTGGAGAAGGAGGAAGTGTTTAGGAGTGGGGATAGAGACAGATTCAGGGAGTCGAAGAACAGGTTTAGCAAGGCGGTGAGAAAGGCTAAACGACTGTACTCTGAGAGACTAAAACACCAATTCTCAGCTAACGACTCTGCTTCTGTCTGGAGAGGGCTCAGGCAGATCACCAACTACCAGCCCAGAGCCCCCCACACCACTAACAACTCTCGCCTGGCCAACGACCTAAACGAGTTCTACTGTCGATTTGAAATACAATTGGACTGTCCTGAACAACAACAACACCTACCCACCCTTGAGGCCTCCCCCCCCCCCCCATCACCATAGAGACAACTCTCTCCATTCAGGAAGGAGAAGTTAACAGACTGTTCAAGAGGCAGAACCCCCGCAAAGCAGCTGGGCTGGACTCTGTCTCTCCTGCCCCCCTCAAGCACTGTGCTGACCAGCTGTCTCCGGTGTTCACCAACATCTTCAACACCTCCCTGGAGACATGCCATGTGCCAGCCTGTCTCAAGTCCTCCACCATCATTCCTGTGCCCAAAAAGCCAAGGCCAACAGGACTTAATGACTACAGACCCGTCGCCCTGACCTCTGTGGTAATGAAGTCTTTTGAGCGCCTAGACCGCCAAGACCAAAACCTCACGCCATAAGAACAGTTTCTTCCCTCCTGTAACTAGCCTTATCAACAAGGCCCCCAACTGACACTGTCACTTTATCACATACAGCCCTACTGCACTCTCAGATTGTTAGTTTTATTTGATATTTTATATTGTATAGTTCTGTCAGTATGTTGTTGTACATTTTTAAAACATTGTTTTTATATTTAAGGATAAGCACACTTACTTTAAGATTTTAAGATTCACTATGTTTATATGTTTACTGTATGCACCTGCCCACCACTCTGATTGTGAATGTATCAATATATCCTTCAAAGTTCATACATGTATACTGAATGTATCAATGCCATGATAACTAGTTAACACTTAGTGTGGTTTCCTACCTCTGCCATTTTCCCTCCCTTTATAGAGAAAGATAGAAAACATGATCCTGACTATGGCAAACATTCTCAGTTTTCTTTCATTCTTACTAGAGCATCTGCTAGATGTATGTTCCAGTCTTTAGAATGTGGAGATTGTTTCTGAACAATTGGAAACACCAGCTGTAGTTCTGGAAGGTAGAATATGACTAGAATACGACTAGAATATCAAAGTTGTACATTACCTACAATGAACGCAAACCCTTTCATTTTTTAAACATTGTGTACATCATACACAATGGTACAAAGCAACAAATACTATTCAAAACCTTTTCTCAATACTGTGTGAAGAGATTGTACTTCAGTGTAGTGTTTACTTCATATAGACAGAGACTTACATGTATTTGTGCCCGCAATTTCTGAGAACCGACTAACCAGACCAGTCAGACTTCTCAACGGCTGTGGAGAATGATGTGAGCCAAGCAGAACTGTTTCACACATAAATAAAGATCATGTTTTGTAACATGATTCTGACACATACATTGAAAATATGTTGACAGAAGTCTATATGGTATCTGCAAAAGTATCAGTCTTCTTGAAGCACTTACATATCCCCTAGATGTGTCTTTGATTATGGAAAATGTGTTCACTGGTATTTGATTTGTTCTCTTCCTCCTGTCTGTACACACACACACAGGGAACAGCTGGAATGAGGAAACAGGGATGTCAGGTGCGGTCTTTATCTAACCAGTTTAGCAGCCTTGATTGTTAACACTGGTAACATTAAACAACAGTCCAGCTCTCGAATGATGTGAAGTGATATATTTAGGTCTGTTAGGCCCAGACATACACACATAGGTTATGGAGTTACACAGACTGTTCCTTGGCATCTACTACAGTAACACTGTTACAACCAGGCACTTCTAGTCCTTGATTATCTGCAGCACTTCATACATGCACTATTATAGGTCGCTTTGGATAAAAGCCTGCTAAATTAAATGTAAACGATGATGCCAAAATATGCAACACTTTAATGATACATTCAAACATCATATCATGTGTAACATGCAGGCAGAGTCGGAGGCCTTGGGACGATTTAAGCACATTTACATTTAAATTGAGTCATTTAGCAGACGCTCTTATCCAGAGCGACTTACAGTAAGTACAGGGACATTCTCCTCGAGGCAAGTAGGGTGAAGTGCCTGGCCCAAGGACACAACGTCATTTGGCACGGCCGGGAATCAAACTGGCAACCTTCAGATTACCAGCCCGAATCCCTAACCGCTCAGCCACCTGACTCCCACACATACATGCGTTTAAAAAACAAAGGCGTCCAAGCAAAAGATTAGAAGGGGGCGTCTTCTCTTCAGTGAGCCATGCTCCGCTCAGTAACTCTCCTCAGCCTGCACCGGTTGCAAGAGAGACACCGGTTAGTTCAATCACCAATCTAAGTTGCCGGAGACCAGCGCTCAGCCTCTGCTCCCTCTCGTTTCCTCGTCCTCCTTCTGAGCTCCGCTGCTCTGGTTTGTGGACCGGCAGGCTGATCGCTGACAGGGCCCAGCCGTGCAGCCTGTCAGTGGAGCGTGTGGTGGATAGACGAGTGTACACTCGGCCCACCTGACCTGTCCATGTGGAGCCCGGTGTTGCCGTCCCTGGTGCTGAGAGCACGAGGAAGGCCTCGACTCTCCACAGATGTTAGTCATGGAATACCACAGCTGGTCACGTGTTGAAGTACTGGAGCAGGTGGTAGAAGTACTGGGGTAGTTGTTAAAAGCCCTGGGGCAGGAGTTAGAAGTATTGGGGTAGTTGTTTGAAGTACTGGGGCAGTAGTTAGAATTAATGCCTTTAGAGTCATTGCATATAACAACAAAATTAAATTGCACTTCTCCGTGTGGTGACACATAGTATGACAGGACAATATAGTAAAACATGAATTAAGACATAAAAAAGAGACCTAAGCAATATGAACAAATAAGTAAATGAATAAATAAGTAAATCCATTATAAAAATTGATACGTAGCTAAAAGAAGACATAGTCTATAAAGTGCAGTGCGGTCCCTATGGGTCATGAGTTCAGGTGTTTTATGGCACTTGGATAAAAAATATTCAAAAGCCTGGAAGTGCGACCCCAGGAAAGGTCTGTAACGCCTTCCAGATGGCAGCAGAGTGAAGAGGTTGTGACCTGGTTGGGAACAATCCTTAATTATATGTTTTGCCCGCTGCAGGCATCTGGTGTCATATATATCAGTAAGTGAGGGGAGATTTGTGTGAATTATGTATTGTGCTGATTTCCTGACTCTGTCCGGCGCCATTTTGTCATCAGCGGTGCAGCAGCTAAACCAGAATGTCGTGCAAAATGATACTTTGGACAGAACAGTTGTAAAAGGATAAAAGCAGCTTCTGGGGGAGGTTGGTTTTGTTGAGTGACCTGAGAAAGTACAGCCGCTGCTGTGCTTTCTTCACAAGGGCTGTGGTGTTGGTTGTCCAGGTGATGTCCTGTGGTGTTGGTTGCCCAGGTGATGTCCTGTGGTGTTGGTTGCCCAGGTGATGTCCTGTGAGATGTGTGTCCCCAGGAATCTGAAGTCCTTAACCCTCTCCGCAGTGTCCCCATTGATGTAGACCTGGGCAAGGTCAGTCCTCTTCCTACGGAAGTCTACCACCACTTCTTTGGTCTTAAAAGTGAGAGACAGGTTGTTGGTGGAGCACCAGGTGGAGAGTTTGGGGATTTCATCCCTGTAGGCGGACTCATCATTGTTGTGAATAAGTCCTACCACAGTGGTGTCATCCGCAAACTTGATCCAAATATTGGACATGAACTGGGGTGCAGTCGTGAGAGTATAAGGTGTATAACAGGGGACTCAACACACAACCCTGGGGGGCCCCAGTGCTGAGTGTGAGGACAGAGGAAAGTTGGGAGCCCAGCCCAACTGACTGGGGACGGTTTGTTAAGAAGTCGTGGATCCATCTGCAGATGTTAGTGCTGATGCCCAGGCTGTGTAGCTTGGACACCAGTCTTTCGGGGATGATGCAGTTGAATGCAGAGCTCAAGTCCCCAAACGACAGTCTTGCGTAGGTGCCAGGATGTTCAAGGTGGGTCAGCACACAGTGCAGGGCTGAGTTGATGCCATCCGAGGTTGACCTGTTTGCTTTATAGGCGAACTGGTGCTGATCCAGTGTGGAGGGGAGGGAGGCTTTTATGTGATTTAGCAGCAGTCTTTCAAAGCACTTCATAACCGTGGAAGTGAGGGCCACTGGTCTATAGTCATTGAGGCTACTTACAGCGGATTGTTTTGGAATGGGCACAATGGTGGCTGATATGAGGCTCTTGGGGATGGAGCAAGTAGACAGAGATAGGTTGAAGATGAAGGTAAATACCTCAGCCAGCTGGTCGGCACAGTCCCTCAACACTCTCTCAGGGCCGGCAGCCTTCCTGGGGTTCACATCCCAGAAATGCCCTCCTGGCCTTCTCTGTGTTCAGAGAGAATGTCAGGGCATCTGTGGGCAAGAGTGGTAATGGTGTGGCTGATGTTAACTCAGTCCTGGTCCCGTTTGCCTCAAAGCGCGCAAAGAAATGGTCGAGCGTTGAAGTGTCCCTCAATCTTCCTCCTCTACGCCGCTTTTGCTTCCTTGATGCCTGTCTTTAAGTTGGATCTGGCAGTGCTGTATACTTCCATGTCCCAGACCTGAAGGCTTTATCACGGTTTTTCAGCAGCAGCTTGACCGCTCTGTTCATCCATGGTTTGTTGTTGTGATAGCGTTTGACCTGTCTCTCAGCAGTGACATTGTCAATGCAGGTCTTAATGTAATGCAGAACAGTGCAAGTGTAGCCCTCAAGACTCTGCTGTGAAAAAAGGGCCCAGACAGTGCGTTTAAAACAGTCTTGCAGTTGTGGAATCGCAGTAGCACGCCACAGTTTTATTAGTTTCACTGTGTGCACAGATCTCTTAAACGCGGGTCTGTACGCTGGTGCGAGAAAGAGGGTCAGATGGTCAGACTGCCCTAGATGGGGGTAAGCAGTACTGGGGCAGGTGTAAGCAGTACTGGGGCAGGTGTTAGAAGCACTGGGGCAGGTGTAAGCAGTACTGGGGCAGGTGTAAGCAGTACTGGGGCAGGTGTTAGAAGCACTGGGGCAGGTGTTAGCAATACTGGGGCAGGTGTTAGCAGCAGTGGGGCAGGTGTTAGTAGCACTGGGGCAGGTGTTAGCAGTACTGGGGCAGGTGTTAGCAGCACTGGGGCAGGTGTTAGCAGCAGTGGGGCAGGTGTTAGCAGTACTGGGGCAGGTGTTAGCAGTACTGGGGCAGGTGTTAGCAGCACTGGGGCAGGTGTTAGCAGCAGTGGGGCAGGTGTTAGCAGTACTGGGGCAGGTGTTAGCAGCACTGGGGCAGGTGTTAGCAGCAGTGGGGCAGGTGTTAGCAGCACTGGGGCAGGTGTTAGCAGCACTGGGGCAGGTGTTAGCAGCAGTGGGGCAGGTGTTAGCAGCACTGGGGCAGGTGTTAGCAGCAGTGGGGCAGGTGTTAGCAGTACTGGGGCAGGTGTTAGCAGTACTGGGGCAGGTGTTAGCAGCACTGGGGCAGGTGTTAGCAGTACTGGGGCAGGTGTTAGCAGTACTGGGGCAGGTGTTAGCAGTACTGGGGCAGGTGTTAGCAGCAGTGGGGCAGGTGTTAGCAGTACTGGGGCAGGTGATAGCAGTACTGGGGCAGGTGTTAGCGGTACTGGGGCAGGTGATAGTGGTACTGGGGCAGGTGTTAGCAGTACTGGGGCAGGTGTTAGCAGTACTGGGGCAGGTGTTAGCAGTACTGGGGCAGGTGTTAGCAGCAGTGTGAGGTTCAGGGTCCTTGGTGCTCCGTGGGGCCTGGTCTCCTGTCAGGTCAGAGACCCTGAAGCCCCCTGTACGTCTGTCTGCACAGAGCCAAGCTTCACTGTCACCACCCATCTACAGTGGAGGAATCATCTGTGTGTCTGGATCCTGTCTGACGTACTTCCTGTACGTCTCATTAAATAAGGGTTTAATACATGAATGTACATAATATGTTAACAATATAGACAACTCTTGTTTAATTATGCTCTAGTTCCCTCTAGTGTTCAGAAGAGGAAACTACAGGACTAATGCTCTTTATGACTTGTTCTCCCCCAGAACATTAACTACCTTATTCTCCTCCGAAAACACTGTTCAACAAAAAGGACAAGAAATATTCTGTGGATCTTTTGTATTTATTTAATAGATTAGTATAAAATATAAATGCTTAATTTTTATTTATTTTCAGAATTCCCAAAGACCATTTCTCCAGGATCTTAACAAGTTTAACAGCAGATACACAGAGTAAAAGGATATTTACAGACATCAACACAGTATGAATCAAGCTCAGCTCTCTGGCTATGTCAGTTGTTCAATCCCCCCTCTATAGAAAGGAGTTGTATCAGTAGCTTCTTCCTCCTCTTCCACTTCCTCCACCCCTCCTCTGGTCCTAGGTAAGACTTGTTCTATGCACTGACTTCATGGACTTCATCTAAAAACTTAGTACTGAGATCTATTATTTTATGCTGAAGTCTATTTATCTCTCTATTCTTCTCCTGCATCTCTCTATCCTTCTCCTGCATCTGTCTGCTGAAGTCTCTCTGCATCTTAGTGTGTGAGATCATGATGCTCCTCTGTAGCTCAGGTAGGACCACCTTCATCAGGTTTCTCTCTGCTTCAACTCTGGCCTCTCCTTCACAGTTCTCCCTGAACTCCTCCATCTCCTGCCTGTGTCTCTCCTCCCTCTCCCTCCTCTCATTCTCTCCCTCCTCTCTAAATCTCTCCAGCTTTCTCTCCATCTCCTCTCTCCGGTCAGTCTCTCTCTTCAGCTCCCTCTCCAGCTCTCTCTTCTTCTCCTCATCCCTCTCTTCCTTCACCTGTCTCTCCAGTTCAGATGTTCGATGGCTGAGTGTTCTGATGTCTCCCTCGTGCTCCTGGATCACTCCCTCTATCTTCTTCAGAGAGTTCTGCAGCTCTGTCTCAAACTTCTCTTTCCTCTCTGTCTCCTCCCTCTGTATCTTCTCCTCTCTCTCCCTCTGAATCTTTCCCTCCATCTCTCTGACCTGGGCCTCTGCCTCCTGGTAGGTCTGACTGCTGTAGAAGCTCTCTCTGTTTCCTGCCACCATCTCCTCTACCTGGTGCAGCAGCTCTGGGACCTGAGTGCCATGGGCCCTGTCCTTCATGTTGAGGACGTGGTACCTGTTCCCACATTTCTCTACAAGCTGCTGGAGGTCCTGACTTCCTGTTTGGAGAAACTCCTCCATGCTCTGCTCTCTCAGACTGTCATCATGGGTGAACAGAATGACAGTGTGTCCCCAACAACCCTCTCCAAACATGTCCTCCATTCTCTCCATGGCTCCTCTCTCCTCCCCCTCAGAGGGCTCCACTGGTACGACCAGGAGGAAGGCGTGGGGTCCCGGGGCGGACAGACGGACACACAGCCCCACGCCCTGTCTCATCTCCTCCAGAGAGAGTCCAGGGCAGAACCAGTCTGGAGTGTCAACCAGCACCAGCCGTCTCCCACACACGTCCCCCTCTCTCCTCCTGCTCCTCTGGGTGACTGCAGAGGGGCTGTCCTGGGCCCCAAACTCCTGTCTGCCCAGGATGGTGTTTCCTGCTGCCCTCATCCCAGCCCCAGTCCTCCCCAGCAGCACCAGTCTCAGCTCAGACACACTGGGAGACACTGGAGGGTCTGGACTGCTGCTCTCTCCCAACACTGCAACACAACACAGGGACATGGTCACACCACTGGTCTAGTTAGAGAGGAAAGTGCATCGGCACATCAAGGCTGATATTAACTACTCAGTTAGCTGTGTTTTAAAACTGTAATTGATATCTGACAAATACAGACAACATAGAATAACATGAATTAAACTGTAATTGATATCTGAAAAATACATAGAATAAAATGAATTCAAATATGTAATAATGAACATCTCTATCCGAATAAATCATAATAAAAGTTCCTCACTGCAGAGCAGTATCAGCATGTTTGAGATTATAAACCTGAACTCTATAATCACTATGAGACACACAGTAGGATAGAAGATGTAAGGACAGTAGAGGATGGGTTAGATGTTCAGGTGTTTGTAGGTGTCTGTAACAGAGTTGATGACTCACTGTTTGGAGGGGAATCCATGCTGTGTCTCCTCCTGACTCCAGGGACCACAGTAGAACCTTCATCCTGTGGTAGTGGTGGGTCTGTATCTGGGGTCTCTCCTCCCACTGCAACACAACACAGGACACAGCTCAAACTACTGACGTGAGGGTCACCCTGGACATTCATACCAGATGTTCACTTCAACAGAGTCATCTGACTATGATTCTGAACACAGCATAAGACAGGTTCCTGTAGGTGCATGACCAGTGTATAGAGAATGGACTGGGTCAGATATTCAGGTGTTTTAACAGAGTTGAAGACTCACTCTTTGGAGGTGGATCCCTGCTGCGTCTCCTCCTGATTGGTAGTTTGGGTTCTGCTTCTGAGATCTCTCCTCTCTCTAACACACAAGAAGAAACAACCATTCAGTGGGGATAACATTTAGAGTGAAATGTTCAAACTAAAACTTCACATTATAACACTCACCAGTGGTTTTAACTGATAACTCATTTCTCTGTCTCTGTACCTCAGTGTTCAGGTCACATATCTGCTGTGCTGAAATAATAGAAAATAAAACCATAAACATACCATATACAAACACAAAACACTTCAAATGTATCACAGAAATGATATGAAATTCAAGTTACGCCATGAAATCTTACCAAGTTTAATGTTTTCATTTTTGACATCTTCAACATGTCTGTCTCTCTCCTTCAGCAGTTCACATCTCTCTGCCATTTGAATGTCCTTCTCTTCCAGTCTCTTCTGTTTCTCTTTACCTTCTCTCTCTAGTCTCTCCAGTCGTTGGTCTCTCTCTTCTAATTCTCCCTCCTTGTCTCTCAGTCTCTGTTTCCTCTCCTCCACTTCCGAGTCTTTCTCCTGCAGTTGGACTGTGAGCTTCTCTACTTGGTTGTTCTTGTCCTGCAGGTCTTTTCTAAGCTCCTCCTGTTGTCTCTCCTTCTCTCTCACCTGCTGGGTCATGTCATCCAGTTGTGTCTCTTTCTCCTGAAGGTGTTGGTTCTTCTCCTTCAGTTGTGTTGTGGTTTCCTCCAGTCTGCTCTCTGTGTCCTCTAGTTGTTTATTCCTCTCCTCCAGGAGTGAATCCTTCTCTTCTATCCTCTTTTCACTCTCCCTCAGTGTCTTGTTCACCTCCTCCAGGTGTCGGTCCTTTTCCTCCAGCTTCTGGTTCCTGTCCTCTAGAAGTTCATCTTTCTCTCCTAGTTGTTTGTCCTTCCCTTTCAAACTCTTCTCTCTCTCTTTACATTCACTCTCTAGTCTCTCCAGTCGTTGGTCTCTCTCTCCTAGTTGTTTGTTTTTCTCTCCCAGTTCCTCCTGCCTCCTCTTTAGTTCATCATCTTTCTCCTTCAGCTGCTTGTCTTTCTCATCACACACTTTATCTCTCTCCTTCAGCAGTTCATCTCTCTCTCCTAGTTGTTTGTCCTTCTCTTCCAGACTCTTCTCTCTCTCTTTACCTTCACCATCTAGTCTCTCCAGTCGTTGGTCTCTCTCTTCTAATTCTCCCTCCTTCTCTCTCAGTCTCTGGTTCCTCTCCTCCAGTTCCGAGTCTTTCTCCTGCAGTTGGACTGTGAGCTTCTCTACTTGGTTGTTCTTGTCCTGCAGGTCTTTTCTAAGCTCCTCCTGTTGTCTCTCCTTCTCTCTCACCTGCTGGGTCATGTCATCCAGTTGTGTCTCTTTCTCCTGAAGGTGTTGGTTCTTCTCCTTCAGTTGTGTTGTGGTTTCCTCCAGTCTGCTCTCTGTGTCCTCTAGTTGTTTATTCCTCTCCTCCAGGAGTGAATCCTTCTCTTCTATCCTCTTTTCACTCTCCCTCAGTGTCTTGTTCACCTCCTCCAGGTGTCGGTCCTTTTCCTCCAGCTTCTGGTTCCTGTCCTCTAGAAGTTCATCTCTCTCTCTTAGTTGTTTGTCCTTCCCTTCCAGACTCTTCTCTAACTCTTTACCTTCACTCTCTAGTCTCTCCAGTCGATGTTCTCTCTCTTCTAGTTGTTTGTTTTTCTCTCCCAGTTCCTCCTGCCTCCTCTTTAGTTCATCATCTTTCTCCTTCAGCTGCTTGTCTTTCTCTTCACACACTTTATCTCTCTCCTTCAGTAGTTTATCTCTCTCTGCTAGTTGTTTGTCTTTCTCTTCCAGACTCTTCTCTCTCTCTTTACCTTCACTCTCTAGTCTCTCCAGTGTCCGATCTCTTTCTTTTAATTGTACTCTAGATGCTCGTAACTCTTCTTCAAGTTCATTCCTCTTTTTCTCTGTCTCCTTGTGTTTCTCTTCCAGCTCCCTCTTCTCATCCAGATGTTTCTCTAACTCCTTCCTTTGATTGGTCTCTCTCTCTAGTTCCTTTTGTTTGTCTTCTTGTAGTTGGTCTCTCTCGTCTACTAGTTTACTGTACATCTGATTCTCTAGAGGGGATGAGAAGACTTTAGTAGTAGAGCAGTAGATCTATACATCACTGACTTAGCAGGCTGATCTTTTGTAGACATTTTAAATTCAGCAATACTGTAAGTCTGACTACCTGACACATTAAACACAGTTCACAAAATGCCTGTTTTGATCAAATTAAACTTTCAATGTAAATTAATCTGTATTAAGAACATAAATATACTTGATAATGTATTTTCACTATAGAAATTGAAATCCTTTTTATACATTTTTCTATTATTGTAGTTTTATACTCACCAAGTAACCAAGCAGATTCCTCTCTACTCCTCTTGTCCTCTGGACTGTCTCTTTGTAAATACCTTTCAGCTGAAACAATGATGTAGAACTGACAGGTTAGATCTGCATGTATTACACCACAGGTGCACATTCTACACTACATGGATGAAAGTATTGGGACACCTGACCGTCACACCTACAGTGGGTTCCAACATTACTGGCACCCCTTGGCAAAGATGAGTGAAAAATGTTTTCACCTTTTTGTAATTCAACTTAATGTCACATTGGAAACAATTTGAACAATTCAACCTTCAATTGAAGTAAATTTATTTAGGTGCAAATACAGACGCAAATGGTTAACTGAACACAAAAACAGTCTTCTGTCATAGTCATCTCAGTCCCCTGATCTGAACCTCCTTTAAAACCAGTGGGCTGAGCTGAAGAGAAGAGTGCACAAGGGAGGACCTCGGACCCTGGATGATCTGGAGAGATTCTGTAAAGAGGAATGTTCTCAGACTCATAGCTGTGTATTCTCCAACCTTAATAGACGTTAAGTGCTGTTTTATTGACGAAGAGAGGTTGTACAAAGCATTAAATGTAGGGGTGCCAATAATTGTGTCACACATGGTTTCACCAAAAATAATTATTTCTTGATGTCAGATTTTCTTTCTCTCAAAATGAATCTACTTCAATTAAAGGTTGGATTGCTTGCATTTCCCAATGTGACATTAAGCTGTCACTTAAAAAAAAAACACCTACTGTACTGGAGTGTGGTCCAGAGACAGACATCTAAATCCTCCCTATTGGTCTGGTTTCTCTTAGAAAAGGACCAGTGAAGATCTCTCTCTGCTTGTACAATCCCACAACAAGACCTCCACCGTCAGTCTTGTAATGCACTGAGCCCTCAGACTCACCTTTAACCTCTCCCTTTCCCTCCGTCCATATCAGGGCCTCAGCCTCTGCCTTACTGATAGACACCATCACCTCACCCCCCTCCTCCCTGAGGGCCTGCTTAGCCAGACTGTCTGCACTCTGGAACCCACATCAGTTTTACCCACACCCCCATCCTCCTCACACCATTGTGACCTCGGAGCACCTCATACAGCAGGTCCTGTCTACTGTGGGATGTGAAGGACTGTACACTCATCAGAACTGCACTAGAGTCTGAGCATATAACCACTCCAACCTCCTCCATCCACTGTAAGGCCAGTCAAATCACCAACAGCTCCACTGTAAATACAGCCAGGTGATCTTAGAAGCACTTTCAGACCAGGACCTCCCTATCAGGTACAACAAACGCTGCCCACTTGTGAATATTTGTAGTCATCCATTGTACACAGAAACACCCGACTACAGAACATCTCAGCCAAGTTGGCTCCCACCCTGTCCTCATACTGCCCCACTGCACAGTGTTAGGACCTGGGCTTGCACTGTGTCTAGCTTGGTCAGAGAAGAGCTGCTGACCCATAGACAATACACCCATAATCTATAACTTCTCTAACCAGAACCATATACGTGTTCACATACACTTCTTCAATATGATCAGCCCAGGTCAACCTCTCATCAAAATAGACCCCAGAAACCTGAGTACATGCTCCCTCTCCAAATCATTCCCATACAACATCAGGCAGACCTCCTCCACTACCTTCCTCCTGGTGAAGAACACAGTCTTCTACTTCTTAACCGAGAAGTTTGACTAACATCAGACCTGGACCCAGGCTCACGTGGATCTCAGGAGCAAAGCTTATTATGGGATACATCTGAATAATACTGTGAGTGTATCTCTGCTCACAGGTTTGACCATGAAGGGAGGGTTTTCAGATATTTAAATAATGGCACCATGGAACTTAAAATAAAACAATAGCAGTGTTATCTTCAAAATCTAAAATATATTGGTACATTCTTAACCCATGATGTTGTATGTCATGAAACAGATATATAAAATTACTCACCATATTCTGAAGTTTTGTAGAAGGATATGAAATAAAAAGTTAAAACATAATTAAAACAGAACACATCAGTATACTGTGTGAGTTTATCTTAAACATTGATTATGAATAACATGGTAGTGTCAGTAACCAGATTTGTTGAAAACAAGGATGCTCTATGAGATGCAGCTGCTGTATGTTAATGGTCCTACATCAACATACATCCGTGTAATCTATGGCGCTATGAGTTGCATGTTTTTTTCAACATGTTCTTCACTATGCACCACTGCTAAGTGAGCCTCTCTTATCAAACACTGTAGATATATACAAGCTTAGAGTATAGAGTGGTTAGAATGGGCAGCATAACCAGCTAACCACCTCTAATGCTCCAACTCCTACTTACATTTGAAAGTATAATTGTATTTGTACATGCAGAGAGACTGTATCGTCATAGTTAATGTAAAGATGTTCATAATTATGTTCTTTACCTATAGAACAATGACCCTCCCTGGACCACAAACCCACACTACGATGACCTGACAGATGTCCCCTCCTCTATCTGACCTCCTGTAGTCTCTCAGCCTCAGAGACAAGTTGCCTCTCTCCAGCTCCTGGGTGACCAGACTCACTCTGCCCTCATAGCCCCTCCCCTCTATCACCTGGCCATTCTTATACAGGTTAATACACTCTGTTCATCAAACTACAGCTACATCAAAGTTCCCTCTAAACTGATCAAAACATGATAGTATGTTTTAATACATGTTAGAGGACAGCCTAGATGCATACTTTCTTTGCCAAAATATCTTAAATGTGAGAGTTTATAACACATTGTATTCATCCTCTCCTTATTAGGGTCCTTCTCTATGTGGTGTTGTACCAGGGAGCAGGTTCAAGTGCAGCTTAGCAGCACAACTTATTATGGGATACATCAGAATAATACTGTGAGTGTATCTCTGCTCACAGGTTTGACCATGACGGGAGGGTTTTCGGATATTGAAATAATGGCAACATGAAATTTAAAAGAAAACAATAGCAGTGTTATCTTCAAAGTCTGAAATATATTGGTACATTCTTAAACCATGATAATGTATGTCATATAACAGATATATGACATTACTCACCAGCTATTGAAGTTGTGTAGAAGGACATAAAATAGAAAGTTAAAACATCATTATAATAGAACACTTCAGTTATATACTGTGTGAGTTTATCTTAAACATTGATTATGAATAACATGATAGTGTCAGTAACCAGATTTGTTGAAAACAAGGATGCTCTATGAGATGCAGCTGCTGTATGTTAATGGTCCTACATCAACATACATCCGTGTAATCTATGGCGCTATGAGTTGCATGTTTTTTTCAACATGTTCTTCACTATGCACCACTGCTAAGTGAGCCTCTCTTATCAAACACTGTAGATATATACAAGCTTAGAGTATAGAGTGGTTAGAATGGGCATTATAACCAGCTAACCACCTCTAATGCTCCAACTCCTACTTACATTTGAAAGTATAATTGTATTTGTACATGCAGAGAGACTGTATTGTCATAGTTAATGTAAAGATGTTCATAATTATGTTCTTTACCTATAGAACAATGACCCTCCCTGGACCACAAACCCACACTACGATGACCTGACAGATGTCCCCTCCTCTATCTGACCTCCTGTAGTCTCTCAGCCTCAGAGACAAGTTGCCTCTCTCCAGCTCCTGGGTGACCAGACTCACTCTGCCCTCATAGCCCCTCCCCTCTATCACCTGGCCATTCTTATACAGGTTAATACACTCTGTTCATCAAACTACAGCTACATCAAACTTCCCTCTAAACTGATCAAAACATGATAGTATGTTTTAATACATGTTAGAGGACAGCCTAGATGCATACTTTCTTTGCCAAAATATCTTAAATGTGAGAGTTTATAACACATTGTATTCATCCTCTCCTTATTAGGGTCCTTCTCTATGTGGTGTTGTACCAGGGAGCAGGTTCAAGTGCAGCTTAGCAGCACAACTTATTATGGGATACATCAGAATAATACTGTGAGTGTATCTCTGCTCACAGGTTTGACCATGACGGGAGGGTTTTCAGATATTGAAATAATGGCAACATGAAATTTAAAAGAAAACAATAGCAGTGTTATCTTCAAAGTCTGAAATATATTGGTACATTCTTAAACCATGATAATGTATGTCATATAACAGATATATGACATTACTCACCAACTATTGAAGTTGTGTAGAAGGACATAAAATAGAAAGTTAAAACATCATTATAATAGAACACTTCAGTTATATACTGTGTGAGTTTATCTTAAACATTGATGATGAATAACATGGTAGTGTCAGTAACCAGATTTGTTGAAAACAAGGATTCTCTATGAGATGCAGCTGCTGTATGTTAATGGTCCTACATCAACATACATCCGTGTAATCTATGGCGCTATGAGTTGCATGTTTTTTTCAACATGTTCTTCACTATGCACCACTGCTAAGTGAGCCTCTCTTATCAAACACTGTAGATATATACAAGCTTAGAGTATAGAGTGGTTAGAATGGGCAGCATAACCAGCTAACCACCTCTAATGCTCCAACTCCTACTTACATTTGAAAGTATAATTGTATTTGTACATGCAGAGAGACTGTGTCGTCATAGTTAATGTAAAGATGTTCATTATTATGTTCTTTACCTATAGAACAATGACCCTCCCTGGACCACAAACCCACACTACGATGACCTGACAGATGTCCCCTCCTTTATCTGACCTTCTGTAGTCTCTCAGCCTCAGAGACACGTTGCCTCTCTCCAGCTCCTGGGTGACCAGACTCACTCTGCCCTCATAGCCCCTCCCCTCTATCACCTGGCCATTCTTATACAGGTTAATACACTGTGTTCATCAAACTACAGCTACATCAAACTTCCCTCTAAACTGATCAAAACATGATAGTATGTTTTAATACATGTCAGAGGAAAGGCCTAGATGCATACTTTCTTTGCCAAAATATCTTAAATGTGAGAGTTTATAACACATTGTATTCACCCTCTCCTTATTAGGGTCTTTCTCTATGTGGTGTTGTACCAGGGAGCAGGTTCAAGTGCAGCTTAGCAGCACAACTTATTATGGGATACATCAGAATAATACTGTGAGTGTATCTCTGCTCACAGGTTTGACCATGAAGGGAGGGTTTTCAGATATTTAAATAATGGCACCATGGAACTTAAAATAAAACAATAACAGTGTTATCTTCAAAATCTAAAATATATTGGCACATTCTTAACCCATGATGTTGTAGATCATAAAACAGATATATGAAATTACTCACCTCTTGCTGAAGTTGTGTAGAAGGATATGAAACAGAAAGTTAAAACATCATTAAAACAGAACACATCAGTATACTGTGCGAGTTCATCTTAAACATTGATGATGAATAACATGGTAGTGTCAGTAACCAGATTTTTGGAAAGCAAGGATGCTCTATGAGATGCAGCTGCTGTATGTTAATGGTCCTACATCAACATACATCCGTGTAGTCTATGGCGATATGAGTTGCATGTTTTTTTCAACATGTTCTTCACTATGCACCACTGCTAAGTGAGCCTCTCTTATCAAACACTGTAGGTATATACAAGCTTAGAGTATAGAGTGGTTAGAATGGGCATTATAACCAGCTAACCACCTCTAATGCTCCAACTCCTACTTACATTTGAAAGTATAATTGTATTTGTACATGCAGAGAGACTGTGTCGTCATAGTTAATGTAAAGATGTTCATTATTATGTTCTTTACCTATAGAACAATGACCCTCCCTGGACCACAAACCCACACATAGATGACCTGACAGATGTCCCCTCCTTTATCTGACCTTCTGTAGTCTCTCAGCCTCAGAGACACGTTGCCTCTCTCCAGCTCCTGGGTGACCAGACTCACTCTGCCCTCATAGCCCCTCCCCTCTATCACCTGGCCATTCTTATACAGGTTAATACACTGTGTTCATCAAACTACAGCTACATCAAACTTCCCTCTAAACTGATCAAAACATGATAGTATGTTTTAATACATGTCAGAGGAAAGGCCTAGATGCATACTTTCTTTGCCAAAATATCTTAAATGTGAGAGTTTATAACACATTGTATTCACCCTCTCCTTATTAGGGTCTTTCTCTATGTGGTGTTGTACCAGGGAGCAGGTTCAAGTGCAGCTTAGCAGCACAACTTATTATGGGATACATCAGAATAATACTGTGAGTGTATCTCTGCTCACAGGTTTGACCATGAAGGGAGGGTTTTCAGATATTTAAATAATGGCACCATGGAACTTAAAATAAAACAATAACAGTGTTATCTTCAAAATCTAAAATATATTGGCACATTCTTAACCCATGATGTTGTAGATCATAAAACAGATATATGAAATTACTCACCATATTCTGAAGTTTTGTAGAAGGATATGAAATAGAAAGTTAAAACATCATTAAAACAGAACACATCAGTATACTGTGTGAGTTCATCTTAAACATTGATGATGAATAACATGGTAGTTTCAGTAACGATATTTTTGGAAAGCAAGGATGCTCTATGAGATGCAGCTGCTGTATGTTAATGGTCCTACATCAACATACATCCATGTAGTCTATGGCGATATGAGTTGCATGTTTTTTTCAACATGTTCTTCACTATGCACCACTGCTAAGTGAGCCTCTCTTATCAAACACTGTAGGTATATACAAGCTTAGAGTATAGAGTGGTTAGAATGGGCATTATAACCAGCTAACCACCTCTAATGCTCCAACTCCTACTTACATTTGAAAGTATAATTGTATTTGTACATGCAGAGAGACTGTGTCGTCATAGTTAATGTAAAGATGTTCATTATTATGTTCTTTACCTATAGAACAATGACCCTCCCTGGACCACAAACCCACACATAGATGACCTGACAGATGTCCCCTCCTTTATCTGACCTTCTGTAGTCTCTCAGCCTCAGAGACACGTTGCCTCTCTCCAGCTCCTGGGTGACCAGACTCACTCTGCCCTCATAGCCCCTCCCCTCTATCACCTGGCCATTCTTATACAGGTTAATACACTGTGTTCATCAAACTACAGCTACATCAAACTTCCCTCTAAACTGATCAAAACATGATAGTATGTTTTAATACATGTCAGAGGAAAGGCCTAGATGCATACTTTCTTTGCCAAAATATCTTAAATGTGAGAGTTTATAACACATTGTATTCACCCTCTCCTTATTAGGGTCTTTCTCTATGTGGTGTTGTACCAGGGAGCAGGTTCAAGTGCAGCTTAGCAGCACAACTTATTATGGGATACATCAGAATAATACTGTGAGTGTATCTCTGCTCACAGGTTTGACCATGAAGGGAGGGTTTTCAGATATTTAAATAATGGCACCATGGAACTTAAAATAAAACAATAACAGTGTTATCTTCAAAATCTAAAATATATTGGCACATTCTTAACCCATGATGTTGTAGATCATAAAACAGATATATGAAATTACTCACCATATTCTGAAGTTTTGTAGAAGGATATGAAATAGAAAGTTAAAACATCATTAAAACAGAACACATCAGTATACTGTGTGAGTTCATCTTAAACATTGATGATGAATAACATGGTAGTTTCAGTAACGATATTTTTGGAAAGCAAGGATGCTCTATGAGATGCAGCTGCTGTATGTTAATGGTCCTACATCAACATACATCCATGTAGTCTATGGCGATATGAGTTGCATGTTTTTTTCAACATGTTCTTCACTATGCACCACTGCTAAGTGAGCCTCTCTTATCAAACACTGTAGGTATATACAAGCTTAGAGTATAGAGTGGTTAGAATGGGCATTATAACCAGCTAACCACCTCTAATGCTCCAACTCCTACTTACATTTGAAAGTATAATTGTATTTGTACATGCAGAGAGACTGTGTCGTCATAGTTAATGTAAAGATGTTCATTATTATGTTCTTTACCTATAGAACAATGACCCTCCCTGGACCACAAACCCACACATAGATGACCTGACAGATGTCCCCTCCTTTATCTGACCTTCTGTAGTCTCTCAGCCTCAGAGACACGTTGCCTCTCTCCAGCTCCTGGGTGACCAGACTCACTCTGCCCTCATAGCCCCTCCCCTCTATCACCTGGCCATTCTTATACAGGTTAATACACTGTGTTCATCAAACTACAGCTACATCAAACTTCCCTCTAAACTGATCAAAACATGATAGTATGTTTTAATACATGTCAGAGGAAAGGCCTAGATGCATACTTTCTTTGCCAAAATATCTTAAATGTGAGAGTTTATAACACATTGTATTCACCCTCTCCTTATTAGGGTCTTTCTCTATGTGGTGTTGTACCAGGGAGCAGGTTCAAGTGCAGCTTAGCAGCACAACTTATTATGGGATACATCAGAATAATACTGTGAGTGTATCTCTGCTCACAGGTTTGACCATGAAGGGAGGGTTTTCAGATATTTAAATAATGGCACCATGGAACTTAAAATAAAACAATAACAGTGTTATCTTCAAAATCTAAAATATATTGGCACATTCTTAACCCATGATGTTGTAGATCATAAAACAGATATATGAAATTACTCACCATATTCTGAAGTTTTGTAGAAGGATATGAAATAGAAAGTTAAAACATCATTAAAACAGAACACATCAGTATACTGTGTGAGTTCATCTTAAACATTGATGATGAATAACATGGTAGTTTCAGTAACGATATTTTTGGAAAGCAAGGATGCTCTATGAGATGCAGCTGCTGTATGTTAATGGTCCTACATCAACATACATCCATGTAGTCTATGGCGATATGAGTTGCATGTTTTTTTCAACATGTTCTTCACTATGCACCACTGCTAAGTGAGCCTCTCTTATCAAACACTGTAGGTATATACAAGCTTAGAGTATAGAGTGGTTAGAATGGGCATTATAACCAGCTAACCACCTCTAATGCTCCAACTCCTACTTACATTTGAAAGTATAATTGTATTTGTACATGCAGAGAGACTGTGTCGTCATAGTTAATGTAAAGATGTTCATTATTATGTTCTTTACCTATAGAACAATGACCCTCCCTGGACCACAAACCCACACATAGATGACCTGACAGATGTCCCCTCCTTTATCTGACCTTCTGTAGTCTCTCAGCCTCAGAGACACGTTGCCTCTCTCCAGCTCCTGGGTGACCAGACTCACTCTGCCCTCATAGCCCCTCCCCTCTATCACCTGGCCATTCTTATACAGGTTAATACACTGTGTTCATCAAACTACAGCTACATCAAACTTCCCTCTAAACTGATCAAAACATGATAGTATGTTTTAATACATGTCAGAGGAAAGGCCTAGATGCATACTTTCTTTGCCAAAATATCTTAAATGTGAGAGTTTATAACACATTGTATTCACCCTCTCCTTATTAGGGTCTTTCTCTATGTGGTGTTGTACCAGGGAGCAGGTTCAAGTGCAGCTTAGCAGCACAACTTATTATGGGATACATCAGAATAATACTGTGAGTGTATCTCTGCTCACAGGTTTGACCATGAAGGGAGGGTTTTCAGATATTTAAATAATGGCACCATGGAACTTAAAATAAAACAATAACAGTGTTATCTTCAAAATCTAAAATATATTGGCACATTCTTAACCCATGATGTTGTAGATCATAAAACAGATATATGAAATTACTCACCTCTTGCTGAAGTTGTGTAGAAGGATATGAAACAGAAAGTTAAAACATCATTAAAACAGAACACATCAGTATACTGTGCGAGTTCATCTTAAACATTGATGATGAATAACATGGTAGTGTCAGTAACCAGATTTTTGGAAAGCAAGGATGCTCTATGAGATGCAGCTGCTGTATGTTAATGGTCCTACATCAACATACATCCGTGTAGTCTATGGCGATATGAGTTGCATGTTTTTTTCAACATGTTCTTCACTATGCACCACTGCTAAGTGAGCCTCTCTTATCAAACACTGTAGGTATATACAAGCTTAGAGTATAGAGTGGTTAGAATGGGCATTATAACCAGCTAACCACCTCTAATGCTCCAACTCCTACTTACATTTGAAAGTATAATTGTATTTGTACATGCAGAGAGACTGTGTCGTCATAGTTAATGTAAAGATGTTCATTATTATGTTCTTTACCTATAGAACAATGACCCTCCCTGGACCACAAACCCACACATAGATGACCTGACAGATGTCCCCTCCTTTATCTGACCTTCTGTAGTCTCTCAGCCTCAGAGACACGTTGCCTCTCTCCAGCTCCTGGGTGACCAGACTCACTCTGCCCTCATAGCCCCTCCCCTCTATCACCTGGCCATTCTTATACAGGTTAATACACTGTGTTCATCAAACTACAGCTACATCAAACTTCCCTCTAAACTGATCAAAACATGATAGTATGTTTTAATACATGTCAGAGGAAAGGCCTAGATGCATACTTTCTTTGCCAAAATATCTTAAATGTGAGAGTTTATAACACATTGTATTCACCCTCTCCTTATTAGGGTCTTTCTCTATGTGGTGTTGTACCAGGGAGCAGGTTCAAGTGCAGCTTAGCAGCACAACTTATTATGGGATACATCAGAATAATACTGTGAGTGTATCTCTGCTCACAGGTTTGACCATGAAGGGAGGGTTTTCAGATATTTAAATAATGGCACCATGGAACTTAAAATAAAACAATAACAGTGTTATCTTCAAAATCTAAAATATATTGGCACATTCTTAACCCATGATGTTGTAGATCATAAAACAGATATATGAAATTACTCACCTCTTGCTGAAGTTGTGTAGAAGGATATGAAACAGAAAGTTAAAACATCATTAAAACAGAACACATCAGTATACTGTGCGAGTTCATCTTAAACATTGATGATGAATAACATGGTAGTGTCAGTAACCAGATTTTTGGAAAGCAAGGATGCTCTATGAGATGCAGCTGCTGTATGTTAATGGTCCTACATCAACATACATCCGTGTAGTCTATGGCGATATGAGTTGCATGTTTTTTTCAACATGTTCTTCACTATGCACCACTGCTAAGTGAGCCTCTCTTATCAAACACTGTAGGTATATACAAGCTTAGAGTATAGAGTGGTTAGAATGGGCATTATAACCAGCTAACCACCTCTAATGCTCCAACTCCTACTTACATTTGAAAGTATAATTGTATTTGTACATGCAGAGAGACTGTGTCGTCATAGTTAATGTAAAGATGTTCATTATTATGTTCTTTACCTATAGAACAATGACCCTCCCTGGACCACAAACCCACACTACGATGACCTGACAGATGTCCCCTCCTTTATCTGACCTTCTGTAGTCTCTCAGCCTCAGAGACACGTTGCCTCTCTCCAGCTCCTGGGTGACCAGACTCACTCTGCCCTCATAGCCCCTCCCCTCTATCACCTGGCCATTCTTATACAGGTTAATACACTGTGTTCATCAAACTACAGCTACATCAAACTTCCCTCTAAACTGATCAAAACATGATAGTATGTTTTAATACATGTCAGAGGAAAGGCCTAGATGCATACTTTCTTTGCCAAAATATCTTAAATGTGAGAGTTTATAACACATTGTATTCACTCTCTCCTTATTAGGGTCTTTCTCTATGTGGTGTTGTACCAGGGAGCAGGTTCAAGTGCAGCTTAGCAGCACAACTTATTATGGGATACATCAGAATAATACTGTGAGTGTATCTCTGCTCACAGGTTTGACCATGAAGGGAGGGTTTTCAGATATTTAAATAATGGCACCATGGAACTTAAAATAAAACAATAACAGTGTTATCTTCAAAATCTAAAATATATTGGCACATTCTTAACCCATGATGTTGTAGATCATAAAACAGATATATGAAATTACTCACCATATTCTGAAGTTTTGTAGAAGGATATGAAATAGAAAGTTAAAACATCATTAAAACAGAACACATCAGTATACTGTGTGAGTTCATCTTAAACATTGATGATGAATAACATGGTAGTTTCAGTAACGATATTTTTGGAAAGCAAGGATGCTCTATGAGATGCAGCTGCTGTATGTTAATGGTCCTACATCAACATACATCCATGTAGTCTATGGCGATATGAGTTGCATGTTTTTTTCAACATGTTCTTCACTATGCACCACTGCTAAGTGAGCCTCTCTTATCAAACACTGTAGGTATATACAAGCTTAGAGTATAGAGTGGTTAGAATGGGCATTATAACCAGCTAACCACCTCTAATGCTCCAACTCCTACTTACATTTGAAAGTATAATTGTATTTGTACATGCAGAGAGACTGTGTCGTCATAGTTAATGTAAAGATGTTCATTATTATGTTCTTTACCTATAGAACAATGACCCTCCCTGGACCACAAACCCACACATAGATGACCTGACAGATGTCCCCTCCTTTATCTGACCTTCTGTAGTCTCTCAGCCTCAGAGACACGTTGCCTCTCTCCAGCTCCTGGGTGACCAGACTCACTCTGCCCTCATAGCCCCTCCCCTCTATCACCTGGCCATTCTTATACAGGTTAATACACTGTGTTCATCAAACTACAGCTACATCAAACTTCCCTCTAAACTGATCAAAACATGATAGTATGTTTTAATACATGTCAGAGGAAAGGCCTAGATGCATACTTTCTTTGCCAAAATATCTTAAATGTGAGAGTTTATAACACATTGTATTCACCCTCTCCTTATTAGGGTCTTTCTCTATGTGGTGTTGTACCAGGGAGCAGGTTCAAGTGCAGCTTAGCAGCACAACTTATTATGGGATACATCAGAATAATACTGTGAGTGTATCTCTGCTCACAGGTTTGACCATGAAGGGAGGGTTTTCAGATATTTAAATAATGGCACCATGGAACTTAAAATAAAACAATAACAGTGTTATCTTCAAAATCTAAAATATATTGGCACATTCTTAACCCATGATGTTGTAGATCATAAAACAGATATATGAAATTACTCACCATATTCTGAAGTTTTGTAGAAGGATATGAAATAGAAAGTTAAAACATCATTAAAACAGAACACATCAGTATACTGTGTGAGTTCATCTTAAACATTGATGATGAATAACATGGTAGTTTCAGTAACGATATTTTTGGAAAGCAAGGATGCTCTATGAGATGCAGCTGCTGTATGTTAATGGTCCTACATCAACATACATCCATGTAGTCTATGGCGATATGAGTTGCATGTTTTTTTCAACATGTTCTTCACTATGCACCACTGCTAAGTGAGCCTCTCTTATCAAACACTGTAGGTATATACAAGCTTAGAGTATAGAGTGGTTAGAATGGGCATTATAACCAGCTAACCACCTCTAATGCTCCAACTCCTACTTACATTTGAAAGTATAATTGTATTTGTACATGCAGAGAGACTGTGTCGTCATAGTTAATGTAAAGATGTTCATTATTATGTTCTTTACCTATAGAACAATGACCCTCCCTGGACCACAAACCCACACATAGATGACCTGACAGATGTCCCCTCCTTTATCTGACCTTCTGTAGTCTCTCAGCCTCAGAGACACGTTGCCTCTCTCCAGCTCCTGGGTGACCAGACTCACTCTGCCCTCATAGCCCCTCCCCTCTATCACCTGGCCATTCTTATACAGGTTAATACACTGTGTTCATCAAACTACAGCTACATCAAACTTCCCTCTAAACTGATCAAAACATGATAGTATGTTTTAATACATGTCAGAGGAAAGGCCTAGATGCATACTTTCTTTGCCAAAATATCTTAAATGTGAGAGTTTATAACACATTGTATTCACCCTCTCCTTATTAGGGTCTTTCTCTATGTGGTGTTGTACCAGGGAGCAGGTTCAAGTGCAGCTTAGCAGCACAACTTATTATGGGATACATCAGAATAATACTGTGAGTGTATCTCTGCTCACAGGTTTGACCATGAAGGGAGGGTTTTCAGATATTTAAATAATGGCACCATGGAACTTAAAATAAAACAATAACAGTGTTATCTTCAAAATCTAAAATATATTGGCACATTCTTAACCCATGATGTTGTAGATCATAAAACAGATATATGAAATTACTCACCTCTTGCTGAAGTTGTGTAGAAGGATATGAAACAGAAAGTTAAAACATCATTAAAACAGAACACATCAGTATACTGTGCGAGTTCATCTTAAACATTGATGATGAATAACATGGTAGTGTCAGTAACCAGATTTTTGGAAAGCAAGGATGCTCTATGAGATGCAGCTGCTGTATGTTAATGGTCCTACATCAACATACATCCGTGTAGTCTATGGCGATATGAGTTGCATGTTTTTTTCAACATGTTCTTCACTATGCACCACTGCTAAGTGAGCCTCTCTTATCAAACACTGTAGGTATATACAAGCTTAGAGTATAGAGTGGTTAGAATGGGCATTATAACCAGCTAACCACCTCTAATGCTCCAACTCCTACTTACATTTGAAAGTATAATTGTATTTGTACATGCAGAGAGACTGTGTCGTCATAGTTAATGTAAAGATGTTCATTATTATGTTCTTTACCTATAGAACAATGACCCTCCCTGGACCACAAACCCACACTACGATGACCTGACAGATGTCCCCTCCTTTATCTGACCTTCTGTAGTCTCTCAGCCTCAGAGACACGTTGCCTCTCTCCAGCTCCTGGGTGACCAGACTCACTCTGCCCTCATAGCCCCTCCCCTCTATCACCTGGCCATTCTTATACAGGTTAATACACTGTGTTCATCAAACTACAGCTACATCAAACTTCCCTCTAAACTGATCAAAACATGATAGTATGTTTTAATACATGTCAGAGGAAAGGCCTAGATGCATACTTTCTTTGCCAAAATATCTTAAATGTGAGAGTTTATAACACATTGTATTCACCCTCTCCTTATTAGGGTCTTTCTCTATGTGGTGTTGTACCAGGGAGCAGGTTCAAGTGCAGCTTAGCAGCACAACTTATTATGGGATACATCAGAATAATACTGTGAGTGTATCTCTGCTCACAGGTTTGACCATGAAGGGAGGGTTTTCAGATATTTAAATAATGGCACCATGGAACTTAAAATAAAACAATAACAGTGTTATCTTCAAAATCTAAAATATATTGGCACATTCTTAACCCATGATGTTGTAGATCATAAAACAGATATATGAAATTACTCACCATATTCTGAAGTTTTGTAGAAGGATATGAAATAGAAAGTTAAAACATCATTAAAACAGAACACATCAGTATACTGTGTGAGTTCATCTTAAACATTGATGATGAATAACATGGTAGTTTCAGTAACGATATTTTTGGAAAGCAAGGATGCTCTATGAGATGCAGCTGCTGTATGTTAATGGTCCTACATCAACATACATCCATGTAGTCTATGGCGATATGAGTTGCATGTTTTTTTCAACATGTTCTTCACTATGCACCACTGCTAAGTGAGCCTCTCTTATCAAACACTGTAGGTATATACAAGCTTAGAGTATAGAGTGGTTAGAATGGGCATTATAACCAGCTAACCACCTCTAATGCTCCAACTCCTACTTACATTTGAAAGTATAATTGTATTTGTACATGCAGAGAGACTGTGTCGTCATAGTTAATGTAAAGATGTTCATTATTATGTTCTTTACCTATAGAACAATGACCCTCCCTGGACCACAAACCCACACATAGATGACCTGACAGATGTCCCCTCCTTTATCTGACCTTCTGTAGTCTCTCAGCCTCAGAGACACGTTGCCTCTCTCCAGCTCCTGGGTGACCAGACTCACTCTGCCCTCATAGCCCCTCCCCTCTATCACCTGGCCATTCTTATACAGGTTAATACACTGTGTTCATCAAACTACAGCTACATCAAACTTCCCTCTAAACTGATCAAAACATGATAGTATGTTTTAATACATGTCAGAGGAAAGGCCTAGATGCATACTTTCTTTGCCAAAATATCTTAAATGTGAGAGTTTATAACACATTGTATTCACCCTCTCCTTATTAGGGTCTTTCTCTATGTGGTGTTGTACCAGGGAGCAGGTTCAAGTGCAGCTTAGCAGCACAACTTATTATGGGATACATCAGAATAATACTGTGAGTGTATCTCTGCTCACAGGTTTGACCATGAAGGGAGGGTTTTCAGATATTTAAATAATGGCACCATGGAACTTAAAATAAAACAATAACAGTGTTATCTTCAAAATCTAAAATATATTGGCACATTCTTAACCCATGATGTTGTAGATCATAAAACAGATATATGAAATTACTCACCATATTCTGAAGTTTTGTAGAAGGATATGAAATAGAAAGTTAAAACATCATTAAAACAGAACACATCAGTATACTGTGTGAGTTCATCTTAAACATTGATGATGAATAACATGGTAGTTTCAGTAACGATATTTTTGGAAAGCAAGGATGCTCTATGAGATGCAGCTGCTGTATGTTAATGGTCCTACATCAACATACATCCATGTAGTCTATGGCGATATGAGTTGCATGTTTTTTTCAACATGTTCTTCACTATGCACCACTGCTAAGTGAGCCTCTCTTATCAAACACTGTAGGTATATACAAGCTTAGAGTATAGAGTGGTTAGAATGGGCATTATAACCAGCTAACCACCTCTAATGCTCCAACTCCTACTTACATTTGAAAGTATAATTGTATTTGTACATGCAGAGAGACTGTGTCGTCATAGTTAATGTAAAGATGTTCATTATTATGTTCTTTACCTATAGAACAATGACCCTCCCTGGACCACAAACCCACACATAGATGACCTGACAGATGTCCCCTCCTTTATCTGACCTTCTGTAGTCTCTCAGCCTCAGAGACACGTTGCCTCTCTCCAGCTCCTGGGTGACCAGACTCACTCTGCCCTCATAGCCCCTCCCCTCTATCACCTGGCCATTCTTATACAGGTTAATACACTGTGTTCATCAAACTACAGCTACATCAAACTTCCCTCTAAACTGATCAAAACATGATAGTATGTTTTAATACATGTCAGAGGAAAGGCCTAGATGCATACTTTCTTTGCCAAAATATCTTAAATGTGAGAGTTTATAACACATTGTATTCACCCTCTCCTTATTAGGGTCTTTCTCTATGTGGTGTTGTACCAGGGAGCAGGTTCAAGTGCAGCTTAGCAGCACAACTTATTATGGGATACATCAGAATAATACTGTGAGTGTATCTCTGCTCACAGGTTTGACCATGAAGGGAGGGTTTTCAGATATTTAAATAATGGCACCATGGAACTTAAAATAAAACAATAACAGTGTTATCTTCAAAATCTAAAATATATTGGCACATTCTTAACCCATGATGTTGTAGATCATAAAACAGATATATGAAATTACTCACCTCTTGCTGAAGTTGTGTAGAAGGATATGAAACAGAAAGTTAAAACATCATTAAAACAGAACACATCAGTATACTGTGCGAGTTCATCTTAAACATTGATGATGAATAACATGGTAGTGTCAGTAACCAGATTTTTGGAAAGCAAGGATGCTCTATGAGATGCAGCTGCTGTATGTTAATGGTCCTACATCAACATACATCCGTGTAGTCTATGGCGATATGAGTTGCATGTTTTTTTCAACATGTTCTTCACTATGCACCACTGCTAAGTGAGCCTCTCTTATCAAACACTGTAGGTATATACAAGCTTAGAGTATAGAGTGGTTAGAATGGGCATTATAACCAGCTAACCACCTCTAATGCTCCAACTCCTACTTACATTTGAAAGTATAATTGTATTTGTACATGCAGAGAGACTGTGTCGTCATAGTTAATGTAAAGATGTTCATTATTATGTTCTTTACCTATAGAACAATGACCCTCCCTGGACCACAAACCCACACTACGATGACCTGACAGATGTCCCCTCCTTTATCTGACCTTCTGTAGTCTCTCAGCCTCAGAGACACGTTGCCTCTCTCCAGCTCCTGGGTGACCAGACTCACTCTGCCCTCATAGCCCCTCCCCTCTATCACCTGGCCATTCTTATACAGGTTAATACACTGTGTTCATCAAACTACAGCTACATCAAACTTCCCTCTAAACTGATCAAAACATGATAGTATGTTTTAATACATGTCAGAGGAAAGGCCTAGATGCATACTTTCTTTGCCAAAATATCTTAAATGTGAGAGTTTATAACACATTGTATTCACCCTCTCCTTATTAGGGTCTTTCTCTATGTGGTGTTGTACCAGGGAGCAGGTTCAAGTGCAGCTTAGCAGCACAACTTATTATGGGATACATCAGAATAATACTGTGAGTGTATCTCTGCTCACAGGTTTGACCATGAAGGGAGGGTTTTCAGATATTTAAATAATGGCACCATGGAACTTAAAATAAAACAATAACAGTGTTATCTTCAAAATCTAAAATATATTGGCACATTCTTAACCCATGATGTTGTAGATCATAAAACAGATATATGAAATTACTCACCATATTCTGAAGTTTTGTAGAAGGATATGAAATAGAAAGTTAAAACATCATTAAAACAGAACACATCAGTATACTGTGTGAGTTCATCTTAAACATTGATGATGAATAACATGGTAGTTTCAGTAACGATATTTTTGGAAAGCAAGGATGCTCTATGAGATGCAGCTGCTGTATGTTAATGGTCCTACATCAACATACATCCATGTAGTCTATGGCGATATGAGTTGCATGTTTTTTTCAACATGTTCTTCACTATGCACCACTGCTAAGTGAGCCTCTCTTATCAAACACTGTAGGTATATACAAGCTTAGAGTATAGAGTGGTTAGAATGGGCATTATAACCAGCTAACCACCTCTAATGCTCCAACTCCTACTTACATTTGAAAGTATAATTGTATTTGTACATGCAGAGAGACTGTGTCGTCATAGTTAATGTAAAGATGTTCATTATTATGTTCTTTACCTATAGAACAATGACCCTCCCTGGACCACAAACCCACACATAGATGACCTGACAGATGTCCCCTCCTTTATCTGACCTTCTGTAGTCTCTCAGCCTCAGAGACACGTTGCCTCTCTCCAGCTCCTGGGTGACCAGACTCACTCTGCCCTCATAGCCCCTCCCCTCTATCACCTGGCCATTCTTATACAGGTTAATACACTGTGTTCATCAAACTACAGCTACATCAAACTTCCCTCTAAACTGATCAAAACATGATAGTATGTTTTAATACATGTCAGAGGAAAGGCCTAGATGCATACTTTCTTTGCCAAAATATCTTAAATGTGAGAGTTTATAACACATTGTATTCACCCTCTCCTTATTAGGGTCTTTCTCTATGTGGTGTTGTACCAGGGAGCAGGTTCAAGTGCAGCTTAGCAGCACAACTTATTATGGGATACATCAGAATAATACTGTGAGTGTATCTCTGCTCACAGGTTTGACCATGAAGGGAGGGTTTTCAGATATTTAAATAATGGCACCATGGAACTTAAAATAAAACAATAACAGTGTTATCTTCAAAATCTAAAATATATTGGCACATTCTTAACCCATGATGTTGTAGATCATAAAACAGATATATGAAATTACTCACCATATTCTGAAGTTTTGTAGAAGGATATGAAATAGAAAGTTAAAACATCATTAAAACAGAACACATCAGTATACTGTGTGAGTTCATCTTAAACATTGATGATGAATAACATGGTAGTTTCAGTAACGATATTTTTGGAAAGCAAGGATGCTCTATGAGATGCAGCTGCTGTATGTTAATGGTCCTACATCAACATACATCCATGTAGTCTATGGCGATATGAGTTGCATGTTTTTTTCAACATGTTCTTCACTATGCACCACTGCTAAGTGAGCCTCTCTTATCAAACACTGTAGGTATATACAAGCTTAGAGTATAGAGTGGTTAGAATGGGCATTATAACCAGCTAACCACCTCTAATGCTCCAACTCCTACTTACATTTGAAAGTATAATTGTATTTGTACATGCAGAGAGACTGTGTCGTCATAGTTAATGTAAAGATGTTCATTATTATGTTCTTTACCTATAGAACAATGACCCTCCCTGGACCACAAACCCACACATAGATGACCTGACAGATGTCCCCTCCTTTATCTGACCTTCTGTAGTCTCTCAGCCTCAGAGACACGTTGCCTCTCTCCAGCTCCTGGGTGACCAGACTCACTCTGCCCTCATAGCCCCTCCCCTCTATCACCTGGCCATTCTTATACAGGTTAATACACTGTGTTCATCAAACTACAGCTACATCAAACTTCCCTCTAAACTGATCAAAACATGATAGTATGTTTTAATACATGTCAGAGGAAAGGCCTAGATGCATACTTTCTTTGCCAAAATATCTTAAATGTGAGAGTTTATAACACATTGTATTCACCCTCTCCTTATTAGGGTCTTTCTCTATGTGGTGTTGTACCAGGGAGCAGGTTCAAGTGCAGCTTAGCAGCACAACTTATTATGGGATACATCAGAATAATACTGTGAGTGTATCTCTGCTCACAGGTTTGACCATGAAGGGAGGGTTTTCAGATATTTAAATAATGGCACCATGGAACTTAAAATAAAACAATAACAGTGTTATCTTCAAAATCTAAAATATATTGGCACATTCTTAACCCATGATGTTGTAGATCATAAAACAGATATATGAAATTACTCACCTCTTGCTGAAGTTGTGTAGAAGGATATGAAACAGAAAGTTAAAACATCATTAAAACAGAACACATCAGTATACTGTGCGAGTTCATCTTAAACATTGATGATGAATAACATGGTAGTGTCAGTAACCAGATTTTTGGAAAGCAAGGATGCTCTATGAGATGCAGCTGCTGTATGTTAATGGTCCTACATCAACATACATCCGTGTAGTCTATGGCGATATGAGTTGCATGTTTTTTTCAACATGTTCTTCACTATGCACCACTGCTAAGTGAGCCTCTCTTATCAAACACTGTAGGTATATACAAGCTTAGAGTATAGAGTGGTTAGAATGGGCATTATAACCAGCTAACCACCTCTAATGCTCCAACTCCTACTTACATTTGAAAGTATAATTGTATTTGTACATGCAGAGAGACTGTGTCGTCATAGTTAATGTAAAGATGTTCATTATTATGTTCTTTACCTATAGAACAATGACCCTCCCTGGACCACAAACCCACACTACGATGACCTGACAGATGTCCCCTCCTTTATCTGACCTTCTGTAGTCTCTCAGCCTCAGAGACACGTTGCCTCTCTCCAGCTCCTGGGTGACCAGACTCACTCTGCCCTCATAGCCCCTCCCCTCTATCACCTGGCCATTCTTATACAGGTTAATACACTGTGTTCATCAAACTACAGCTACATCAAACTTCCCTCTAAACTGATCAAAACATGATAGTATGTTTTAATACATGTCAGAGGAAAGGCCTAGATGCATACTTTCTTTGCCAAAATATCTTAAATGTGAGAGTTTATAACACATTGTATTCACCCTCTCCTTATTAGGGTCTTTCTCTATGTGGTGTTGTACCAGGGAGCAGGTTCAAGTGCAGCTTAGCAGCACAACTTATTATGGGATACATCAGAATAATACTGTGAGTGTATCTCTGCTCACAGGTTTGACCATGAAGGGAGGGTTTTCAGATATTTAAATAATGGCACCATGGAACTTAAAATAAAACAATAACAGTGTTATCTTCAAAATCTAAAATATATTGGCACATTCTTAACCCATGATGTTGTAGATCATAAAACAGATATATGAAATTACTCACCATATTCTGAAGTTTTGTAGAAGGATATGAAATAGAAAGTTAAAACATCATTAAAACAGAACACATCAGTATACTGTGTGAGTTCATCTTAAACATTGATGATGAATAACATGGTAGTTTCAGTAACGATATTTTTGGAAAGCAAGGATGCTCTATGAGATGCAGCTGCTTTATGTTAATGGTCCTACATCAACATACATCCATGTAGTCTATGGCGATATGAGTTGCATGTTTTTTTCAACATGTTCTTCACTATGCACCACTGCTAAGTGAGCCTCTCTTATCAAACACTGTAGGTATATACAAGCTTAGAGTATAGAGTGGTTAGAATGGGCATTATAACCAGCTAACCACCTCTAATGCTCCAACTCCTACTTACATTTGAAAGTATAATTGTATTTGTACATGCAGAGAGACTGTGTCGTCATAGTTAATGTAAAGATGTTCATTATTATGTTCTTTACCTATAGAACAATGACCCTCCCTGGACCACAAACCCACACATAGATGACCTGACAGATGTCCCCTCCTTTATCTGACCTTCTGTAGTCTCTCAGCCTCAGAGACACGTTGCCTCTCTCCAGCTCCTGGGTGACCAGACTCACTCTGCCCTCATAGCCCCTCCCCTCTATCACCTGGCCATTCTTATACAGGTTAATACACTGTGTTCATCAAACTACAGCTACATCAAACTTCCCTCTAAACTGATCAAAACATGATAGTATGTTTTAATACATGTCAGAGGAAAGGCCTAGATGCATACTTTCTTTGCCAAAATATCTTAAATGTGAGAGTTTATAACACATTGTATTCACCCTCTCCTTATTAGGGTCTTTCTCTATGTGGTGTTGTACCAGGGAGCAGGTTCAAGTGCAGCTTAGCAGCACAACTTATTATGGGATACATCAGAATAATACTGTGAGTGTATCTCTGCTCACAGGTTTGACCATGAAGGGAGGGTTTTCAGATATTTAAATAATGGCACCATGGAACTTAAAATAAAACAATAACAGTGTTATCTTCAAAATCTAAAATATATTGGCACATTCTTAACCCATGATGTTGTAGATCATAAAACAGATATATGAAATTACTCACCTCTTGCTGAAGTTGTGTAGAAGGATATGAAACAGAAAGTTAAAACATCATTAAAACAGAACACATCAGTATACTGTGCGAGTTCATCTTAAACATTGATGATGAATAACATGGTAGTGTCAGTAACCAGATTTTTGGAAAGCAAGGATGCTCTATGAGATGCAGCTGCTGTATGTTAATGGTCCTACATCAACATACATCCGTGTAGTCTATGGCGATATGAGTTGCATGTTTTTTTCAACATGTTCTTCACTATGCACCACTGCTAAGTGAGCCTCTCTTATCAAACACTGTAGGTATATACAAGCTTAGAGTATAGAGTGGTTAGAATGGGCATTATAACCAGCTAACCACCTCTAATGCTCCAACTCCTACTTACATTTGAAAGTATAATTGTATTTGTACATGCAGAGAGACTGTGTCGTCATAGTTAATGTAAAGATGTTCATTATTATGTTCTTTACCTATAGAACAATGACCCTCCCTGGACCACAAACCCACACTACGATGACCTGACAGATGTCCCCTCCTTTATCTGACCTTCTGTAGTCTCTCAGCCTCAGAGACACGTTGCCTCTCTCCAGCTCCTGGGTGACCAGACTCACTCTGCCCTCATAGCCCCTCCCCTCTATCACCTGGCCATTCTTATACAGGTTAATACACTGTGTTCATCAAACTACAGCTACATCAAACTTCCCTCTAAACTGATCAAAACATGATAGTATGTTTTAATACATGTCAGAGGAAAGGCCTAGATGCATACTTTCTTTGCCAAAATATCTTAAATGTGAGAGTTTATAACACATTGTATTCACCCTCTCCTTATTAGGGTCTTTCTCTATGTGGTGTTGTACCAGGGAGCAGGTTCAAGTGCAGCTTAGCAGCACAACTTATTATGGGATACATCAGAATAATACTATGAGTGTATCTCTGCTCACAGGTTTGACCATGAAGGGAGGGTTTTCAGATATTTAAATAATGGCACCATGGAACTTAAAATAAAACAATAACAGTGTTATCTTCAAAATCTAAAATATATTGGCACATTCTTAACCCATGATGTTGTAGATCATAAAACAGATATATGAAATTACTCACCTCTTGCTGAAGTTGTGTAGAAGGATATGAAACAGAAAGTTAAAACATCATTAAAACAGAACACATCAGTATACTGTGCGAGTTCATCTTAAACATTGATGATGAATAACATGGTAGTGTCAGTAACCAGATTTTTGGAAAGCAAGGATGCTCTATGAGATGCAGCTGCTGTATGTTAATGGTCCTACATCAACATACATCCGTGTAGTCTATGGCGATATGAGTTGCATGTTTTTTTCAACATGTTCTTCACTATGCACCACTGCTAAGTGAGCCTCTCTTATCAAACACTGTAGGTATATACAAGCTTAGAGTATAGAGTGGTTAGAATGGGCATTATAACCAGCTAACCACCTCTAATGCTCCAACTCCTACTTACATTTGAAAGTATAATTGTATTTGTACATGCAGAGAGACTGTGTCGTCATAGTTAATGTAAAGATGTTCATTATTATGTTCTTTACCTATAGAACAATGACCCTCCCTGGACCACAAACCCACACTACGATGACCTGACAGATGTCCCCTCCTTTATCTGACCTTCTGTAGTCTCTCAGCCTCAGAGACACGTTGCCTCTCTCCAGCTCCTGGGTGACCAGACTCACTCTGCCCTCATAGCCCCTCCCCTCTATCACCTGGCCATTCTTATACAGGTTAATACACTGTGTTCATCAAACTACAGCTACATCAAACTTCCCTCTAAACTGATCAAAACATGATAGTATGTTTTAATACATGTCAGAGGAAAGGCCTAGATGCATACTTTCTTTGCCAAAATATCTTAAATGTGAGAGTTTATAACACATTGTATTCACCCTCTCCTTATTAGGGTCTTTCTCTATGTGGTGTTGTACCAGGGAGCAGGTTCAAGTGCAGCTTAGCAGCACAACTTATTATGGGATACATCAGAATAATACTGTGAGTGTATCTCTGCTCACAGGTTTGACCATGAAGGGAGGGTTTTCAGATATTTAAATAATGGCACCATGGAACTTAAAATAAAACAATAACAGTGTTATCTTCAAAATCTAAAATATATTGGCACATTCTTAACCCATGATGTTGTAGATCATAAAACAGATATATGAAATTACTCACCATATTCTGAAGTTTTGTAGAAGGATATGAAATAGAAAGTTAAAACATCATTAAAACAGAACACATCAGTATACTGTGTGAGTTCATCTTAAACATTGATGATGAATAACATGGTAGTTTCAGTAACGATATTTTTGGAAAGCAAGGATGCTCTATGAGATGCAGCTGCTGTATGTTAATGGTCCTACATCAACATACATCCATGTAGTCTATGGCGATATGAGTTGCATGTTTTTTTCAACATGTTCTTCACTATGCACCACTGCTAAGTGAGCCTCTCTTATCAAACACTGTAGGTATATACAAGCTTAGAGTATAGAGTGGTTAGAATGGGCATTATAACCAGCTAACCACCTCTAATGCTCCAACTCCTACTTACATTTGAAAGTATAATTGTATTTGTACATGCAGCGAGACTGTGTCGTCATAGTTAATGTAAAGATGTTCATTATTATGTTCTTTACCTATAGAACAATGACCCTCCCTGGACCACAAACCCACACTACGATGACCTGACAGATGTCCCCTCCTTTATCTGACCTTCTGTAGTCTCTCAGCCTCAGAGACAAGTTGCCTCTCTCCAGCTCCTGGGTGACCAGACTCACTCTGCCCTCATAGCCCCTCCCCTCTATCACCTGGCCATTCTTATACAGGTTAATACACTCTGTTCATCAAACTACAGCTACATCAAACTTCCCTCTAAACTGATCAAAACATGATAGTATGTTTTAATACATGTTAGAGGACAGCCTAGATGCATACTTTCTTTGCCAAAATATCTTAAATGTGAGAGTTTATAACACATTGTATTCACCCTCTCCTTATTAGGGTCTTTCTCTATGTGGTGTTGTACCAGGGAGCAGGTTCAAGTGCAGCTTAGCAGCACAACTTATTATGGGATACATCAGAATAATACTGTGAGTGTATCTCTGCTCACAGGTTTGACCATGAAGGGAGGGTTTTCAGATATTGAAATAATGGCACCATGAAATTTAAAAGAAAACAATAGCAGTGTTATCTTCAAAGTCTGAAATATATTGGTACATTCTTAACCCATGATGTTGTATGTCATAAAACAGATATATGAAATTACTCACCAGCTATTGAAGTTGTGTAGAAGGACATAAAATAGAAAGTTAAAACATCATTATAATAGAACACTTCAGTTATATACTGTGCGAGTTTATCTTAAACATTGATGATGAATAACATGGTAGTGTCAGTAACCAGATTTGTTGAAAACAAGGATTCTCTATGAGATGCAGCTGCTGTATGTTAATGGTCCTACATCAACATACATCCGTGTAATCTATGGCGCTATGAGTTGCATGTTTTTTTCAACATGTTCTTCACTATGCACCACTGCTAAGTGAGCCTCTCTTATCAAACACTGTAGATATATACAAGCTTAGAGTATAGAGTGGTTAGAATGGGCAGCATAACCAGCTAACCACCTCTAATGCTCCAACTCCTACTTACATTTGAAAGTATAATTGTATTTGTACATGCAGAGAGACTGTGTCGTCATAGTTAATGTAAAGATGTTCATTATTATGTTCTTTACCTATAGAACAATGACCCTCCCTGGACCACAAACCCACACTACGATGACCTGACAGATGTCCCCTCCTTTATCTGACCTTCTGTAGTCTCTCAGCCTCAGAGACACGTTGCCTCTCTCCAGCTCCTGGGTGACCAGACTCACTCTGCCCTCATAGCCCCTCCCCTCTATCACCTGGCCATTCTTATACAGGTTAATACACTGTGTTCATCAAACTACAGCTACATCAAACTTCCCTCTAAACTGATCAAAACATGATAGTATGTTTTAATACATGTCAGAGGAAAGGCCTAGATGCATACTTTCTTTGCCAAAATATCTTAAATGTGAGAGTTTATAACACATTGTATTCACCCTCTCCTTATTAGGGTCTTTCTCTATGTGGTGTTGTACCAGGGAGCAGGTTCAAGTGCAGCTTAGCAGCACAACTTATTATGGGATACATCAGAATAATACTGTGAGTGTATCTCTGCTCACAGGTTTGACCATGAAGGGAGGGTTTTCAGATATTTAAATAATGGCACCATGGAACTTAAAATAAAACAATAACAGTGTTATCTTCAAAATCTAAAATATATTGGCACATTCTTAACCCATGATGTTGTAGATCATAAAACAGATATATGAAATTACTCACCTCTTGCTGAAGTTTTGTAGAAGGATATGAAATAGAAAGTTAAAACATCATTAAAACAGAACACATCAGTATACTGTGTGAGTTCATCTTAAACATTGATGATGAATAACATGGTAGTTTCAGTAACGATATTTTTGGAAAGCAAGGATGCTCTATGAGATGCAGCTGCTGTATGTTAATGGTCCTACATCAACATACATCCATGTAGTCTATGGCGATATGAGTTGCATGTTTTTTTCAACATGTTCTTCACTATGCACCACTGCTAAGTGAGCCTCTCTTATCAAACACTGTAGGTATATACAAGCTTAGAGTATAGAGTGGTTAGAATGGGCATTATAACCAGCTAACCACCTCTAATGCTCCAACTCCTACTTACATTTGAAAGTATAATTGTATTTGTACATGCAGCGAGACTGTGTAGTTATAGTTAATGTAAAGATGTTCATTATTATGTTCTTTACCTATAGAACAATGACCCTCCCTGGACCACAAACCCACACTACGATGACCTGACAGATGTCCCCTCCTTTATCTGACCTTCTGTAGTCTCTCAGCCTCAGAGACACGTTGCCTCTCTCCAGCTCCTGGGTGACCAGACTCACTCTGCCCTCATAGCCCCTCCCCTCTATCACCTGGCCATTCTTATACAGGTTAATACACTGTGTTCATCAAACTACAGCTACATCAAACTTCCCTCTAAACTGATCAAAACATGATAGTATGTTTTAATACATGTCAGAGGAAAGGCCTAGATGCATACTTTCTTTGCCAAAATATCTTAAATGTGAGAGTTTATAACACATTGTATTCACCCTCTCCTTATTAGGGTCTTTCTCTATGTGGTGTTGTACCAGGGAGCAGGTTCAAGTGCAGCTTAGCAGCACAACTTATTATGGGATACATCAGAATAATACTGTGAGTGTATCTCTGCTCACAGGTTTGACCATGAAGGGAGGGTTTTCAGATATTTAAATAATGGCACCATGGAACTTAAAATAAAACAATAACAGTGTTATCTTCAAAATCTAAAATATATTGGCACATTCTTAACCCATGATGTTGTAGATCATAAAACAGATATATGAAATTACTCACCTCTTGCTGAAGTTGTGTAGAAGGATATGAAACAGAAAGTTAAAACATCATTAAAACAGAACACATCAGTATACTGTGCGAGTTCATCTTAAACATTGATGATGAATAACATGGTAGTGTCAGTAACCAGATTTTTGGAAAGCAAGGATGCTCTATGAGATGCAGCTGCTGTATGTTAATGGTCCTACATCAACATACATCCGTGTAGTCTATGGCGATATGAGTTGCATGTTTTTTTCAACATGTTCTTCACTATGCACCACTGCTAAGTGAGCCTCTCTTATCAAACACTGTAGGTATATACAAGCTTAGAGTATAGAGTGGTTAGAATGGGCATTATAACCAGCTAACCACCTCTAATGCTCCAACTCCTACTTACATTTGAAAGTATAATTGTATTTGTACATGCAGAGAGACTGTGTCGTCATAGTTAATGTAAAGATGTTCATTATTATGTTCTTTACCTATAGAACAATGACCCTCCCTGGACCACAAACCCACACTACGATGACCTGACAGATGTCCCCTCCTTTATCTGACCTTCTGTAGTCTCTCAGCCTCAGAGACACGTTGCCTCTCTCCAGCTCCTGGGTGACCAGACTCACTCTGCCCTCATAGCCCCTCCCCTCTATCACCTGGCCATTCTTATACAGGTTAATACACTGTGTTCATCAAACTACAGCTACATCAAACTTCCCTCTAAACTGATCAAAACATGATAGTATGTTTTAATACATGTCAGAGGAAAGGCCTAGATGCATACTTTCTTTGCCAAAATATCTTAAATGTGAGAGTTTATAACACATTGTATTCACCCTCTCCTTATTAGGGTCTTTCTCTATGTGGTGTTGTACCAGGGAGCAGGTTCAAGTGCAGCTTAGCAGCACAACTTATTATGGGATACATCAGAATAATACTGTGAGTGTATCTCTGCTCACAGGTTTGACCATGAAGGGAGGGTTTTCAGATATTTAAATAATGGCACCATGGAACTTAAAATAAAACAATAACAGTGTTATCTTCAAAATCTAAAATATATTGGCACATTCTTAACCCATGATGTTGTAGATCATAAAACAGATATATGAAATTACTCACCATATTCTGAAGTTTTGTAGAAGGATATGAAATAGAAAGTTAAAACATCATTAAAACAGAACACATCAGTATACTGTGTGAGTTCATCTTAAACATTGATGATGAATAACATGGTAGTTTCAGTAACGATATTTTTGGAAAGCAAGGATGCTCTATGAGATGCAGCTGCTGTATGTTAATGGTCCTACATCAACATACATCCATGTAGTCTATGGCGATATGAGTTGCATGTTTTTTTCAACATGTTCTTCACTATGCACCACTGCTAAGTGAGCCTCTCTTATCAAACACTGTAGGTATATACAAGCTTAGAGTATAGAGTGGTTAGAATGGGCATTATAACCAGCTAACCACCTCTAATGCTCCAACTCCTACTTACATTTGAAAGTATAATTGTATTTGTACATGCAGAGAGACTGTGTCGTCATAGTTAATGTAAAGATGTTCATTATTATGTTCTTTACCTATAGAACAATGACCCTCCCTGGACCACAAACCCACACATAGATGACCTGACAGATGTCCCCTCCTTTATCTGACCTTCTGTAGTCTCTCAGCCTCAGAGACACGTTGCCTCTCTCCAGCTCCTGGGTGACCAGACTCACTCTGCCCTCATAGCCCCTCCCCTCTATCACCTGGCCATTCTTATACAGGTTAATACACTGTGTTCATCAAACTACAGCTACATCAAACTTCCCTCTAAACTGATCAAAACATGATAGTATGTTTTAATACATGTCAGAGGAAAGGCCTAGATGCATACTTTCTTTGCCAAAATATCTTAAATGTGAGAGTTTATAACACATTGTATTCACCCTCTCCTTATTAGGGTCTTTCTCTATGTGGTGTTGTACCAGGGAGCAGGTTCAAGTGCAGCTTAGCAGCACAACTTATTATGGGATACATCAGAATAATACTGTGAGTGTATCTCTGCTCACAGGTTTGACCATGAAGGGAGGGTTTTCAGATATTTAAATAATGGCACCATGGAACTTAAAATAAAACAATAACAGTGTTATCTTCAAAATCTAAAATATATTGGCACATTCTTAACCCATGATGTTGTAGATCATAAAACAGATATATGAAAATACTCACCTCTTGCTGAAGTTGTGTAGAAGGATATGAAACAGAAAGTTAAAACATCATTAAAACAGAACACATCAGTATACTGTGCGAGTTCATCTTAAACATTGATGATGAATAACATGGTAGTGTCAGTAACCAGATTTTTGGAAAGCAAGGATGCTCTATGAGATGCAGCTGCTGTATGTTAATGGTCCTACATCAACATACATCCGTGTAGTCTATGGCGATATGAGTTGCATGTTTTTTTCAACATGTTCTTCACTATGCACCACTGCTAAGTGAGCCTCTCTTATCAAACACTGTAGGTATATACAAGCTTAGAGTATAGAGTGGTTAGAATGGGCATTATAACCAGCTAACCACCTCTAATGCTCCAACTCCTACTTACATTTGAAAGTATAATTGTATTTGTACATGCAGAGAGACTGTGTCGTCATAGTTAATGTAAAGATGTTCATTATTATGTTCTTTACCTATAGAACAATGACCCTCCCTGGACCACAAACCCACACTACGATGACCTGACAGATGTCCCCTCCTTTATCTGACCTTCTGTAGTCTCTCAGCCTCAGAGACACGTTGCCTCTCTCCAGCTCCTGGGTGACCAGACTCACTCTGCCCTCATAGCCCCTCCCCTCTATCACCTGGCCATTCTTATACAGGTTAATACACTGTGTTCATCAAACTACAGCTACATCAAACTTCCCTCTAAACTGATCAAAACATGATAGTATGTTTTAATACATGTCAGAGGAAAGGCCTAGATGCATACTTTCTTTGCCAAAATATCTTAAATGTGAGAGTTTATAACACATTGTATTCACCCTCTCCTTATTAGGGTCTTTCTCTATGTGGTGTTGTACCAGGGAGCAGGTTCAAGTGCAGCTTAGCAGCACAACTTATTATGGGATACATCAGAATAATACTGTGAGTGTATCTCTGCTCACAGGTTTGACCATGAAGGGAGGGTTTTCAGATATTTAAATAATGGCACCATGGAACTTAAAATAAAACAATAACAGTGTTATCTTCAAAATCTAAAATATATTGGCACATTCTTAACCCATGATGTTGTAGATCATAAAACAGATATATGAAATTACTCACCTCTTGCTGAAGTTGTGTAGAAGGATATGAAACAGAAAGTTAAAACATCATTAAAACAGAACACATCAGTATACTGTGCGAGTTCATCTTAAACATTGATGATGAATAACATGGTAGTGTCAGTAACCAGATTTTTGGAAAGCAAGGATGCTCTATGAGATGCAGCTGCTGTATGTTAATGGTCCTACATCAACATACATCCGTGTAGTCTATGGCGATATGAGTTGCATGTTTTTTTCAACATGTTCTTCACTATGCACCACTGCTAAGTGAGCCTCTCTTATCAAACACTGTAGGTATATACAAGCTTAGAGTATAGAGTGGTTAGAATGGGCATTATAACCAGCTAACCACCTCTAATGCTCCAACTCCTACTTACATTTGAAAGTATAATTGTATTTGTACATGCAGAGAGACTGTGTCGTCATAGTTAATGTAAAGATGTTCATTATTATGTTCTTTACCTATAGAACAATGACCCTCCCTGGACCACAAACCCACACTACGATGACCTGACAGATGTCCCCTCCTTTATCTGACCTTCTGTAGTCTCTCAGCCTCAGAGACACGTTGCCTATCTCCAGCTCCTGGGTGACCAGACTCACTCTGCCCTCATAGCCCCTCCCCTCTATCACCTGGCCATTCTTATACAGGTTAATACACTGTGTTCATCAAACTACAGCTACATCAAACTTCCCTCTAAACTGATCAAAACATGATAGTATGTTTTAATACATGTCAGAGGAAAGGCCTAGATGCATACTTTCTTTGCCAAAATATCTTAAATGTGAGAGTTTATAACACATTGTATTCACCCTCTCCTTATTAGGGTCTTTCTCTATGTGGTGTTGTACCAGGGAGCAGGTTCAAGTGCAGCTTAGCAGCACAACTTATTATGGGATACATCAGAATAATACTGTGAGTGTATCTCTGCTCACAGGTTTGACCATGAAGGGAGGGTTTTCAGATATTTAAATAATGGCACCATGGAACTTAAAATAAAACAATAACAGTGTTATCTTCAAAATCTAAAATATATTGGCACATTCTTAACCCATGATGTTGTAGATCATAAAACAGATATATGAAATTACTCACCTCTTGCTGAAGTTGTGTAGAAGGATATGAAACAGAAAGTTAAAACATCATTAAAACAGAACACATCAGTATACTGTGCGAGTTCATCTTAAACATTGATGATGAATAACATGGTAGTGTCAGTAACCAGATTTTTGGAAAGCAAGGATGCTCTATGAGATGCAGCTGCTGTATGTTAATGGTCCTACATCAACATACATCCGTGTAGTCTATGGCGATATGAGTTGCATGTTTTTTTCAACATGTTCTTCACTATGCACCACTGCTAAGTGAGCCTCTCTTATCAAACACTGTAGGTATATACAAGCTTAGAGTATAGAGTGGTTAGAATGGGCATTATAACCAGCTAACCACCTCTAATGCTCCAACTCCTACTTACATTTGAAAGTATAATTGTATTTGTACATGCAGAGAGACTGTGTCGTCATAGTTAATGTAAAGATGTTCATTATTATGTTCTTTACCTATAGAACAATGACCCTCCCTGGACCACAAACCCACACTACGATGACCTGACAGATGTCCCCTCCTTTATCTGACCTTCTGTAGTCTCTCAGCCTCAGAGACAAGTTGCCTCTCTCCAGCTCCTGGGTGACCAGACTCACTCTGCCCTCATAGCCCCTCCCCTCTATCACCTGGCCATTCTTATACAGGTTAATACACTCTGTTCATCAAACTACAGCTACATCAAACTTCCCTCTAAACTGATCAAAACATGATAGTATGTTTTAATACATGTTAGAGGACAGCCTAGATGCATACTTTCTTTGCCAAAATATCTTAAATGTGAGAGTTTATAACACATTGTATTCACCCTCTCCTTATTAGGGTCTTTCTCTATGTGGTGTTGTACCAGGGAGCAGGTTCAAGTGCAGCTTAGCAGCACAACTTATTATGGGATACATCAGAATAATACTGTGAGTGTATCTCTGCTCACAGGTTTGACCATGAAGGGAGGGTTTTCAGATATTGAAATAATGGCACCATGAAATTTAAAAGAAAACAATAGCAGTGTTATCTTCAAAGTCTGAAATATATTGGTACATTCTTAACCCATGATGTTGTATGTCATAAAACAGATATATGAAATTACTCACCAGCTATTGAAGTTGTGTAGAAGGACATAAAATAGAAAGTTAAAACATCATTATAATAGAACACTTCAGTTATATACTGTGCGAGTTTATCTTAAACATTGATGATGAATAACATGGTAGTGTCAGTAACCAGATTTGTTGAAAACAAGGATTCTCTATGAGATGCAGCTGCTGTATGTTAATGGTCCTACATCAACATACATCCGTGTAATCTATGGCGCTATGAGTTGCATGTTTTTTTCAACATGTTCTTCACTATGCACCACTGCTAAGTGAGCCTCTCTTATCAAACACTGTAGATATATACAAGCTTAGAGTATAGAGTGGTTAGAATGGGCAGCATAACCAGCTAACCACCTCTAATGCTCCAACTCCTACTTACATTTGAAAGTATAATTGTATTTGTACATGCAGAGAGACTGTGTCGTCATAGTTAATGTAAAGATGTTCATTATTATGTTCTTTACCTATAGAACAATGACCCTCCCTGGACCACAAACCCACACTACGATGACCTGACAGATGTCCCCTCCTTTATCTGACCTTCTGTAGTCTCTCAGCCTCAGAGACACGTTGCCTCTCTCCAGCTCCTGGGTGACCAGACTCACTCTGCCCTCATAGCCCCTCCCCTCTATCACCTGGCCATTCTTATACAGGTTAATACACTCTGTTCATCAAACTACAGCTACATCAAAGTTCCCTCTAAACTGATCAAAACATGATAGTATGTTTTAATACATGTTAGAGGACATCCTAGATGCATACTTTCTTTGCCAAAATATCTTAAATGTGAGAGTTTATAACACATTGTATTCATCCTCTCCTTATTAGGGTCTTTCTCTATGTGGTGTTGTACCAGGGAGCAGGTTCAAGTGCAGCTTAGCAGGACAATTTATTATTGGATACATCAGAATAATACTGTGAGTGTATCTCTGCTCACAGGTTTGACCTTGGGGAGAGTTTTCAGATATTGAAATAATGGTACCAGATCCACCAGGTAACACGTCATATGTCAGTTTAAGTAAATTGATTAAAATGAAAACAATTTGAGATTTTTCTTTAGATTAGATGAATTTTTTACTTAGAGTTATTCCATCCTTAGTGTTTTACCTGTTTTACTATTCAAAGCTATATTAAAAACCATTCTGTTTAGTCAGTGTTATGGCTGATGAAGTGTGTGTCTGTGTGTATTATGCAACTGGAAATGACAAATAAAGAGAACCTGACCTGGTTTGTTACTTGTGTCACTAGTTGAATACGACGGGGGAAAGTGTGTTGTTATTTAGAGTTGATCTTGTCTGGAACAGACTTCCTGTTCCTACCTAGGGGGGCCGGCGCTGTCTTGGTGTCTAGGCTGTCTGCTGATCTGCTGCATTAGTTAACACTTGACCAGTGGGGACCTCACCCTTACTGTCAATGTAACTGTTATGTGTTCCTTTGCATTGTCTAATCCTGCTTTCTTCTCTCTGTCCTCCTCCACCCCCCCTGTGGTGTGGGGGGTTGAGCTGTCAACATCTGCCTGGTCGCCGGTCTGCCAACGTTGGACTCAGTCGCCAAGTGGACATCAGTCTATGACAGTCTGCCTACATTTGACTTAGTCGCCCAGTGGACATCGGTCTCCTATGAAGGACAACACAGAGTTCCTGGTCCCTTCCTGTCCCTCTACCTGGCTGTCCTGTCATACTGTGCCAATCCCACGCCCCCAGCCTTGTGGCTACCATTGCTTAAACTGACATGCGCCAATTCAGAGCAGTGTTGAACCCTGGATACCTGTGTTTCAACATCCATTTACACATGTGTATTCTCTACTCCTAATGTATGACTATGTTTAGCCTGAGGTCTGCACCTCTCTGTCACTGACCGTCTTTGGAGGAGGGAATCCCTCACTGAATTGCTCCTGCCAAGGTTTTTCTCAAATAGTTTTACGGGGAGTTTTTCCCTGTCTTCCTTGAAGGTTGGTTGAGGGGCATTGCTATGGGCATCTGTTAAGCCCTCTGTGACATTGCTTTTTACAAAGGACTATATGAATAAAATTAGATTTAGATGTGATTTTCCAGAGCAAAGCTTAAAGTGGACCTCAAGATCAATGCTTTTTATAGGATACAATCTGAATTATTCCATGTTTGTATCTCTGCTCTCAGGTTTGACCAATAATGGAGGTATTTGAAATGTTATGTGGAAGAGGGTGGAACCACACAAATTAAGTAAAGTTAAGTTCACTTAATATAAAGTTATCAGATTTTTTTTAACAATCATGTCATAATGAAATAAAAGACAGTTGTCAGAGCCATGGCCTACGTGTGTTCTATTGTGTTTCTGTGTTTCCCTCTCCTGTGCCCCCTGTCGGTCTCTCTGTGTGTCTGTGTCCTGGGCGTGTCTCTCTCCCTCTCTCCTGGTTCCCAGCTCCACTAACACACCTGCTCCTCATCTACAATCAGCTCACCTGCCTTTCATCAACTCATCTCCTCCACAGTATAAGAACCCATCTCTCACTCCCAGACCTCGTCAGATTGTTGTTTCAGCTCCAGTGGTAGTGACATGCTTAAGACCGCTATAGTCTTTCATTTAGCTCTTTGTGTTTGAATTCCAACAGTCGTTCCTTATGCTCAGGGTCATTCCTTGTCTGCCTGCCAGTCTTTCCTCCACTCCAGCCTGTCCACACCAGTCACCATCTCTCCTCAACTCCTACCATCATCTACAAGAAACCTTCCTAGAGCTCACCCCCCATGTCTGTGTTGTGAACTGTTAACACCAGTAACATACTTTAGTGTAATGTTTACTATCTAAAAGATAAAGGTAATTGTTTTACTTAGGGTCGTTATAAAGCAGAAGTTAGATGTTAGTTTCCTCAAGGATCACGACTCTTGCTCAGAGACTTGTTGCTCTTGTGGTTAGTGGTAACTGATTTAAAATTGTTTGTACTCGCTGTGATATATTGTTTTTATTATTGTTGCTTGTCTTTTATTTTTTATTTTTTCGGCCAGCCATCCTTCAGGGTGATTACGTGGACCTGGCCGACCTTCTCCTCCCGTCCCAGGTCTCTGCCCCCCGCACCATCGTCGGGTCCTGTGGCCCCGTCCTGCTCCGCCACCCTGAACCCGCCCGGCGACAGGAGCTCACGGCAGCAGAGTTCTCTTACGCGTTCTCCCTGTTCCGGGACGTCGTCTGTTCCTCAATTCCCGGGCGCCGGGCGGAGCTGGACGACTATCTCTCCCTCATCCTGCAGCTCGCCCTACGGTTCGGGGACTCCGGGTTTTACACGTATCACGTCCGGTTCTCCTCCGAGGCCGCGGGGCGGCTCCAACAATTCAATGAGGCCACCTACTGGGGCTCGCTGGACAATGAAATCTATTGTGGTGTTTTTGCTGCCCGGTCTGCCCTGCCCTGCTCCCTGTGTGGCGCTCCTTCCCACCCGTCCCTGGAGTGCAAATCAGTAAATCCTAGACTGGGTGCACTGGTAAGCTTATACTTTAAGGCATCGAAAGAGACCTGACTTTCCCCACAAACTACTTAGCATGTGATTTGCTTTGGAATGTGCAGCACTTAGACAAGAAAAGATCTGAGTTATTTTACAGTGGACGGGACTGGCTATGGTGTGACAGTTGAGATCTTGTCAGCATAAGTAGCTATGCCATTTGCTGAAACGGTGTGCCCCAGGAACTTGACTTCTTTCTGTAAGAAATGTAACTTTGAGACCTGTCTCTTGTAGGCGTTCAAGCATTGTGTCCAACTGCTGTACGTGATATCCACCATGATATCATCCAAATACATTAACATTATCTAGACAATTAGATCGCTCATGGTAGCTTGCATCAACCTTTGAAAGGTTGCAGGTCCATTACAGACACCCATTATCATCCACAGATGTTCATATAGCTCAAACAGAGTGGTGAATGCTGCTTTACGCCGGTCCCACTTCTCTACTGTTACCTGTATACCCGAGGTCTTCATCCTCAAGGGCAAAAACATTTGTATATTTTGCTAAGACTGCACTTAACTCCACCTGCTGATCTTTAACTAACAATGTCTAGCCGGTCTAAGATAAACTGTAAGTTATGTGGGTCCTGTACATCCTTTACATCAATGATAACTTGTTCAATACTCACAGAAATACGCTAAAAATTAACTTGACAGGACCGCTATGAATTCTGGTACTCCACTACAGACAAGACACCTAGTCAGGTTCTGGGATGGAGCCACATATCCTCCTGTGACAAATGTGCTACTTGTATGGAAAACCCATGACCCTTTTGCACCTTTGACATGCCACTGGGCCCTCACTGTTACCACGGACGCTGCAGGTATGTATACTTTCTCTTTACCAGCTAATCTAATCTGATCTGGATACTCATTGCCCATTGTCTCGACCACTAACTCTAGACACCCCAGATAGGGTATGTCTAAACCGTTGGCTGCTGTTAACTTGAGCCAATCAGATGTAGAGAGCATATCTCCATCTTCCCTGCCCAAAAGAAGAACCTTTCTGAAATAATACTTACTTGACTGCCTGTATCCAATAGACAAGACGCTACAACCCCCCCAATCTTGATCTCCACTACAGGACATGTTCCCACAGCACGCTCTAATAACTGGTCATGAGATGAGTCTGAGACTTTAGATGAGTCTGAGGTGCACCCCCGAACTGCTCGACTCAACACAACCGGGGGTCTCATTTCCCTGCACACCAGACACAGTGCTATCTTTTCCGGTTACATTTCCATTTTTGTGGGGCAATTCCTAGTGATATGTCCCTCTGACTGACACTGAAACATATGGGTTTGCCATCCTCTGTGAATTGTGGTTGTGTCTGCAGGTTACTGCTAGTCCTTCTACTAGTGCCTACCTCTGGAGTAACAAGATTCTTTACAGCCTGTGTTAACTCACTCATGGCTTTACCTTGCTCTGCAACGACCCTCAAAACATCCTCCAAAGTAACTGACTTCTGCTCCCAGTCTGTCCACAACATTCACCATCACTCCTCAACTCCTACCATCATCTACAAGAAACCTTCCTAGACCTCACCTCATCTCCCATGTATGTGTTGTGAACTCGGGTTCGCTCTGAACTTTTGACAACACTAACATACTTTAGTGTACTGTTTACTATCTAACAGATAAAGTTTTTTTTTTTTACTTTGTGTTGTAATAATGCAGAAGTTAGAAATTACTCACCCCATTGCTCTGTTTAAAAAATAAATGAAAAAGATCATTAAAACATCAATCATATTACAATATAGTACCAACATGTTATTTACAAATTTGTGAGTCAACAGAATTAACGTTAACGAGCCTATGAAATGAATACATCATTATTATCATAAGCAGATGAACTAAGAGCAACAATAAAATGTTGCTCTGTGATACCGCTACTTTATGTCAGTCGTCCTACATCAACATACATCAGTGTAATCTATGGAGCTCCTGTGTTCTGTGTTCAGGCTCTTTCATGAAGAGGATGACTGTTCTTCATCTCCACATATAGACTACAGCATTTCATGTTTTACTGAGAGAATATAACATCTCAGAATAATCATCTTCAATCCAGTAAGATAATTAAATGTTGTCATGTGCATTGTTTGTTCAACATATTCTTCACTAATTTGCATCACTAGTAAGTGATTTGAGCGTTTCTCTTCCAATACTGTACATCTCTACAAGCTTAGAGTATAGAGGGGTTAGAATGGGCAGCATTACCAGATAAGTCAGAACACCTCTAATAATCTAACTCATACTTACATGTTAAAGTATAATTGTATCTGTACAGACAGAGAGACGGTGTTGTCATAGTTCATGTAGAGATGTGCATAATCATGTTCTGTAGCTGTAGAACACTTACCCCTGTCCAACAGATACACAGCTTCCTCCTCCTTCTGTCCTCCATAGGTGACCTGACAGATGTACACTCCATCATCTGACCCCTTGTAGTCTCTCAGCCTCAGAGACACGTTGCCTCCCTTCAGCTCCTGGGTGACCAGACTCACTCTGCCCTCATAGCCCATCCCCTCTATCACCTGGCCATTCTTATACAGGTAAATACACTCTGTCTTCTTAAACCACCTGATTGTCATGGCAGCAGTGCTGGTCTCAGGAGAGAGGTGACATGGGACGGTAACATCCTCTCCCCTATCAGCCTCCACAAGCCTCTCTGGTACCCTGAGTTTAAACTCATCTGTTGGGGAGAAGAGAAACAGTACTGACATCTCTGCAGGTGCATGACAAGTATACAGTCTGCATCTATGAAGTAACAATCACACACAGACTCTATATGCTCTATACACACTCAACCTAGAGAGACATGTAGGAAGAATCTAAACTCACATCACTAGCAAACATGAAGGACAGCATGGATGATAATGTAACCAGTAAGGAGAGGTTATATACAACACAGCAGCATGGATGGTTGTAGAGAGGGTCACACACAACACAGCAGAATGATAGCATACAAACAAACATAATGTTGGTATACTGCATATGTTCATTTAGTATTGAATTTGTTCATTTAATGACTAGAGGGATGTCAGATTGTGAACATGTTTGTACATGTTTGTACATTTATACTTAATGTTTCAATGCAAACAATGACTACTTGTGTCCACTTACTGTGTTGTCCGGCCTCTGCCATGTGTCCTTCCTGTATAGAGACAGTTACAACACTTGATCATGCTAAAACATTACAAAACATGACCGTTTCATTATTGTTCCATTTGACATGGCAAACCACAAGGACTTTATTCTTCTGACCTTTGAGTCACACAGAAACATGTTTTTGCTGCTGTTTCCTCAATACGGACATGAACACATCAAGATCTTTTCTTACCTTTTCTGAACTTGAATTCCAATACTTTATCAGATAGATGTTTAATATAAATCTCTAGCTGCCTGTAATTCATACCTTTCCATGGGGTTGAGGTTGGAGAAGGAGGAAGTGTTTAGGAGTGGGGATAGAGACAGATTCAGGGAGTCGAAGAACAGGTTTAGCAAGGCGGTGAGAAAGGCTAAACGACTGTACTCTGAGAGACTAAAACACCAATTCTCAGCTAACGACTCTGCTTCTGTCTGGAGAGGGCTCAGGCAGATCACCAACTACCAGCCCAGAGCCCCCCACACCACTAACAACTCTCGCCTGGCCAACGACCTAAACGAGTTCTACTGTCGATTTGAAATACAATTGGACTGTCCTGAACAACAACAACACCTACCCACCCTTGAGGCCTCCCCCCCCCCCCATCACCATAGAGACAACTCTCTCCATTCAGGAAGGAGAAGTTAACAGACTGTTCAAGAGGCAGAACCCCCGCAAAGCAGCTGGGCTGGACTCTGTCTCTCCTGCCCCCCTCAAGCACTGTGCTGACCAGCTGTCTCCGGTGTTCACCAACATCTTCAACACCTCCCTGGAGACATGCCATGTGCCAGCCTGTCTCAAGTCCTCCACCATCATTCCTGTGCCCAAAAAGCCAAGGCCAACAGGACTTAATGACTACAGACCCGTCGCCCTGACCTCTGTGGTAATGAAGTCTTTTGAGCGCCTAGACCGCCAAGACCAAAACCTCACGCCATAAGAACAGTTTCTTCCCTCCTGTAACTAGCCTTATCAACAAGGCCCCCAACTGACACTGTCACTTTATCACATACAGCCCTACTGCACTCTCAGATTGTTAGTTTTATTTGATATTTTATATTGTATAGTTCTGTCAGTATGTTGTTGTACATTTTTAAAACATTGTTTTTATATTTAAGGATAAGCACACTTACTTTAAGATTTTAAGATTCACTATGTTTATATGTTTACTGTATGCACCTGCCCACCACTCTGATTGTGAATGTATCAATATATCCTTCAAAGTTCATACATGTATACTGAATGTATCAATGCCATGATAACTAGTTAACACTTAGTGTGGTTTCCTACCTCTGCCATTTTCCCTCCCTTTATAGAGAAAGATAGAAAACATGATCCTGACTATGGCAAACATTCTCAGTTTTCTTTCATTCTTACTAGAGCATCTGCTAGATGTATGTTCCAGTCTTTAGAATGTGGAGATTGTTTCTGAACAATTGGAAACACCAGCTGTAGTTCTGGAAGGTAGAATATGACTAGAATACGACTAGAATATCAAAGTTGTACATTACCTACAATGAACGCAAACCCTTTCATTTTTTAAACATTGTGTACATCATACACAATGGTACAAAGCAACAAATACTATTCAAAACCTTTTCTCAATACTGTGTGAAGAGATTGTACTTCAGTGTAGTGTTTACTTCATATAGACAGAGACTTACATGTATTTGTGCCCGCAATTTCTGAGAACCGACTAACCAGACCAGTCAGACTTCTCAACGGCTGTGGAGAATGATGTGAGCCAAGCAGAACTGTTTCACACATAAATAAAGATCATGTTTTGTAACATGATTCTGACACATACATTGAAAATATGTTGACAGAAGTCTATATGGTATCTGCAAAAGTATCAGTCTTCTTGAAGCACTTACATATCCCTTAGATGTGTCTTTGATTATGGAAAATGTGTTCACTGGTATTTGATTTGTTCTCTTCCTCCTGTCTGTACACACACACACAGGGAACAGCTGGAATGAGGAAACAGGGATGTCAGGTGCTGTCTTTATCTAACCAGTTTAGCAGCCTTGATTGTTAACACTGGTAACATTAAACAACAGTCCAGCTCTCGAATGATGTGAAGTGATATATTTAGGTCTGTTAGGCCCAGACATACACACATAGGTTATGGAGTTACACAGACTGTTCCTTGGCATCTACTACAGTAACACTGTTACAACCAGGCACTTCTAGTCCTTGATTATCTGCAGCACTTCATACATGCACTATTATAGGTCGCTTTGGATAAAAGCCTGCTAAATTAAATGTAAACGATGATGCCAAAATATGCAACACTTTAATGATACATTCAAACATCATATCATGTGTAACATGCAGGCAGAGTCGGAGGCCTTGGGACGATTTAAGCACATTTACATTTAAATTGAGTCATTTAGCAGACGCTCTTATCCAGAGCGACTTACAGTAAGTACAGGGACATTCTCCCCGAGGCAAGTAGGGTGAAGTGCCTGGCCCAAGGACACAACGTCATTTTTCACGGCTGGGAATCAAACTGGCAACCTTCAGATTACCAGCCCGAACCCCTAACCGCTCAGCCACCTGGCTCCCACACATACATGCGTTTAAAAAACAAAGGCGTCCAAGCAGAAGATTAGAATGGGGCGTCTTCTCTTCAGTGAGCCATGCTCCGCCCAGTAACTCTCCTCAGCCTGCACCGGTTGCAAGAGAGACACCGGTTAGTTCAATCACCAATCTAAGTTGCCGGAGACCAGCGCTCAGCCTCTGCTCCCTCTCGTTTCCTCGTCCTCCTTCTTCTGAGCACCGCTGCTCTGGTTTGTGGACCGGCAGGCTGATCGCTGACAGGGCTCAGCTGTGCAGCCTGTCAGTGGAGCGTGTGGTGGATAGACGAGTGTACACTCTGCCCACCTGACCTGTCCATGTGGAGCCCGGTGTTGCCGTCCCTGGTGCTGAGAGCACGAGGAAGGCCTCGACTCTCCACAGATGTTAGTCATGGAATACCACAGCTGGTCACGTGTTGAAGTACTGGAGCAGGTGTTAGAAGTACTGGGGTAGTTGTTAAAAGCCCTGGGGCAGGAGTTAGAAGTATTGGGGTAGTTGTTTGAAGTACTGGGGCAGTAGTTAGAATGAATGCCTTTAGAGTCATTGCATATAACAACAAAATTAAATTGCACTTCTCCTGGTGGTGACACATAGTACGACAGGACAGTATAGTAAAACATGAATTAAGACATAAAAAAGAGACCTAAGCAATATGTAAATAAATAAGTACAAATAAGTAAATGAATAAATAAGTAAATCCATTCTAAAAATGTATAAGTAGCTAAAAGAAGACATAGTCTATAAAGTGCAGTGCGGTCCCTATGGGTCATGAGTTCAGGTGTTTTATGGCACTTGGATAAAAAATATTCAAAAGCCTGGAAGTGCGACCCCAGGAAAGGTCTGTAACGCCTTCCAGATGGCAGCAGAGTGAAGAGGTTGTGACCTGGTTGGGAACAATCCTTAATTATATGTTTTGCCCGCTGCAGGCATCTGGTGTCATATATATCAGTAAGTGAGGGGAGATTTGTGTGAATTATGTATTGTGCTGATTTCCTGACTCTGTCCAGCGCCTTTTTGTCATCAGCGGTGCAGCAGCTAAACCAGAATGTCGTGCAAAATGATACTTTGGACAGAACAGTTGTAAAAGGATAAAAGCAGCTTCTGGGGGAGGTTGGTTTTGTTGAGTGACCTGAGAAAGTACAGCCGCTGCTGTGCTTTCTTCACAAGGGCTGTGGTGTTGGTTGTCCAGGTGATGTCCTGTGGTGTTGGTTGCCCAGGTGATGTCCTGTGGTGTTGGTTGCCCAGGTGATGTCCTGTGAGATGTGTGTCCCCAGGAATCTGAAGTCCTTAACCCTCTCCGCAGTGTCCCCATTGATGTAGACCTGGGCAAGGTCAGTCCTCTTCCTACGGAAGTCTACCACCACTTCTTTGGTCTTAAAAGTGAGAGACAGGTTGTTGGTGGAGCACCAGGTGGAGAGTTTGGGGATTTCATCCCTGTAGGCGGACTCATCATTGTTGTGAATAAGTCCTACCACAGTGGTGTCATCCGCAAACTTGATCCAAATATTGGACATGAACTGGGGTGCAGTCGTGAGAGTATAAGGTGTATAACAGGGGACTCAACACACAACCCTGGGGGGCCCCAGTGCTGAGTGTGAGGACAGAGGAAAGTTGGGAGCCCAGCCCAACTGACTGGGGACGGTTTGTTAAGAAGTCGTGGATCCATCTGCAGATGTTAGTGCTGATGCCCAGGCTTTGTAGCTTGGACACCAGTCTTCCGGGGATGATGCAGTTGAATGCAGAGCTCAAGTCCCCAAAACGTAGGTGCCAGGATGTTCAAGGTGGGTCAGCACACAGTGCAGGGCTGAGTTGATGCCATCCGAGGTTGACCTGTTTGCTTTATAGGCGAACTGGTGCTGATCCAGTGTGGAGGGGAGGGAGGCTTTTATGTGATTTAGCAGCAGTCTGTCAAAGCACTTCATAACCGTGGAAGTGAGGGCGACTGGTCTATAGTCATTGAGGCTACTTACAGCGGATTGTTTTGGAATGGGCACAATGGTGGCTGATATGAGGCTCTTGGGGATGGAGCAAGTAGGGAGTCAGGTGGCTGAGCGGTGAGGGAATCGGGCTAGTAATCCGAAGGTTGCCAGTTCGATTCCCAGTCATGCCAACTGACGTTGTGTCCTTGGGCAAGGCACTTCACCCTACTTGCATCGGGGGAATGTCCCTGTACTTACTGTAAGTCGCTCTGGATAAGAGCGTCTGCTAAATGACTAAATGTAAATGTAAGTAGACAGAGAGAGGTTGAAGATGGAGGTAAATACCTCAGCCAGCTGGTCGGCACAGTCCCTCAACACTCTCTCAGGGCCGGCAGCCTTCCTGGGGTTCACACCAAGAAATGCCCTCCTGACCTTCTCTGTGTTCAGAGAGAATGTCAGGGCATCTGTGGGCAAGAGTGGTAATGGTGTGGCTGATGTTAACTCAGTCCTGGTCCCGTTTGCCTCAAAGCGCGCAAAGAAATGGTCGAGCGTTGAAGTGTCCCTCAATCTTCCTCCTCTAGGCTGCTTTTGCTTCCTTGATGCCTGTCTTTAAGTTGGATCTGGCAGTGCTGTATACTTCCATGTCCCCAGACCTGAAGGCCTTATCACGGTTTTTCAGCAGCAGCTTGACCGCCCTGTTCATCCATGGTTTGTTGTTGTGATAGCGTTTGACCTGTCTCTCAGCAGTGACATTGTCAATGCAGGTCTTAATGTCGTGCAGAACAGTGCAAGTGTAGCCCTCAAGACTCTGCTGTGAAAAAAGGGCCCAGTCAGTGCGCTGAAAACAGTCTTGCAGTTGTGGAATCGCAGTAGCACGCCACAGTTTTATTAGTTTCACTGTGTGCACAGATCTCTTAAACGCGGGTCTGTACGCTGGTGCGAGAAAGAGGGTCAGATGGTCAGACTGCCCTAGATGGGGGTAAGCAGTACTGGGGCAGGTGTAAGCAGTACTGGGGCAGGTGTTAGAAGCACTGGGGCAGGTGTAAGCAGTACTGGGGCAGGTGATAGCAGTACTGGGGCAGGTGTAAGCAGTACTGGGGCAGGTGTTAGAAGGTCTGGGGCAGGTGTTAGTAGTACTGAGGCAGGTGTTAGAAGGTCTGGGGCAGGTGTTAGCAGTACTGGGGCAGGTGTTAGCAGTACTGGGGCAGGTGTTAGCAGCACTGGGGCAGGTGTTAGCAGTACTGAGGCAGGTGTTAGCAGTACTGGGGCAGGTGTTAGCAGTACTGGGGCAGGTGTTAGCAGTACTGAGGCAGGTGATAGCAGTACTGGGGCAGGTGTTAGCAGCACTGGGGCAGGTGTTAGCAGTACTGGGGCAGGTGTTAGCAGCACTGGGGCAGGTGTTAGCAGTACTGGGGCAGGTGTTAGCAGCACTGGGGCAGGTGTTAGCAGCACTGGGGCAGGTGTTAGCAGTACTGGGGCAGGTGTTAGCAGTACTGGGGCAGGTGATAGCAGTACTGGGGCAGGTGTTAGCAGCACTGGGGCAGGTGTTAGCAGTACTGGGGCAGGTGTTAGCAGTACTGGGGCAGGTGTTAGCAGCAGTGGGGCAGGTGTTAGTAGTACTGGGGCAGGTGTTAGCAGTACTGGGGCAGGTGATAGCAGTACTGGGGCAGGTGTTAGCAGTACTGGGGCAGGTGATAGCAGTACTGGGGCAGGTGTTAGCGGTACTGGGGCAGGTGTTAGCAGTACTGGGGCAGGTGATAGCAGTACTGGGGCAGGTGTTAGCAGTACTGGGGCAGGTGTTAGCAGTACTGGGGCAGGTGTTAGCAGCAGTGTGAGGTTCAGGGTCCTTGGTGCTCCGTGGGGCCTGGTCTCCTGTCAGGTCAGAGACCCTGAAGCCCCCTGTACGTCTGTCTGCACAGAGCCAAGCTTCACTGTCACCACCCATCTACAGTGGAGGAATCATCTGTGTGTCTGGATCCTGTCTGACGTACTTCCTGTACGTCTCATTAAATAAGGGTTTAATACATGAATGTACATAATATGTTAACAATATAGACAACTCTTGTTTAATTATGCTCTAGTTCTCTCTAGTGTTCAGAAGAGGAAACTACAGGACTAATGCTCTTTATGACTTGTTCTCCCCCAGAACATTAACCACCTTATTCTCCTCTGAAAACACTGTTCAACAAAAAGCACAAGAAACATTCTGCGGATCTTTTGTATTTATTTAATAGATTAGTATAAAATATAAATGCTTAATTTATTTTTATTTTCAGAATTTCCAAAGGACCATTTCTCCAGGATCTTAACAAGTTTAACAGCAGATAAACAGAGTAAAAGGATATTTACAGACATCAACACAGTATGAATCAAGCTCAGCTCTCTGGCTATGTCAGTTGTTCAATCCCCCCTCTATAGAAAGGAGTTGTATCAGTAGCTTCTTCCTCCTCTTCCACTTCCTCCACCCCCTCCTCTGGTCCTAGGTAAGAGTTGTTCTATGCACTGACTTCATGGACTTCATCTAAAAACTTAGTACTGAGATCTATTATTTTATGCTGAAGTCTATTTATCTCTCTATTCTTCTCCTGCATCTCTCTATTCATCTCCTGCATCTGTCTGCTGAAGTCTCTCTGCATCTTAGTGTGTGAGATCATGATGCTCCTCTGTAGCTCAGGTAGGACCACCTTCATCAGGTTTCTCTCTGCTTCAACTCTGGCCTCTCCTTCATAGTTCTCCCTGAACTCCTCCATCTCCTGCCTGTGTCTCTCCTCCCTCTCCCTCCTCTCATTCTCTCCCTCCTCTCTAAATCTCTCCAGCTTTCTCTCCATCTCCTCTCTCCGGTCAGTCTCTCTCTTCAGCTCCCTCTCCAGCTCTCTCTTCTTCTCCTCATTCCTCTCTTCCTTCACCTGTCTCTCCAGTTCAGATGTTCGATGGCTGAGTGTTCTGATGTCTCCCTCGTGCTCCTGGATCACTCCCTTTATCTTCTTCAGAGAGTTCTGCAGCTCTGTCTCAAACTTCTCTTTCCTCTCTGTCTCCTCCCTCTGTATCTTCTCCTCTCTCTCCCTCTGAATCTTTCCCTCCATCTCTCTGACCTGGGCCTCTGCCTCCTGGTAGGTCTGACTGCTGTAGAAGCTCTCTCTGTTTCCTGCCACCATCTCCTCTACCTGGTGCAGCAGCTCTGGGACCTGAGTGCCATGGGCCCTGTCCTTCATGTTGAGGACGTGGTACCTGTTCCCACATTTCTCTACAAGCTGCTGGAGTTCCTGACTTCCTGTTTGGAGAAACTCCTCCATGCTCTGCTCTCTCAGACTGTCATCATGGGTGAACAGAATGACAGTGTGTCCCCAACAACCCTCTCCAAACATGTCCTCCATTCTCTCCATGGCTCCTCTCTCCTCCCCCTCAGAGGGCTCCACTGGTACGACCAGGAGGAAGGCGTGGGGTCCCGGGGCGGACAGACGGACACACAGCCCTACATCCTGTCTCATCTCCTCCAGAGAGAGTCCAGGGCAGAACCAGTCTGGAGTGTCCACCAGCACCAGCCGTCTCCCACACACGTCCCCCTCTCTCCTCCTGCTCCTCTGGGTGACTGCAGAGGGGCTGTCCTGGGCCCCAAACTCCTCTCTGCCCAGGATGGTGTTTCCTGCTGCCCTCCTCCCAGCCCCAGTCCTCCCCAGCAGCACCAGTCTCAGCTCAGACACACTGGGAGACACTGGAGGGTCTGGACTGCTGCTCTCTCCCCCCACTGCAACACAACACAGGGACATGGTCACACCACTGGTCTAGATGGTTTCTAGTTGAAGAGGAAAGTACATCTAGTCTGATATTAACTACTCAATTAGCTATGTTTTAAAACTGTGATTATTGTCTGAAAAATACAAAATAACATGAATAAAAAATGTGTAATAATGAACATCTCTATAAGAATAAATCATAATAAAAGTTCCTCACTGCAGAGCAGTATACATAGCAGTATCAGGACGTTTGAGATTATAAACCTGAACTCTATAATCACTATGAAACACACAGTAGGATAGAAGATGTAAGGACAGTAGAGGATGGGTTAGATGTTCAGGTGTTTGTAGGTGTCTGTAACAGAGTTGATGACTCACTCTTTGGAGGTTGTTCCATGCTGCGTCTCCTCCTGACCCCAGGTACCACAGTAGAACCTTCATCCTGTGGTAGTGGTGGGTCTGTATCTGGGGTCTCTCCTCCCACTGCAACACAACACAGGACACAGCTCAAACTATTGACGTGAGGGTCACCCTGGACATTCATACCAGATGTTCACCTCAACAGAGTCATCTGACTGATACTGAACCCAGCGTTAGACAGGTTCCTGTAGGTGCATGACCAGTGTATAGAGAATGGACTGGGTATTCAGGTGTTTTAACAGTTGAGGACTCACTGTTTAGAGGTGGATCCATGCTGTCTCTCCTCCTGATTGGTAGTTTGGGTTCTGCTGAGATCTTTCCTCTCTCTAAAACACAAGATGAAACAACCATTCAGAGGGCATCATATTTAGAGGGAAATATTCAAACTAAAACTTCACATTATAACACTCACCAGTGGTTTTAACCGATAACTCATTTCTCTGTCTCTGTACCTCAGTGTTTAGGTCACATATCTGCTGTGCTGAAATAATAGAAAATAAAAACCATAAACATACCATTTCCAAACACAAAACACTTCAAATGTATCACAGAAATTATATGAAATTCAAGTTACGCCATGAAATCTTACCAAGTTTAATGTTTTCATTTTTGACATCTTCAACATGTCTGTCTCTCTCCTTCAGCAATTCACCTCTCTCTGCCATTTGAATGTCCTTCTCTTCCAGTCTCTTCTGTTTCTCTTTACCTTCACTCTCTAGTCTCTCCAGTCGTTGGTCTCTTTCTTCTAATTCTCCCTCCTTGTCTCTCAGTCTCTGTTTCCTCTCCTCCACTTCCGAGTCTTTCTCCTGCAGTTGGACTGTAAGCTTCTCTACTTGGTTGTTCTTGTCCTGCAGGTCTTTTCTAAGCTCCTCCTGTTGTCTCTCCTTCTCTCTCACCTGCTGGGTCATGTCATCCAGTTGTGTCTCTTTCTCCTGAAGGTGTTGGTTCTTCTCCTTCAGTTGTGTTGTGGTTTCCTCCAGTCTGCTCTCTGTGTCCTCTAGTTGTTTATTCCTCTCCTCCAGGAGTGAATCCTTCTCTTCTATCCTCTTTTCACTCTCCCTCAGTGTCTTATTCACCTCCTCCAGGTGTCGGCCCTTTTCCTCCAGCTTCTGGTTCCTGTCCTCTAGAAGTTCATCTCTCTCTCTTAGTTGTTTGTCCTTCCCTTCCAGACTCTTCTCTAACTCTTTGCCTTCACTCTCTAGTCTCTCCAGTCGATGTTCTCTCTCTTCTAGTTGTTTGTTTTTCTCTCCCAGTTCCTCCTGCCTCCTCTTTAGTTCATCATCTTTCTCCTTCAGCTGCTTGTCTTTCTCTTCACACACTTTATCTCTCTCCTTCAGTAGTTTATCTCTCTCTGCTAGTTGTTTGTCTTTCTCTTCCAGTCTCTTCTCTCTCTCTTTACCTTCACTCTCTAGTCTCTCTAGTGTCCGATCTCTTTCTTTTAATTGTTCTCTAGATGCTCGTAACTCTTCTTCAAGTTCATTCCTATTTTTCTCTGTCTCCTTGTGTTTCTCTTCCAGCTCCCTCTTCTCATCCAGATGTTTCTCTAACTCCTTCCTTTGATTGGTCTCTCTCTCTAGTTCCTTTTGTTTGTCTTTTAGTAGTTGGTCTTTCTCGTCTACTAGTTTACGGTACATCTGATTCTCTAGAGGGGATGAGAAGACTTTAGTAGTAGAGCAGTATATCTATACATCACTGACTTAGCAGGCTGATCATTTGTAGACATTTTAAATTCAGCAATACTGTAAGTCTGACTACCTGACACATTAAACACAGTTCACAAAATGCCCGTTTTGATCAAATTAAACTTTAAATGTAAATTAATCTGTATTAAGAACATAAATATACTTGATAATGTATTTTCACTATAGAAATTGAAATCCTTTTTATACATTTTTCTATTATTGTAGTTTTATACTCACCAAGTAACCGGGCAGATTCCTCTCTACTCCTCTTGTCCTCTGGACTCTCACTTTGTAAACATTCTTCAGCTGAAACAATGATGGAGAACTGACAGGTTAGATCTGCATGTATTACACTACAGGTGCACATTCTACACTACATGGATGAAAGTATTGGGACACCTGACCGTCACACCTACAGTGGGTTCCAACATTACTGGCACCCCTTGGCAAAGATGAGTGAAAAGTGTTTTCACCTTTTTGTAATTCAACTTAATGTCACATTGGAAACAATTTGAACAATTCAACCTTCAATTGAAGTAAATTTATTTAGGTGCAAATACAGACGCAAATGGTTAACTGAACACAAAAACAGTCTTCTGCCATAGTCATCTCAGTCCCCTGATCTAAACCTCCTTTAAAACCAGTGGGCTGAGCTGAACAGAAGAGTGCACAAGGGAGGACCTCGGACCCTGGATGATCTGGAGAGATTCTGTAAAGAGGAATGTTCTCAGACTCCTAGCTGTGTATTCTCCAACCTTAATAGACGTTAAGTGCTGTTTTATTGACGAAGAGAGGTTGTACAAAGCATTAAATGTAGGGGTGCCAATAATTGTGTCACACATGGTTTCACCAAAAATAATTATTTCTTGATGTCAGATTTTCTTTCTCTCAAAATGAATCTACTTCAATTAAAGGTTGGATTGCTTGCATTTCCCAATGTGACATTAAGCTGTCACTTAAAAAAAAAAACACCTACTGTACTGGAGTGTGGTCCAGAGACAGACATCTAAATCCTCCCTATTGGTCTGGTTTCTCTTAGAAAAGGACCAGTGAAGATCTCTCTCTGCTTGTACAATCCCACAACAAGGCCTCCACTGTCAGTCTTGTAATGCCCTGAGCCCTCAGACTCACCTTTAACCTCTCCCTTTCCCTCCGTCCATATCAGGGCCTCAGCCTCTGCCTTACTGATAGACACCATCACCTCACCCCCCTCCTCCCTGAGGGCCTGCTAAGCCAGACTGTCTGCACTCTGGAACCCACATCAGTTTTACCCACACCCCCATCCTCCTCACACCATTGTGACCTCGGAGCACCTCATCCATCCTGTCTACTGTGGGATGTGAAGGACTGTACACTCATCAGAACTGCACTAGAGTCTGAGCATATAACCACTCCAACCTCCTCCATCCACTGTCAGGCCAGTCAAATCACCAACAGCTCCACTGTAAATACAGCCAGGTGATCTTAGAAGCACTTTCAGACCATGACCTCCCTATCAGGTACAACAAACGCTGCCCACTTGTGAATATTTGTAGTCATCCATTGTACACAGAAACACCCGACTACAGAACATCTCAGCCAAGTTGGCTCCCACCCTGTCCTCATACTGCCCCACTGCACAGTGTTAGGACCCGGGCTTGCACTGTGTCTAGCTTGGTCAGAGAAGAGCTGCTGACCCATAGACAATACACCCATAATCTATAACTGCTCTAACCAGAACCACATACGTGTTCACATACACTTCTTCAATATGATCAGCCCAGGTCAACCTCTCATCAAAATAGACCCCAGAAACCTGAGTACCTGCTCCCTCTCCAAATCATTCCCATACAACATCAGGCAGACCTCCTCCACTACCTTCCTCCTGGTGAAGAACACAGTCTTCTACTTCTTAACCGAGAAGTTTGACTAACATCAGACCTGGACCCAGGCTCACGTGGATCTCAGGAGCAAAACTTATTATGGGATACATCTGAATAATACTGTGAGTGTATCTCTGCTCACAGGTTTGACCATGAAGGGAGGGTTTTCAGATATTTAAATAATGGCACCATGGAACTTAAAATAAAACAATAGCAGTGTTATCTTCAAAATCTAAAATATATTGGTACATTCTTAACCCATGATGTTGTATGTCATGAAACAGATATATAAAATTACTCACCATATTCTGAAGTTTTGTAGAAGGATATGAAATAGAAAGTTAAAACATCATTAAAACAGAACACATCAGTATACTGTGTGAGTTCATCTTAAACATTGATGATGAATAACATGGTAGTTTCAGTAACCAGATTTTTGGAAAGCAAGGATGCTCTATGAGATGCAGCTGCTGTATGTTAATGGTCCTACATCAACATACATGCGTGTAATCTATGGCGATATGAGTTGCATGTTTTTTTCAACATGTTCTTCACTATGCACCACTGCTAAGTGAGCCTCTCTTATCAAACACTGTAGGTATATACAAGCTTAGAGTATAGAGTGGTTAGAATGGGCATTATAACCAGCTAACCACCTCTAATGCTCCAACTCCTACTTACATTTGAAAGTATAATTGTATTTGTACATGCAGACAGACTGTGTCGTCATAGTTAATGTAAAGATGTTCATAATCATGTTCAATATCTGCAGAACAATGACCCTCCCTGGATCATAAACCCACACGTAGATGACCTGACAGATGTCCACTCCTCTATCTGACCTCCTGTAGTCTCTCAGCCTCAGAGACAAGTTGCCTCTCTCCAGCTCCTGGGTGACCAGACTCACTCTGCCCTCATAGCCCCTCCCCTCTATCACCTGGCCATTCTTATACAGGTTAATACACTCTGTTCATCAAACTACAGCTACATCAAAGTTCCCTCTAAACTGATCAAAACATGATAGTATGTTTTAATACATGTTAGAGGACAGCCTAGATGCATCCTTTCTTTGCCAAAATATCTTAAATGTGAGAGTTTATAACACATTGTATTCATCCTCTCCTTATTAGGGTCTTTCTCTATGTGGTGTTGTACCAGGGAGCAGGTTCAAGTGCAGCTTAGCAGCACAACTTATTATGGGATACATCAGAATAATACTGTGAGTGTATCTCTGCTCACAGGTTTGACCATGAAGGGAGGGTTTTCAGATATTGAAATAATGGCACCATGAAATTTAAAAGAAAACAATAGCAGTGTTATCTTCAAAGTCTGAAATATATTGGTACATTCTTAACCCATGATGTTGTATGTCATAAAACAGATATATGAAATTACTCACCAGCTATTGAAGTTGTGTAGAAGGACATAAAATAGAAAGTTAAAACATCATTATAATAGAACACTTCAGTTATATACTGTGTGAGTTTATCTTAAACATTGATGATGAATAACATGGTAGTGTCAGTAACCAGATTTGTTGAAAACAAGGATTCTCTATGAGATGCAGCTGCTGTATGTTAATGGTCCTACATCAACATACATCCGTGTAATCTATGGCGCTATGAGTTGCATGTTTTTTTCAACATGTTCTTCACTATGCACCACTGCTAAGTGAGCCTCTCTTATCAAACACTGTAGGTATATACAAGCTTAGAGTATAGAGTGGTTAGAATGGGCAGCATAACCAGCTAACCACCTCTAATGCTCCAACTCCTACTTACATTTGAAAGTATAATTGTATTTGTACATGCAGAGAGACTGTGTCGTCATAGTTAATGTAAAGATGTTCATTATTATGTTCTTTACCTATAGAACAATGACCCTCCCTGGACCACAAACCCACACTACGAGGACCTGACAGATGTCCCCTCCTTTATCTGACCTTCTGTAGTCTCTCAGCCTCAGAGACACGTTGCCTCTCTCCAGCTCCTGGGTGACCAGACTCACTCTGCCCTCATAGCCCCTCCCCTCTATCACCTGGCCATTCTTATACAGGTTAATACACTCTGTTCATCAAACTACAGCTACATCAAAGTTCCCTCTAATGTTTTAATACATGTTAGAGGACAGCCTAGATGCATACTTTCTTTGCCAAAATATCTTAAATGTGAGTTTATAACACATTGTATTCATCCTCTCCTTATTAGGGTCTTTCTCTATGTGGTGTTGTACCAGGGAGCAGGTTCAAGTGCAGCTTAGCAGCACAACTTATTATGGGATACATCAGAATAATACTGTGAGTGTATCTCTGCTCACAGGTTTGACCATGAAGGGAGGGTTTTCAGATATTTAAATAATGGCACCATGGAACTTAAAATAAAACAATAACAGTGTTATCTTCAAAATCTAAAATATATTGGTGCATTCTTAACCCATGATGTTGTATGTCATGAAACAGATATATAAAATTACTCACCATATTCTGAAGTTTTGTAGAAGGATATGAAATAGAAAGTTAAAACATGATTAAAACAGAACACATCAGTATACTGTGCGAGTTCATCTTAAACATTGATGATGAGTAACCATATTTTTGGAAAGCAAGGATGCTCTATGAGATGCAGCTGCTGTATGTTAATGGTCCTACATCAACATACATGCGTGTAATCTATGGCGATATGAGTTGCATGTTTTTTTCAACATGTTCTTCACTATGCACCACTGCTAAATGATGTGAGTCTGTGTCATCAAACACTGTAGATATATACAAGCTCAGAGTATGGAGTGGTTAGAATGGGCAGCATAACCAGCTAAACACCACTAATGCTCCAACTCCTACTTATATTTGAAAGTATAATTGTATTTGTACATGCAGAGGGACTGTGGCGTCATAGTTAATGTAGAGATGTTCATAATCATGTTCAATATCTGCAGAACAATGACCCTCCCTGGATAATAAACCCACATGTAGATGACCTGACAAATGTCCCCTCCTCTATCTGACCTCCTGTAGTCTCTCAGCCTCAGAGACAAGCTGCCTCTCTCCAGCAACTGACTCACTCTGCCCTCATAGCCCCTCACCTCTATCACCTGGCCATTCTTATACAGGTTAAGTACTGGTCTGACTTGTACCTGAAATGGAGTTAGGCATGAAAGGGTTAACTAAAGTTCGGGAGGAAGGTGGCACACCAAGACTCCTCCTTCTCCAATCAAACTAATACGCATCAGCCCAGTAAAGCACGGAAGAATGCAACCAAACTCCCCTTTGTCAATAAGAGTTCTGTATAAAGTATCTTCCGTTCCTCTGGTCCTTGTGCTAGCATGTTGTTGCTAGCATGTTGTTGTCATTCGTCTGCTGCTCCCGCTCCGCCTGTCCTGCTCTCCCCGTCTCCTGGCTCAGGCTGTTCGTTTCCCGGCCTCGTCTTCCACGGTGGGGATGTACCTCCTGGACCTCCGCCCGTCCCACGACGTCTTCCCTTCCCGGCTGGAGAGGCGGTCCCGCCCGTGGCGTTCTGGCTGCGTCCTCGGGGCCCCGGCCGCTCCTCGAGCGGTGCTGCTCCGGGCTCCTCAGCTCCATGGGCTCTCTGCAGCCTCCCTGCCCCGCACCTGCCCCTGTGTGCTCCGGCCCCGCCTAGGGGCCGCGCCCCCCTAACCTTGTCCTGTGCTTTTTCCCCTGAAGGTGGCTCCACTCCGGACGTCCCCCTGTCAGGCCCCTGCCCGCCCCTGCCTTCACGCTGGCCCCGGCGCCTCCCCCTGTCCGCCCCGTGGCCCCCTCTGCTTCCGGGCCTTCCCCCGTGTCTCCCTCCCTCTGGGCCGCTTCCTGCTGGCCGGCTCCGCTCCGGACTTCCCGCCCCCTCCTGTCTCCGCCTTCATGCTGGCTACGGCGCCTCCCCCTGCTCGCTCCTGCCTCCTGGCCTTCCACTGTCTCTCTCCCTCCGGGCCGCTGTCCTCCTGGGTGGCTCCGCTCCGGTCCGCCCGCCCGTTCCCCTTCCCGTTGGTGCCCTGCCTCTCCCGCTGCAGGGCACTGGGCCGCGCCTGGCGGGTTCCTGCCTCTTGCTTTGCCCACGCCCCCCGTTCTCCTGCCCTGGCTGCTGCCTTCGCCGACCTTCCTGCCGTTGGCGGCATTCAACGCCTCCAGCTCTGCCCCCGGCCCTGTTCCTGCCCCTGCTCGCTCTGGACTGGCCCTGCCTCCTCCGGGCTGCGCCCCTCTCCCCCTGCCCTGTGCCTTCCCTCCTGCGGGTGGCCCCGCTCTGGCCATCCTGCCCGCCCCGGCTGCTGCCTTCCCTGTTGGGGCCCTGTCGCCCCTGCTTTCGCTCTGCCCACGGCCCCTCCCGTTGCCCCCTCTGTGGCCCCCTCTGCCTCCGGGCCTCACCCCCCGTGTCTGCCTCCCTCCGGGCGGCCGTCCCCAGGTCATTACGTGGACCTGGCCGTCCTTCTCCTCCCGTCCCGGGTTGCTGCCCCCCGCACCGTTGTCGTGGCCCTGTCCTCCTCTGTTGTCGGGTTTCGCTGTCCGCCCTGCCCCCGCTCTCCTTCCCGTCCGGTCCTGGCTCCCACCTGGCCCCCTTTCGCCTCCTCCGGCCCTCCTTTCCCTGCCCCTCCCTGCAGCCCCTCCCGTCCGGCCTCGCGGGCCCCGACCCTGGTGGTCCGTAACGATTTCGATGGCTGCTCCTTGTCTCTCCTTGCCTGCCGGAGCCTCCATGCATGCTCCTTCTGCGGCAGGACCCGCTCTCGCTCCCTCGACCCGGCCGGCCTGCGGGCCTTGGGACCGCGTTCGAGGCCCTCCCGTCCGCCCGCCTTGCTGGGTTGCCTTGGGGTTCACTGGCAGCACTCAAACTGCTTGCCGTCTGCCTGGCATTGGATGCAAAAGCAGACCGTGCATCTTCGACCGTTTCTTGAAGCACTCTGCTTGATCCTCCTCAACGAGTCCAGAAGTCCCCTCCTCCTTCATCTCCTGGACGACTTCCTCCCTATCAGCCCCCCTTCATCTCCACTGGCGCAAGGCCCCCACACCGCATCAGGCTTGGCTCTGCTACCAGCCTCCACAAACCACAACAGGCTTGGCTCTGCTACCAGCCTCTACCACACTGATTCCTGTACCATCTTCCCACGACGGCACCCCTCCACAACCTTCACTCCACACCCAGAGGCCATCCTCCAAGCTTCATTCCACGCACACATACACCTCTCCATCCGCACTTCCACTATCCTTGTGTACCTCAGTGGCATCAACTTCTTCTGCAAGTTGCTCTCCCTCTGCACGGCTCCCCCTCACTGCCGACCTGCTAGCCGCCTGCATACACACACTGCGCACTGGCTACTCCTCCCCTTCCACCGATTCCACCTTAGAGGCCATGTTCCTCCTGGCCTTCAGCTTCCTTAGGTGCTCACAATTGACTTCCACCTCCTCCACCTTTGACCCCTCTGCTCACCCATGCATCTCCGACATCACGCTACACTCCCCAGACACGCTCATCTTCACCCTGAAACGCAGCAAAACAAATCAAAGTGGGCCAGCCGTTTCCATCTTCCTCTTCCGCCTCAACTCTCCCCTCAGCCCCTATGAGTCTCTGCATAACCTGGTTCTTTCCAAAGCAGGAAGTCATGCCCTCCCCTCCAGCCCACTATTCACCATGAAATCAGGTTGCCTCCCGTTTCTGGTTCCACCATCATCTCCTCCTCCTCCTCGCCAAATCAGGTAACGACCCTTCTCTTAACTCAGCACATTCTTTCAGGATCGGTGCGGCCTCCTCGGCTTCCAGCCAAAGCGTGGCCGACCACACCATCCAGCTCCTGGGTCGCTGGTCCTCCCAGGCATACCGCTCGTACGTCAGGACCAACCTCCCTGACCTTCACCACACTCAGGCTGGCATCAGCCTCGCTGCAGCCCGCTAGGTGAGTCTGTTCCTTTTGGGGATCTGCTTGAGCTGCTGCTCGGCCGTGACCCACTAGGACTCTCTGCCACACCCCGAGTTCAATGCCTGGTAACTATGCATGCACCCTTCACATCATCATCATCATCATCATCATCATCATTAATTCTGCACATCCCAGTAAACACACTCTCGTCCTCTCAGGACCCCAGGCCTGGCTCTGCTACCAGCCTCCACCAACCTGCATAAGGCTTGGCTCTGCTACCATCCCTACTTCAAAAAAAGACATCAGTCTATGACAGTCTGCCTACATTTGACTAAGTTGCCCAGTGGACATCGGTCTCCTATGATGGAAAACTGGTTGTCACGGCCACAGCCGTGCCCCCCTTGTTTTTGGTTTTGCCCTGTCCTAGTGTTTCCCTGTCATTGTCTTCACCTGTGTCTCGTTCTCGTTAGCGTCATTGTGTCCACCTGTGTGTCGTTTGGTTCTGTGTATTTAGGTTTCTGTTTTGTGTCCAGTCTTTGTCTTGTCCTACTACCCCTGTCCCTGTGAGTACCCTAGCTGTTTCCCGTTTTCAAGATTAAACCTTTTGTTCTTCCATGCCTCGCATCTCTCGTGCATTTGGGTCCTACCACACCTCTCAGCGTGACACTGGTCCCTTCCTGTCCATCTACCTGGCAGTCCTGTCATACTGTGCCAATCCCACACCCCCAGCCATGTGGCTACCATTGCTTAAACTGACATGCGCCAATTCAGAGAACTGTTGAACCCTGGATATGTGTTTCAACATCCATTTGCACATTTGTATTCTCTACTCCTAATGTATGACTGTTTAGCCTGAGGTCTGCACCTCTGTGTCATTGACCGTCTTTGGAGGAGGGAATCCCTCACTGAATTGCTCCTGCCAAGGTTTTTCTCAATGAGTTTTACTGGGAGTTTTTCCTTGCCTTCCTTGAAGGTTGGTTGAAGGGCATTGCTATGGGCATCCTTTAAGCCCTCTGTGACATTGCTTGTAAAAGGGACTACACAAATGAAATTGGATTTAGATTCGATGTTCCAGAGCAAAGGTTAACCTCAGGATCAATGCTTTTTATAGGATACAATCTGAATCATCCCATGGGTGTATCTCTGCTCTCAGGCTTGACCAATCAGGGAGGTATTAGAAGTGTTTTGTGGAAGAGGGTGGAGCTACACAAATTATCAGATTTGTTTACAATCAGTATAACATAATTAAATATAAAGAAGTAAGACTTTATTTATATAGCACATTTCATACAAGAATTGTAGCTCAAGGTGCTTTACATAAAATCAATAAAAACAATAATACAAGTGATAAACAATTCAATCAAAAATAAAAATCCCAATAAGATCTCTGTTCAAGAGAGAAAACAACTTTAAAAGTAGGAAAACCCTTTTGAGATCAAATTACTTAAATGCTTCGGTAAAAAGGTAGGTTTTAAGCTGTCTTTCAAAAATGTCTAGAGTGTTTGCTTCCCTAATATTTATGGGTAATTTGTTCCATAGTTTTGGGGCGTAATTGACAAAGGCCGAATCACCAATCTTCTTATGACTGCTTCTGGTGACCTCTAATAGGCCTGCATTTGATGATCGCAGTGTTCTAGCTGGTGTGTAGTTTATAAAGGAGTTAGCAATGTAGCTAGGTCCTTGTCCGTGTAGAGCTTTGTATGTGAGGAAAAGGACCTTAAAGTCAATTCTGAAGGTAACAGGGAGCCAGTGTAAAGTAGCTAGGACAGGACTAATGTGTTCTCTCCTTTTAGTTTTGGTTAATAATCTAGCTGCAGAATTTTGAATGAGCTGTAGTCTTTCAGTGGTTTTCTTGGGAAGACCAGTGAAAAGTGCGTTACAGTAGTCCAGCCGGCTGGATATAAAAGCATGAATTAACTTCTCTGCATCATTTTGGTTTATGAATGGTCGTACCTTTGCTATATTCCTCAGGTGAAAGAAAGCTGTTTTGGTCACTTTATTAATGTGAGAGAAAAATGCTTATTAAGATTCTTAATAAGCATCTCTCTTTTGGATTTGGGGCCACATAGTAGGACTTCGGTTTTGTCTTCATTTAATTTAAGAAAGTTATCATTCATCCATTTGTTTATTGCCAACAGGCAGTTGGTAATGGAATTGATGGCCGTTGCATCGTTGGGTTCAGTGGATATATATAGTTGTGTGTCAAGAAAAACAACACATCCTAGACCACATCTCATCTCTCATGTCTGTGTTGTGAACTCGGGTTTACTCTGAACTTGAGACAACAGAAACATACTTTGGTGTAATGTTTACTATCTAAAACATAATGTAGTCCTGATATTTTGTTATGAAGAAGAAGTTAGAAATTACTCACCCCATTCCTCTGTTTAAAAAGAAATGAAAAAGATCATTAAAACACCAATCATTTTATATATTACAAACACGTTATTAACAAATGTTTGTGAGTCAACATAATTAATGTTAACGAGCCTATGAAATGAATACATCATTATTATCATAAGCAGATTAACTAAGAGCAAGGATAAATGCTGCTCTATATCAGTAGTCCTACATCAACATACATCAGTGTAATCTATGGAGCTCCTGTGTTCTGTGTTCAGGCTCTTTCATGAAGAGGATGACTGTTTGGTAGTGTGGAAGAAATTGGGATTTCCTGTGTGCTTACATTATTCACTAATCAATAGAACTATTCATTGGATACTAGTTAGTATGTTCTCATGTAAGCTTGCTATTAATAAGAGTAGATTGTGTCTATGTGTCAGGGTTAATAGATGTTCAGGGTCAGGAGAAAGTACTGGCTAAAAGTTCCTTGTCATGACTACAAGGAGAGCTCCAACTATGAACTATCTAGTCTGAGAGTGGTTATGTGTTGGGAGCTGTGAATCTCTTTCTCTGAGACTGTTGTAACGTCATTACTGCATGACTGTCACAATCTATGTTTACATTCTTGTGGCCTATAAAAGATGGTCCTCCAGCTTTCAGAGCAGGGAGAGACATGATTGAGACCTAAGCCTGGTGTTGTGTTGTCATTTATTGTCAGAGGTCGGGTTTTCTCTCCCAATCTGCAGATTGATAAATACTCATTAAAATCCAGAACTCAACTTAATCACTCCGTTTATGAAGAGACGGACAAAACACTTTCTTCATCAGTTGCTACACATATAGACATTTATATTTTACTGAGAGAATATAAGAACTCCAGTAACAAAATCCAGTAAGAAAATGTAATTATTATATGAAGACTATAATTGTATCTGTGCAGACAGAGAGTCTGTGTCGTCATAGTTCATGTAGAGATGTTCATAGTCATGTTCTTTACTTTCAGAACAATGACCCTCCCTGGACCACAAACCCACATGTAGATGACCTGACAAATGTCCCCTCCTCTATCTGACCTCCTGTAGTCTCTCAGCCTCAGAGACAAGTTGCCTCTCTCCAGCTCCTGGGTGACCAGACTCACTCTGCCCTCATAGCCCCTCCCCTCTATCACCTGGCCATTCTTATACAGGTTAATACACTCCGTTCATCAAACTACAGCTATATCAAAGTTCCCTCTAAACTGATCAGAACATGATTGTATGTGTTAATGGAGTTAGATTAACTGAAGTTCGGGAGGAAGATAGCGCACCAAGACTCCTCCTTCACTCCAATCAACTGATACGCATCAGCCCAGTTAAAGCACGGAGGAATGCGACCGAACCCAACTCCCCGTTTTCAATGACGAGTTCTGCATGAAGTCTTCTCCGTTCCTCTGGTCCTTGTGCTAGCATGTTATTGTTTGGCGTGCGTACATCTCGTTGCCTCACTGTCTTCTCTGTTGCGTGTTTGCGTGTCTGCTGCTCCCGTTGCTGTTTCAACTCGTCGGCTCTTCGCCTCGTCTCCTGGCTCTCGCAGATCGCCTCCCGGCCCTGACGTCTACGGAGGAATGGACGTTCTGGACCTGTTCCCGTCGGACGACGAGTTCCCCTCCCGGCTGGAAAGGCGGTCCCGTCCCCGGCGTTCTGGCTGCGTCCCCGAGACCCCCGGTCGCTCCCCGTGTGGTGCTGCTCCGGGCTCCTCCGCCTCCCTGGGTCCCACGGCTCCGCTTCCTGTTCCCGGGCGTCGGTTCTGCCGTCCTCCGAGGTCTCCGCCTCCGGGGCCTTCCGCTCGGGATCGCTCCTGGCGGCCGCGGCCTCCATGGGCTCTCTGCTGCCTCCCTGCCCCGCACCTGCCCCTGCGTGCTCCGGCCACGCCTAGTACGGGCCGCGCCCCCCTAACCTTGCGGGTTCCTGCCTCTTGCTTTGCCCACGCCCCCCGTTCTCCTGCCCCGGCTGCTGCCTTCGCCGACCTACCTGCCGTTGGCGGCGTTCAACGCCTCCAGCTCCGCCCCCGGCCCTGTTCCTGCCCCTGCTCGCTCTGGACTGGCCCTGCCTCCTCCGGGCTGCGCCCCTCTCCCCCTGCCCTGTGCCTTCCCTCCTGCGGGTATTGGATGCAAAAGCAGACCGTGCATCTTCGACCGTTTCTTGAAGCACTCCACTTGATCCTCCTCAACGAGTCCAGAAGTCCCCTCCTCCTTCATCTCCTGGACGACTTCCTCACTATCAGCCCCCCTTCATCTCCACTGGCGCAAGGCCCCCACACCGCATCAGGCTTGGCTCTGCTACCAGCCTCCACAAACCACAACAGGCTTGGCTCTGCTACCAGCCTCTACCACACTGCATCGGGCTTGGCTCTGCTACCAGCCTCTACCACACTGATTCCTGTACCATCTTCCCACGACGGCACCCCTCCACAACCTTCACTCCACACCCAGAGGCCATCCTCCAAGCTTCATTCCACGCACACATACACCTCTCCATCCGCACTTCCACTATCCTTGTGTACCTCAGTGGCATCAACTTCTTCTGCAAGTTGCTCTCCCTCTGCACGGCTCCCCCTCACTGCCGACCTGCTAGCCGCCTGCATACACACACTGCGCACTGGCTACTCCTCCCCTTCCACCGATTCCACCCTAGAGGCCATGTTCCTCCTGGCCTTCAGCTTCCTTAGGTGCTCACAATTTACTTCCACCTCCTCCACCTTTGACCCCTCTGCTCACCCATGCATCTCCGACATCATGCTACACTCCCCAGACACGCTCATCTTCACCCTGAAACGCAGCAAAACAAATCAAAGTGGGCCAGCTGTTCCCATCTTCCTCCTCAACTCTCCCCTCAGCCCCTATGAGTCTCTGCATAACCTGCTTCTTTCCAAATCAGGAAGTCATGCCCTCCCCTCCAGCCCACTATTCAACACGGAATCAGGTTGCCTCCCGTCTCTGGTTCCACCATCATCTCCTCCTCATCCTCGCCAAATCAGGTAACGACCCTTCGCTTTACTCAGCACATTCTTTCAGGATCGGTGCGGCCTCCTCGGCTTCCAGCCAAAGCGTGGCCGACCACACCATCCAGCTCCTGGGTCGCTGGTCCTCCCAGGCATACCGCTCGTACGTCAGGACCAACCTCCCTGACCTTCACCACACTCAGGCTGGCATCAGCCTCGCTGCAGCCCGCTAGGTGAGTCTGTTCCTTTTGGGGATCTGCCTGAGCTGCTGCTCGGCCGTGACCCACTAGGACTCTCTGCCACACCCCGAGTTCAATGCCTGGTAACTATGCATGCACCCTTCACATCATCATCATCATCATCATCATCATCATTCATTCTGCACATCCCAGTGAACCCTCTCGTCCTCTCAGGACCCCAGGCTTGGCTCTGCTACCAGCCTCCACCAACCTGCATCAGGCTCAGCTCTGCTACCAGCCTCCACCACAAATCTGGCATGTCTCTGCTACCATCCCTACTTCAATAAAAGCATGTCATTATTCAATCGCTTCGTGATTTACTGAACTTGTGAAAAGAAAATTAACCCAACCAGATACAGATCAAAATATGGTAGCAGCACTTCAATGGATCAACTTCGAACACGACACCATGTGAATCCAAAAGTCTGCTCACAGTTATATTCCTTTGGCACCACAACGCACAACGTCGCCTACCGCGCCACATTCAGGGACTCGCCGATCTAACTTCCTGCTAGGAACTTACGTCTCTGCCTACATGACTCATTTAAAAGAGACAACAGCATTAACCGCTCTCCCTAACTACTTCCCCAGATCCACCTGGTAACACTCTCCCCTCCTTAAGTCACTGTCCTCAGATACTGCAAGAGAGTTCTTCATCTCCTTCAAAACCTCTCAAAAGAAAACTGTCCCAAAACTGTCTAGTGGACTCGGTTCATCCACAGGTTCAGGCTCAAGATCGTCAGGATCATATTCAGTAGTTGGATACTTCAACAGAGCATCCAAGGGGACATACGGCTCACTGGAGAATGTCCTGTTTTTTTGTGTGTGGTGTCACATTGTACGCATGTACCAACTCAGGCAAATGTTCTGGCCATCTGTGTTTCTTTTCTGGAGGGAGGGTGCATAGCAGCTCATGTAGGGTTCTGGTGAACCTAGGCTCCTAGTTTGGCAGTGTTGAGATGACACAAAGGGTTGTTGTTTGTAATTACTGTACATTTTGAACCAAGCAAGTATCCACGAAACGTCTCTACTATTTCCCGTTTTAGTGCAAGGAGTTCTAATTTCATACTACTCTAGTTCTTATCATTCTTGTCCACATTTCTCTTTCTCATGAAATCACTCTTTTTGTCACCTTGTTGCTGATAAAGAATAGCTCCCAAACCATGACTGCTGGCATCGGTCTCCACATTAAAGGGTTTAGTGAAATCAGTAAATCCTAGAATGGGTGCACTCGTAAGCTTATACTTTAAGGCATCGAAAGAGACCTGACTTTCCCCACAAACTACTTAGCATCTGATTTGCTTTGGAATGTGCAGCACTTAGACAAGAAAAGATCTGAGTTATTTTACTGTGGACGGGACTGGCTATGGTGTGACAGTTGAGATCTTGTCAGCATCAGTAGCTATGCCATTTGCTGAAACGGTGTGCCCCAGGAACTTGACTTCTTTCTGTAAGAAATGTAACTTTGAGACCTGTCTCTTGTAGGCGTTCAAGCATTGTGTCCAACTGCTGTACGTGATATCCACCATGATATCATCCAAATACATTAACATTATCTAGAAAATTAGATCACTCATGGTAGCTTGCATCAACCTTTTAAAGGTTGCAGGTCCATTACAGACACCCATTATCATCCACAGATGTTCATATAGCTCAAACAGAGTGGTGAATGCTGCTTTAAGCCGGTCCCACTTCTCTACTGCTGCCTGTATACCCGAGGTCTTCATCCTCAAGGGCAAAAACATTTGTATATTTTGCTAAGACTGCACTTAACTCCACCTGCTGATCTTTAGTACTAACAATGTCTAGCCGGTCTAAGATAAACTGAAAGTTATTTGGGTCCTGTACATCCTTTACATCAACAGTAACTTGTTCAATACTCAAAGAAAGACGCTGAAACTTAACTTCACACACTCACTCAGAATTCTGGTACCACTACAGACAAGACACCTAGTCGGGTTCTGGGATGGAGCCACATATCCTCCTGTGACAAATGTGCTACTTGTATGGAAAACCCATGACGATGAGGGTCAACAAGCATAGGGAGAACTATGAGCCCATCAGGTAGAGAGGTATTAACAGATTCTACCAGCATCTGTTCCCCTTGCTTTGCACCTTTGACATGCCCCTGGGCCCTCACTGTTACCACGGACGCTGCATTTATGTATACTTTCTCTTTGCCAGCTAATCTAGCCATGGCCTTCTTGTCAACTTTACATTTTTGCACTTGCTGGATAACATTTCTCCAATCCATATCTAACTCCCCTCCTAAAGTAGTCTAAAATTCAGCATGTCGGCACCTGTCGGCACCTGTTGATAATGTTCATACCTACAATTCCAGGCACTGACATCTGGAGACTCTGAGGATCTTTCACCACCAAGAACCCACAGTCTGGAACTGTCATGCCCATTGTCTCAACCACTAACTCTAGACACCCCAGATAGGGTATGTCTAAACCGTTGGCTGCTGTTAACTTGAGCCAACCAGATGTCTAGAGCATATCTCCTTCCTCCCTGCCCAAAATAAGAACCCTTTTGAAACCCTTCGACTGCCTGTATCCAATAGACAAGACGCTACAACCCCCCCAATCTTGATCTCCACTACAGGACATGTTCCCACAGCACGCTCTAATAACTGGTCATGAGATGGGCTGACTTTAGATGAGTCTGAGGTGCACCCCCGAAATGCTCGAGTCAACACAACCGGGGGTCTCGTTTCCCTGCACACCAGACACAGTGCTATCTTTTCCGGTTACATTTCCCTTTGTGGGGCAATTCCCAGTGATACGTCCCTCTGACTGACACTGAAACATATGGGTTTGCCTTCCTCTGTGAATTGTGGTTGTGTCTGCAGGTTACTGCTAGTCCTTCTACTAGTGCCTACCTCTGGAGTAACAAGATTCTTTACAGCCTGTGTTAACTCACTCATGGCTTTACCTTGCTCTGCAACTACCCTCAAAACATCCTCCAAAGTAACTGACTTCTGCTCCCAGCCTGTCCACAACATTCACCATAACTCCTCAACTCCTACCATCATCTACAAGAAACCTTCCTAGACCTCACCTCATCTCCCATGTCTGTGTTGTGAACTCGGGTTCACTCTGAACTTTTGACAATGCTAACATACTTTAGTGTAATGTTTACTATCTAACAGATAAAGATAATTTTTTTTACTTAGTGTTGTTATAATGCAGAAGTTAAAAATTACTCACCCCAGCCCACTGTTTCAAAAGAAATGAAAAAGTTATTATTAAGTTAAATTATCATAAGCAGATGAACTATGAGCAACAATAAAATGCTGCTCTATGAGATACCGCTGCTCTATGTCAGTAGTCCTACATCAACATACATCAGTGTAATCTATGGAGCTCCTGTGTTCTGTGTTCAGGCTCTTTCATGAAGAGGATGACTGTTCTTCATCTCCACATATAGACTACAGCATTTCATGTTTTACTGAGAGAATATAACATCTCAGAATAATCATCTTCAATCCAGTAAGATAATTAAATGTTGTCATGTGCATTGTTTGTTCAACATATTCTTCACTAATTTGCATCACTAGTAAGTGATTTGAGCGTTTCTCTTCCAATACTGTACATCTCTACAAGCTTAGAGTATAGAGGGGTTAGAATGGGCAGCATTACCAGATAAGTCAGAACACCTCTAATAATCTAACTCATACTTACATGTTAAAGTATAATTGTATCTGTACAGACAGAGAGACGGTGTTGTCATAGTTCATGTAGAGATGTGCATAATCATGTTCTGTAGCTGTAGAACACTTACCCCTGTCCAACAGATACACAGCTTCCTCCTCCTTCTGTCCTCCATAGGTGACCTGACAGATGTACACTCCATCATCTGACCCCTTGTAGTCTCTCAGCCTCAGAGACACGTTGCCTCCCTTCAGCTCCTGGGTGACCAGACCCACTCTTCCCTCATAGCCCCTCCCCTCTATCACCTGGCCATTCTTATACAGGTAAATACACTCTGTCTTCTTAAACCACCTGATTGTCATGGCAGCAGCGCTGGTCTCAGTAGAGAGGTGACATGAGAGGGTAACATCTTTTCCCCCATCAGCCCCCACAACCCTCTCTGGTACCCTGAGTTTAAACTCATCTGTTGGGGAGAAGAGAAACAGTACTGACATCTCTGCAGGTGCATGACAAGTATACAGTCTGCATCTATGAAGTAACAATCACACACAGACTCTATATGCTCTATACACACTCAACCTAGAGAGACGTGTAGGAAGAATCTAAACTCACATCACTAGCAAACATGAAGGACAGCTTGGATGATAATGTAACCAGTAAGGAGAGGTTATATACAACACAGCAGCATGGATGGTTGTAGAGAGGGTCACACACAACACAGCAGAATGATAGCATACAAACAAGCATAATGTTTGTATACTGCATATGTTCATTTAGTATTGAATTTGTTCATTTAATGACTAGAGGGATGCAGACATCCCAACCTGCAGAGACTCATTTCCCCCCCAAAACTCCCCCCCCCCCCCCGGGACGCAATCCGGACGCATGATGTACCCCCTCAACCTGCACATACCCCCCCCCCCCCCATCCCCTCCCCAGACGCAATCACGACGCGCAATATGCTGCTCCTATCTCTACAAGAAATGCCCATTAGACAGTCTCTCGCTCGCTCGAAATACAAAATCCCTGATTTCCGGGAGATTGTACAGCATTTGCGGGCGTCAGGGAGACGCTATTGAAATGCGGGAGACTCCCGGACCTTCCGGGAGACTTGGGATGTCTGGGGATGTCAGATTGTGAACATGTTTGTACATTTATACTTAATGTTTCAATGCAAACAAAGACTACTTGTGTCCACTTACTGTGTTGTCCGGCCTCTGCCATGTGTCCTTCCTGTATAGAGACAGTTACAACACTTGATCATGCTAAAACATTACAAAACATGACCGTTTCATTATTGTTCCATTTGACATGGCAAACCACAAGGACTTTATTCTTCTGACCTTTGAGTCACACAGAAACATGTTTTTGCTGCTGTTTCCTCAATACGGACATGAACACATCAAGATCTTTTCTTACCTTTTCTGAACTTGAATTCCAATACTTTATCAGACAGATGTTTAATATAAATCTCTAGCTATCTGTAATTCATACCTTTCCATGGTTGTACATATGATCTAAACGTATTTTCTTAATTCATCTGCTGTACTGTAAAAACACTTGTACTTTAACCTGGGTGGGGAACAGGTGTGTATAACCCCTCCTCCATCCCTAGAGGTCAGATGAGGAACTGCAGATGAAACACCAAAGTTACTCTTCACACATGCAGACATTTCCCTTCTTCTGAGGCTGGCTGGAGGCAGCAGTCAGAAAGTCAGCCCCCTGCAGGAGAGGTTGAGGCCAGCAGAGGACAGCACAGTTCTACTGAGGAAGTTCTAGAAGGAGCAAACTCAGGAGGAACATTTACCTTATCATGTTATCAAGATCAGAGGTTATTGGTCAAAGGAAGTTTGAGACTATTATATATTTGACGTGTCAGGTCGTGTGTGCGTGTCTGTTTACATAATGTGTATCTATGTGAGTGGATGTGCATGTATGTTTGTGTACATGTGTGTATGTTGTGGCAACCTGTGGGTCTGCAGTGTTTGTGGGCAAGAAACAGGACAGGGTCTCGTTCTTTAGTACCTCACAGCATTTATAAAACGTAACACTATTACAACGTAGTGCATAGGCAGTCTGGAAGAGTTCACCTGAAACTCTCCTTCAGACTCCCTCTCTCTCTCTTCACTCCTTTAAGGGCAGAGTTCACCTGAAACTCTCCTTCAGACTCCCTCTCTCTCTCCACTCCTTTAAGGGCGGAGTTCACCTGTATCTCTCCTTCAGACTCTCTCTCTCTTCACTCCTTTAAGGGCAGAGTTCATTAAGAAGTTTAAACATTAGAAGTAGTTACATATTAACTATGTTCTCCTTCTTCTGAGGCTGGCTGGAGGCAGCAGTCAGAAAGTCAACCCCTGCAGGAGAGGTTGAGGCCAGCAGAGAGCAGCACAGTTCTACTGAGGAAGTTCTAGAAGGAGCAGAAGTTGTCATGAGACCAGTGACTCTGGGAGGCAAACTCAGGAAGAACAGTCACTGCTGTAAGTTACTGTATCATGATATTAAGATCAGAGATGTGATTGGTCAAAGAAAGTTTGAGAGAATGATATAGTTTACATGTCAGGCATGTGTGTCAGTGTATCTCTGTGTGTTTGCATATGTGTGTGTATGTGAGTGGGGGTCTGTTTGTGTTTATGTGTGTGTACACGTGTGTGTTTCTGTGTTTCTGTGTACATGTGTGTGTATGATGGTCCTGTGTCTGTCGAAGGCCAGAATGTGACTCTGCCGTGCAGATACGATGCCTCGTATCACAGAGTTCTGCACATGTTCTGGGGGAGAAGAGCGCTGATGCTGCATTACTGCAGCTGGGTCATAGTGATGATGGCTCTCAAACAAACTATAAAAATGTAATTAGTACAAATCTATTGTTACGACCCTCTCTGAACCTGCACGTTTAAGGTCGATGTCTATGGGGTAATGAGGGCCTAACGGAACAGGGGTTAGGTTAGGTGTCGCAGCCACAACGAACACAAACCAGACAGCGTGTAAATAACCAAGGGTTTTATTTCTTAACAAAAAGTAACGGTGCCAAAGAAAAGAAAACAACCAAAATGCTAACCCCTCAGGGGCTGCCGAGACGTCTATAGAGAGGTTGGATGGTACGACAGAAGAGCATTTGTGGGACGCTTTAAACCCAGTAAGAAGCACAAAGCTGAGTTATGTTCCCGCCTGAAGTTCACCAACGTCTTCATGAAGAACTCTGGACAGGATGTGGATGAGCAGAAGCAGACGGGGGTGTTCTGCATTGATGGAGAGATCACCAGCGTCTGCGTCATGAAGGAGGAGAATGGCAAGTCCCGACTTCCTAAACTTTGAGAGGCACGATGACGCGCAAGAAGCTTTGGATGACATGAAAGGAATGGAAATGAGCAGCAAGCTGATCTGTGTTGGTCGTGTCCAGAAGAGGTTAGAGCGTCAGTCCAAGCTGATCTGTGTCGGTCGTGTCCAGAAGAGGTTAGAGCGTCAGTCCAAGCTGATCTGTGTCGGTCGTGTCCAGAAGAGGTTAGAGCGTCAGTCCAAGCTGATCTGTGTCGGTCGTGTCCAGAAGAGGTTAGAGCGTCAGTCCAAGCTGATCTGTGTTGGTCGTGTCTAGAAGAGGTTAGAGCGTCAGTCCAAGCTGATCTGTGTCGGTCGTGTCCAGAAGAGGTTAGAGCGTCAGTCCAAGCTGATCTGTGTTGGTCGTGTCCAGAAGAGGTTAGGGCGTCAGTCCAAGCTGATCTGTGTTGGTCGTGTCCAGAAGAGGTTAGGGCGTCAGTCCAAGCTCAAGCGTGGGTTCCAGCAGAAGCAGCTCCATGACCTAACCCTTCTAAGGAGCAGGTGAGCAGACTTCAGTCGCTCAGTAAAAAGACAGTGCTGTCTCTAGTGCGGTCTATTTCTATGTTTAGACAATATTCAAGAATTAATTCCACATTGTACTAACCCTCAGCAGCACATGAGTGCCCAGATCCAGGCCAAGGACCAGACTCAGCCTCAGGCCCAGGTCCAGTCTAAGATTCAGGTCTTGACCCAGGCTAATGCTCTGATCCAGACCCAGCCTCAGGTCCTAACCCAGCCTCAGGTCCAGACCCAGGCAATGCTCTGATCCAGACACAGCCTCAGGTCCAGACCCAGGCCCACATCCTTGCCTTTGTGTCTACACAGAAGGTATATACAGTATGTGAACGGCAAGTGATTTGACTACGTCACTTAAGTTTAAAGGTACACAGGAACTCTAAGCTTCAAGAAAGGTTTGTATTGGGAGGGAGGAGCAGTTTGTGGGACACCCAGACAAAACAAACTTAAAACAATTGAGCAGTAAAATACAGTTTTAATGAAAGTATTAGTTCCAAGAGAGGCGGGCATGGATCCAGTCTTTGTGGAGTGCCGTCCTCTGCCCGCGCTCCTCGGTCCTGCTGGTCGCTGCAGTCCTTCTCCTCTTTAGTGTCTTGCAGCAGTAAACAGAGAAACACTGGCCAGTAGTGCGTCCAGCACAGACAGTGATTCACCCTGCCCTTCCGCTGGACTATCCAGCTGACCCTAACCCGCTCCACAACCCACCAGAGACCCACCGCACCCAATACTTCTACTCTCAGTACACCCACAGCAACACGCAACCATAAGTAAGGAAACTTAAGGGTGAACAGTTGTCCTGGAGTAAGCAGTGGCTTACCTCCCAGGTGTGTGTTGAGCAGCCTTGTGGGTGTGCGTTCATGCTACTCTCTAGTGTCCCCTGTGGCGTTTAGATGTCATGGTCAGCGTCTACATGGCGGCTTCCCTGTCTTCCTCCTCTCCCAGCGTGTTTCTCTGCAGCTGCTCGCTCCTTGTTGTCTCTTGTTGTCTCTTGCTCTCCTGTACAGAGTCTCCACCTATTTTGGTGAGGGGCAAAGTGTCCTACCCCCACCCCACTCCCATAGGCCCAGCGGGCAGACACTCACGTATCCTTTTGACCGCTTGCCCTGTCGGTCAATCTTCATTAGTTAGGTTTAGAGGGCATAAGTCTACAGTCATCAAAGAGACACTAACATTTGATGAAAAATAATAATACACAACTACACAGAGGAAAAATAACAATAACTGCAAACCAAGTTATAAATCACTGCAAACCAAGTAAACACAGTGGGAAAATTATGTCCAGCCTGTGACATATACCGTACAGACATTTATAACTTGAATGTGTCATACACAAGGTGGCAGCAATAGCCTTGTGTGTCTAGTGTATCTATCTAACTGTGTGTATTTAACTATGATATGTGCCCTGCCTCTCTCCAGCCTGCTGTCTACACATGGGGCAAGGAGCCTCTGACAGCCTCCACGCTGGCCTCCACTCCTCCGCACTACCAGAAACTGATGCTGGGAGAGTGTCTCATCACCCTCATCCACAAGGTGCAACCACGCCTGGCTCACAGCTCACCGGAATGTTCCTGGAGATGGACAACGATGAGCTGATCCACCTGCTGGAGTCTCCACAGGCTCTGCTCTCTAAGATCCATCAGGCAGTGGCTGTCCTCCGTGCCTCCCAGATGAATGTGTCCACCACTGCTGGTGTGTGTGGAGTTCCTGGGTGTCGCAGCACCCAGCAGCACATCAGTGCCCAGCCCTAGGTGGCTACGATGCAGGAATGTACAAGCACATTCAAACCCACTTTCCCCTCTGTTACTGTCGTGTTCCACACAGCCTACCTAACTGTCACCCCGTCCTCAACAAGGACTTTGATGATAATAAAAACCCATGATTTATTTTATTCACAGTTACGTTACACAGTTTTTAAAGGAATACAATTATGAACATACCCGTCTGGAATTTTAGTCCTTTTAATTGAATGAAATGCACATATTTTTTTTTTGCTTACAGTAAATAAAACTGATTATAATGGTGTGTTACTGTGTAACACACATTGTGAATCACTTACACCATCATAGTTTCAGGGCTGACTGTAACACCTACACGTTCCTATGTACTTTCACCTGTTCACCACCAGAGGGCATCATCTCCTGAATTCTAGCCAGACCCCTTGTTCACTTCTGACACACCTATTTTGATTTGCAATCCCCACCTGTAAGTAGATCCCCTCTCACCACAGTCACTTTGCAAAGTCTTGTCTAGTGTTGCTACCTGTGTATACCCTGCCACCCTGACAGAGCCTGTTAGGATGTACCCTGACCCAGTCTCTGGGATCAACCTTCTGCTCTCATTTGCTCCTGTCTGACCCATCCCCAGCCCTTGACCCTGCTCCTGTGGATTTGATCCTCTACACCAGGTTTTCCTGTACTGATACTTGCTCGTTTTGGATTACTCCTTTGGACCCTGCTTATTGAAGTTCTGTTCTGCATTTGGATCCAACTCCTGGTCCCCTTCCCACGTTACAATGACAGATATTAATGGTGTGTGCTGGAAAAAGCTGGTGGATCTGAGTGAAGGTTTCTGTGGTCATGTCAAGGTCCTTAGAATATCACTAAGTCACATATTACCTCCAATAAATAAATAAAAAATCGTATTTTTGTAACGTTGTACACACTATAAATTGTGGTACAAAGTTATGAATAGTATACAAAAACCTTTGTCAATATTGTGTGAAGAAAAGCTACTTATGTGTAGTGTTAACTTCCGATAGACACATACATTTACCAGTAATTGGGCTCACTATTTCTGAGAACCGACGAGCCAGGCCAGTCAGACTTCTCAAAGGCTGTGGAGAATGTTGAGAGCGAAGCAGAACACACACAGGACACACAGGACACACACACACACACAGGACACACACACAGGACACACACACGACACACACACAGGACACACAGGACACACACACAGGACACACACACACACGACACACACACAGGACACACACAGGACACACACAGGACATACAGGACACACACACAGGACACACACACAGGACACACACACAGGACACACACACAGGACACACAGGACACACACACACAGGACACACAGGACACACACACAGGACACACACACAGGACACACAGGACACACACACAGGACACACCGGACACACACACAGGACACACACACAGGACACACACACAGGACACACACAGGACACATACACAGGACACACACACAGGGACTAGCTGGTATGAGGAAACAGGGATGTCAGGTGCTCTCAAACAAGGTTAGAAGCCTGGACTGTCAACACTAGTATCATTAAACAACATTCCAACTCTTAAATGATGTGAAGTTGTATCTTTTTGGTCTATTTGACCCAGACATACACACATAAGTTATGGAGTTACACAAACTGTTCCTTGGCATCTACTACAGTAAAACTGTTACAACCAGGCACTTCTGGTCCTTGATTATCTGAAGCACTTTATAACTGCACTTTTGTGTCTCTATGTTGCTTTGGAGTGTGCTAAAGTAAATGTTAATACCACTTTTTAATTATAAAACACTTTAACAAACACACATTCTAACATTTTACCAAGGAAATACCACAGCTAGTTGTTAAGTTGCTCATTATTGGACACACTTGTTGAATTATGATCTATTCCTCTTGAGTGTTCAGAAGAGAGAATTGCAGGACAAATGCTTTTTTTTAACCACCTTGTTCTCCCGATAGAACATTAACCACCAGGTCCTCCCCCAGGAGATCAACCACCTGGTTCTTCTCTCAGAACACCTACCACCTCGTTCTCCCCCAAGAACACTAACCACCTGTTTCTAGTCTCAAAACATTAAACATCTTGTTCTCCTGTGAGAAAACTGTTCAAGCGAAATAACCAGATAGAGTCTGTGCATCTTCTATATTATTTATTCAGAAAATATAAATGCTTCAGAATCTTTACAAGGTGGTTGATGTTTTGCAGAATTCACCAATGACCATTTCTCCAGGACCTTAACAAGTTAGGGTTAACAGCAGAGATACACAGAGTAGAAATATATTTACAGAAACCATCTGTATGAATCAAGGTCAGAGGTCTCTGGTTATGTCTCTAGTTCCATCTCTCCTCTATAGAGAGGTTGTGTAAGTAGCCTCCTCTTCCAGATCCTCCTCTGGTCCTAGGACTTGTCCAAAGCACTGACTTCATTGACTATTTTAAAAACTCAGTACTGAGATCTATTACTTTGTGCTGAATTCTATCCACCTGTCTATCCTTTTCCTGCATCTCCCTAACCATCTCCTCCACCTGTCTCCTGAGCTGCATCTCTCTCTCTGATATCAAGACACTAACATGTTTCTGTAATGCAGGAAGGACAATCTTCATCAGTTTTCTCTCTGCTTCAACTCTGGCCTCTTCTTCAAACTTCACCCTCATCTTCTCCATGTCTTTCTGGTGTTTCTCTTCCAGCTCTCTCCTCTCTTCCTCTGACTTTTCTCTGACACTCTCCAAATGTTTCTCTAACTCCTCTCTTTGATGCATCTCTCTCTTTAGCTCACTCTCTAGCTCTCTTATCTTCTGGTCATCCCTCTCTTCCTCCAGCTGTTTCTTTAGATCTGTTATTTTCTCATTGAGTGTTCTGATGTCTAAGCTCAACTTCTGGATCTCTCTCTCCTTTCTTTCCAGACAGCGTTGAATCTCTTCCTCAACCCTCTCTTTCATTTCTTTTTCTTCTCTCTGTCTTCTCTTCTATACCTTTCTGAATCTTTCCCTCCATCTCTCTGACCTGGGCCTCTGCCTCCTGGTAGGTCTGACTGCTGTAGAAGCTCTCTCTGTTTCCTGCCACCATCTCCTCTACCTGGTGCAGCAGCTCTGGGACCTGAGTGCCATGGGCCCTGTCCTTCATGTTGAGGACGTGGTACCTGTTCCCACATTTCTCTACAAGCTGCTGGAGGTCCTGACTTCCTGTTTGGAGAAACTCCTCCATGCTCTGCTCTCTCAGACTGTCATCATGGGTGAACAGAATGACAGTGTGTCCCCAACAACCCTCTCCAAACATGTCCTCCATTCTCTCCATGGCTCCTCTCTCCTCCCCCTCAGAGGGCTCCACTGGTACGACCAGGAGGAAGGCGTGGGGTCCCAGGGCGGACAGACGGACACACAGCCCCACGTCCTGTCTCATCTCCTCCAGAGAGAGTCTAGGGCAGAACCAGTCTGGAGTGTCAACCAGCACCAGCCGTCTCCCACACACGTCCCCCTCTCTCCTCCTACTCCTCTGGGTGACTGCAGAGGGGCTGTCCTGGGCCCCAAACTCCTCTCTGCCCAGGATGGTGTTTCCTGCTGCCCTCCTCCCAGCCCCAGTCCTCCCCAGCAGCACCAGTCTCAGCTCAGACACACTGGGAGACACTGGAGGGTCTGGACTGCTGCTCTCTCCCAACACTGCAACACAACACAGGGACATGGTCACACCACTGGTCTAGTTAGAGAGGAAAGTGCATCGGCACATCAAGGCTGATATTAACTACTCAGTTAGCTGTGTTTTAAAACTGTAATTGATATCTGACAAATACAGACAACATAGAATAACATGAATTAAACTGTAATTGATATCTGAAAAATACATAGAATAAAATGAATTCAAATATGTAATAATGAACATCTCTATCCGAATAAATCATAATAAAAGTTCCTCACTGCAGAGCAGTATCAGCATGTTTGAGATTATAAACCTGAACTCTATAATCACTATGAGACACACAGTAGGATAGAAGATGTAAGGACAGTAGAGGATGGGTTAGATGTTCAGGTGTTTGTAGGTGTCTGTAACAGAGTTGATGACTCACTGTTTGGAGGGGAATCCATGCTGCGTCTCCTCCTGACTCCAGGGACCACAGTAGAACCTTCATCCTGTGGTAGTGGTGGGTCTGTATCTGGGGTCTCTCCTCCCACTGCAACACAACACAGGACACAGCTCAAACTACTGACGTGAGGGTCACCCTGGACATTCATACCAGATGTTCACCTCAACAGAGTCATCTGACTATGATACTGAACCCAGCGTTAGACAGGTTCCTGTAGGTGCATGGCCAGTGTATAGAGAATGGACTGGGTCAGATATTCAGGTGTTTTAACAGAGTTGAAGACTCACTCTTTGGAGGTGGATCCCTGCTGCGTCTCCTCCTGATTGGTAGTTTGGGTTCTGCTTCTGAGATCTCTCCTCTCTCTAACACACAAGAAGAAACAACCATTCAGTGGGGATAACATTTAGAGTGAAATGTTCAAACTAAAACTTCACATTATAACACTCACCAGTGGTTTTAACTGATAACTCATTTCTCTGTCTCTGTACCTCAGTGTTCAGGTCACATATCTGCTGTGCTGAAATAATAGAAAATAAAACCATAAACATACCATATCCAAACACAAAACACTTCAAATGTATCACAGAAATTATATGAAATTCAAGTTACGCCATGAAATCTTACCAAGTTTAATGTTTTCATTTTTGACATCTTCCACATGTCTGTCTCTCTCCTTCAGCAGTTCATCTCTCTCTCCTAGTTGTTTGTCCTTCTCTTGCAGTCCCTTCTGTGTCTCTTTACCTTCACTCTCTAGTCTCTCCAGTCGTTGGTCTCTCTCTTCTAGTTGTTTGTTTTTCTCTCCCAGCTCCTCCTGCCTCCTCTTTAGTTCATCATCTTTCTCCTTCAGCTGCTTGTCTTTCTCATCACACACTTTATCTCTCTCCTTCAGCAGTTCATCTCTCTCTCCTAGTTGTTTGTCCTTCTCTTCCAGACTCTTCTCTCTCTCTTTACCTTCACCATCTAGTCTCTCCAGTCGTTGGTCTCTCTCTTCTAATTCTCCCTCCTTCTCTCTCAGTCTCTGGTTCCTCTCCTCCAGTTCAGAGTCTTTCTCCTGCAGTTGGACTGTGAGCTTCTCTACTTGGTTGTTCTTGTCCTGCAGGTCTTTTCTAAGCTCCTCCTGTTGTCTCTCCTTCTCTCTCACCTGCTGGGTCATGTCATCCAGTTGTGTCGTGTTGGTTCTTCTCCTTCAGTTGTGTTGTGGTTTCCCCCAGTCTGCTCTCTGTGTTCTCTAGTTGTTTATTCCTCTCCTCCAGGAGTGAATCCTTCTCTTCTATCCTCTTTTCACTCTCCCTCAGTGTCTTGTTCACCTCCTCCAGGTGTCGGTCCTTTTCCTCCAGCTTCTGGTTCCTGTCCTCTAGAAGTTCATCTCTCTCTCCTAGTTGTTTGTCCTTCCCTTCCAAACTCTTCTCTCTCTCTTTACATTCACTCTCTAGTCTCTCCAGTCGTTGGTCTCTCTCTTCTAGTTGTTTGTTTGTCTCTCCCAGTTCCTCCTGCCTCCTCTTTAGTTCATCATCTTTCTCCTCCAGCTGCTTGTCTTTCTTTTTTAGTTGTTTTTCATTCTCTTCCAGACTCTTCTCTCTCTCTTTACCTTCACTCTCTAGTCTCTCCAGTCGTCGATTTCTTTCTTCTAGTAGTCTCTTGTCTATCTGTATCTCTGGAAGTGAATAATAACAGTCTGGTGTTAGACTAATAGACCAATAGTATTAGACATTACTGAGACAGCAGGCTGGTCATTTGCAGGTATTTTAAATGCAGCAATAAGTTTGGCTGCCTGACACAATGAACAGACAGTTTACAAAAACGGCCTCTGTGTTGGAAATGTTTCAATCAATTATTTAAATATAATCTATATTACTGTAAGAACGTAAATAGACTTGAGAATGTACCTTCACTGTAGAAATGGAAATCAGTTGTTTTATTTTATCTGTAGTATTTGACTTTTATACTCACCAAGAAAACAAGCAGATTCCTCTCTTCTCCTCTTGTCCTCTGGGCTCTCACTTTGTAAATACTGTTCAGCTGAATGAATGATGGAGAACTGACATGTTAGATATATTACAGTGCAGTTATACAATCTCTGTCAAGTTACTTGGAAAATATACATTTCAACTTCTAATACCAGCAGCACAGCAAATTGTGTTGAAATACTTTTATTAAAAAATCATTGTATAAATTATAAATGATTTAATGTTCCATTTCTAAACTAAATACAACAAACATGTATTGAATGTATATTCCTGACAGTTTATCCTGTGTTGATGTTTTACAACAAGAATGTTTCTTCTGTTTCACAGGTAAGGCAGTGAAGTGCATTATTTCAGACATGTTGTAGTTTGAACAACATATTCTTCTTAAGTTTTAAGCAGATTTTTGTTGTAGGTCTACTAGCACCACCTACTGTACTGGAGTGTGGTCCAGAGACAGACCTCTAAATCCTCCCTATTGGTCTGGTTTCTCTTAGAAAAGGACCAGTGAAGATCTCTCTCTGCTTGTACAATCCCACAACAAGGCCTCCACTGTCAGTCTTCTAATGCCCTGAGCCCTCAGACTCACCTTTAACCTCTCCCTTTCCCTCTGTCCATATCAGGGCCTCAGCCTCTGCCTTACTGATAGACACCATCACCTCACCCCCCTCCTCCCTGAGGGCCTGCTTAGTCAGACTGTCTGCACTCTGGAACCCACATCAGTTTTACCCACACCCCCATCCTCCTCACACCATTGTGACCTCGGAGCACCTCATCCAGCAGGTCCTGTCTACTGTGGGATGTGAAGGACTGTACACTCATCAGAACTGCACTAGAGTCTGAGCTTATTATAGGGGAGTCAGTTGGCTGAGCGGTGAGGGAGTCGGACTAGTAATCCGAAGGTCGCCAGTTCGATTCCCGGTCATGCCAACTGACGTTGTGTCCTTGGGCAAGGCACTTCACCCTACTTGCCTCGGGGGGAATGTCCCTGTACTTACTGTACGTCGCTCTGGATAAGAGCGTCTGCTAAATGACTAAATGTAAATGTAAATGTAATAACCACTCCAACCTCCTCCATCCACTGTAAGGCCAGTCAAATCACCAACAGCTCCACTGTAAATACAGCCAGGTGATCTTAGAAGCACTTTCAGACCAGGACCTCCTTATCAGGTACAACAAAAGCTGCCCTGTTCAACCAGACTGTGGATCCTTTGACCCAGCTTTGAATATTTGTTGCCATCCATTGTACACAGAAAGCACCCGACTACAGAACATCTCAGCCAAGTCAGCTCCCACCCTGTCCTCATACTGCCCCACTGCACAGTGTTAGGACCTGGGCTTGCACTAGTTTGGTCAGAGCAGAGCTGCTGCAACATAGCTGCTGCACCCATAATATATTACTGCTCTAACCAGAACCACATACATCTTCATGGAGGCCCTGGTGGGTCCTCTGTCCACACCTTCCTGGAAACACACATCACTGATCACCTTCTTGCACGTGACAACCACTTAGACTCCAGGAACCTGAATGTCTACTCGTTTTCCAAACCATTCCCATACAACATCATGCAGACCTCCTCCCCTACCTTCCTCCTTGTGAAGAACACAGTCTTTACCTTTTCAACTGAGAACTCTGAACCTTGACTAACTAAAACTACGTGTTTGGGGGATATTTAAACAATGGCACCGTGAAATATAAAAGAAAACAGTAGCAGTGTCAACTTTGAAGTTTAAAACTAACATGATGTTATATGACATGAAACAAGGACAATTACTCACTTGTAAGATGAGCTGTGTTGAAGGATAGAGAATACAAAGTTAAAACATCATCGCAACAGAAAATATCAGTAAACTATCAGTGTGTGTGTTGTTAATCAATGATGATGAATAACATGATTGTCAGTAACCAGATGGACAGAGAGTAAGGATATAATGCTGCTCTATGATATGCAAATGCTCTATGTTAACAGTCATCAGCATCAACATGTATCAGTGTTACGGTCTCCTCTCCCTGTCTGCTGTTTCTGTGTGTTTGTTTCAGTTGCAGGATGGCAGGCAGGGGGAGGAGCCATGATCACTGATGGGGAACATCTGTGCTGCACCTGGACCTCTCCAGGAGATCTCGCTCCTTGATCACAACATTGATCATTGTTTGTGGCAACCCTTAATCCTGGTTTACACCTTACACCACCCTACACATGGAAACATCCACAAATCCACTCCATACAGTACTGATTCCCTTGATAACCACACTAAACATTAATGATTAAGTTCCTTTAGTTTAATAAATACTTTTGATGCCCTCATTCCCACAACTTGTCTGACTCTTTGTCACCTCCCACTAGCATGGTTGTGACATCAGTGTAAGCTATGGAGTGGCATGTTATTTCAACATATTCTTCACTATTATGTATCACTGCTAAGTGGTGTGAGCCTGTCTGTTCAAACACTGTGGATTTAAACAAGCTGAGAGTATAGAGTGGTTAGAATAGGCAGCATAACGAGATAAGAGTCAAAAAACATTGAATGCTCTAACTCCTACTAAATGTTAAAGTATAATTGTATCTGTGCAGACAGCGAGACTGTTGTCATAATTAAAGTAGAGATGTTCATAATCAAGTTCTGTAGATGCAGAACAATGACCCTTGTGACAAGGGGGCTTTGTCAGCCATGGGCCTGGCAGCCCGTTGGCCTCGTTACCGACGCAAAGCCTCAACGAGGCACACCTGTTGCTCATCTAGCCCACTCCTGGTGAGTACAGAGGGGGACAAAAAGGGCTGATATGTTGGTTGATGTGGACATGTGCTCTGCTACACAGACTCGCCGTAAGGAGAGAAGGACCCTAACGGTGCGTTCACACTGCAGCGTTGTTTAACGTTCTGCACCGCTTGCCTTCCCACAGTGCACCATGCTCGGGGGCGTGTCAGACAGATTAATGCAGAGCTGGAGTTCTCTTAAGTCACTGTTGTAGTTCGTATAATGTCATGGCCAAGCGTGCAGACTTGGGTTTATGTACTCACAATATCGATCAAAATACCACTTTTACACAACATTTGTGTAAAACTACCGAATTTTTACTAGTGCAAGATTACAGTAGAACTAGAGAGGATACACTTTCTGGGGAAATTGTAGGGTGTGCTTGCTTGCGTCGGTTGCACAGGGGTCTGTATATTTTATATAAAAATGCATCGGGCCTACTTATTATTTATAAAGATTACATAAATTTAAAGCATCTTTTTTTTGCTGCTCATTTACAACTCAAAATACGAGTGAAGTGTCGAATGAAATATGATGTCTTCTCATTTCCCCTTCAAGAGGCAGGTGACAGGCTGAATCAAAACGAATACATTTGGCAGACCGGTGTAAAAATTGACCTAATCTCTACGACTTAAACGTCCTTTTAAATTGTCCCTTCTCGTGATATTTTCAGGCATTTAGCCTACTCATATTGCATTCATTCATTAAGAAAGAACCCCCTTTGAAGATTATTCTACGACTTTACCGGCAGAAGATAGAATCGCGATTCAAACAGTACCATCTGCTAACTGAAAATATGCCCCCAAAAACGTAAATAAGCTTGACATTTATTTAGTGGAAAATCGCTCATTCATAAAAAGCTCACTGGTAGCGATCATTGTCAGTAACAACGCAAAATGCGATATAGCCCTGTGTGGAGAAGCTGCCCCGGTAAATTCTACTACTACAGTACAGTACTAGACTACTGCTGTGTTCGTCTTGGTAGCGATTGCGTTGGTTGAATTGGATTTAACGTTCCGTTGTACGGTTTAGGCTGAAATTAATTATTTTCATGAACAGATTGACAAAGTTTAGGCTGTGGCAATGAAGTTCAGGTTAGTAGTCAGATTGTTTCAACTATTGAAAGACTTTTGAGTAAGGGGAGTGCCGAACATGTTCTGTCACCGTTTGACTTGAACAGCTGAGGAGTTTTTGTTAGCTACTCACACTAGTGTCTCGGGTAGGCTACAGCGTTGCAGTGAGCTACACTGGTTTGAAACCACAGGTAATGGTAATTTCACCAACAAATCGTTTACTAATGTCAGAATAAATCATATAACGAAAATGTATATGTGAGGAATGTTTATTTTAACGATTGAAAACAGATACATCATAGACCACTGTAGTATGTGTTGCCCGGGCAACACAGGCTAATGTCATGATGCTAATACTTCAGTGAAATAGTAGACTACTGTTTCCGAAAGTAGATGTACTTCCTTAATAATATCAGCTTATATTGTACATTACACATCACAATTGTGTGTCATATCACAAAGTAAAATGAGTAAATAGTTATCACCCTGGCCTCTTTTCTTGTGGCGTTTCTGCAGCTGCCTTGCAGTAAAGCTATAGTTAGCCTAGCTATCCCCCAAGTTAACAGATGCAAAACGAATGTTCTGCCAAAGGTAGTCACGCGTGTTTTCGTGACATTATTGCAGACCGGTGTAAAAATTGACCTAATCTCTATGATTTAAACGTCATTTTAAGTTTTTCTCTTCTCATGATATTTGCAGGCATTTAGCCTACTCATATTGCATTCATTCATGAATAAACAACCCCTTTGAAGATTATTCTACGACTTTACCCGGCAGTAGAAGATGGAATCGCGATTCAAACGGTACCATCTGCTAACTGAAAATATGCCCCCAAAAACGTAAATAAGCTTGACATTTATTTAGTGGAAAATCGCTCATTCATAAAAAGCTCACTGGTAGCGATCATTGTCAGTAACAACGCAAAATGCGATATAGCCCTGTGTGGAGAAGCTGCCCCGGTAAATTCTACTACTACGGTACAGTACTAGACTACTGCTGTGTTCGTCTTGGTAGCGATTGCGTTGGTTGAATTCGATTTAACGTTCCGTTGTACGGTTTAGGCTGAAATTAATTATTTTCATGAACAGATTGACAAAGTTTAGGCTGTGGCAATGAAGTTCAGGTTAGTAGTCAGATTGTTTCAACTATTGAAAGACTTTTGAGTAAGGGGAGTGCCGAACATGTTCTGTCACCGTTTGACTTGAACAGCTGAGGAGTTTTTGTTAGCTACTCACACTAGTGTCTCGGGTAGGCTACAGCGTTGCAGTGAGCTACACTGGTTTGAAACCACAGGTAATGGTAATTTCACCAACAAATCGTTTACTAATGTCAGAATAAATCATATAACGAAAATGTATATGTGAGGAATGTTTATTTTAACGATTGAAAACAGATACATCATAGACCACTGTAGTATGTGTTGCCCGGGCAACACAGGCTAATGTCATGATGCTAATACTTCAGTGAAATAGTAGACTACTGTTTCCGAAAGTAGATGTACTTCCTTAATAATATCAGCTTATATTGTACATTACACATCACAATTGTGTGTCATATCACAAAGTAAAATGAGTAAATAGTTATCACCCTGGCCTCTTTTCTTGTGGCGTTTCTGCAGCTGCCTTGCAGTAAAGCTATAGTTAGCCTAGCTATCCCCCAAGTTAACAGATGCAAAACGAATGTTCTGCCAAAGGTAGTCACGCGTGTTTTCGTGACATTATTGCAGACCGGTGTAAAAATTGACCTAATCTCTATGATTTAAACGTCATTTTAAGTTTTTCTCTTCTCATGATATTTGCAGGCATTTAGCCTACTCATATTGCATTCATTCATGAATAAACAACCCCTTTGAAGATTATTCTACGACTTTACCCGGCAGTAGAAGATGGAATCGCGATTCAAACGGTACCATCTGCTAACTGAAAATATGCCCCCCAAAACGTAAATAAGCTTGACATTTATTTAGTGGAAAATTGCTCATTCATAAAAAGCTCACTGGTAGCGATCATGGTCAGTAACAACGCAAAATGCGATATAGCCCTGTGTGGAGAAGCTGCCCTGGTAAATTGTACTACTATGGTACAGTACTAGACTACTGCTGTGTTCGTCTTGGTAGCGATTGCGTTGGTTGGTTGAATTGGATTTAACGTTCCGTTGTACGGTTTAGGCTGAAATTAATTATTTTCATGAACAGATTGACAACGTTTAGGCTGTGGCAATGAAGTTCAGGTTAGTAGTTAGATAGACTTTTGATTTAAGTAAGGGGAGTGCCGAACATTTTCTGTCGCCGTTTGACTTCCTAAACAGCTGTGTACTGTAGCTATATGTTTTTGTAGTGTGTCTCGCGTAAGCTACAGCGTTGCAGTGAGCTACACTGGTTTGAAACCACAGGTAATGGTAATTTCACCAACAAATCGTTTTCTAATGTCAGAATAAATCCTACAACGAAAATGTATATGTGAGGAATGTTTATTTTAACGATTGAAAACAGATAACGCTACATCATAGACCACTGTAGTATGTGTTGCCCGGGAAACACAGGCTAATGTCATGATGCTAATACTTCAGTGAAATAGTAGACTACTGTTTCCGAAAGTAGATGTACTTCCTTAATAATATCAGCTTATATTGTACATTACACATCACAATTGTGTGTCATATCACAAAGTAAAATGAGTAAATAGTTATCACCCTGGCCTCTTTTCTTGTGGCGTTTCTGCAGCTGCCTTGCAGTAAAGCTATAGTTAGCCTAGCTATCCCCCAAGTTAACAGATGTGAAACGAATGTTCTGGCAAAGGTAGTCACGCGTGTTTTCGTGACGTTAGTGACGCAGTGACGTTAGTAACGTCAGTGACTGTGGCTAGCAAATTAGCCACCGTTAGCTTCACTTTTCGCCACAAAAACTTAACTTAAGCTTAAACCATGCAACGGAACGTAAATTCCAATAGAAGCAACTCAATCGCTACCAAGACGAAACTTTTGACACCTACGTTGTCTATGTAGGCCAAGTATTTACTGAGTTTTAGGGGGGCAAAAATAAAAAATAAATAAAAAAATAACTAGAGAGGGTACAATTTCTGGGGAAATTGTAGGGTTTGCTTGCTTGCGTCGGTTGCACAGGGGTCCGTTTTTGAATGACATTTTTACAACTGATATTTCTGTATATGTTATATAAAAATGCATACTTATTATTTATAAAGATTACATAGATTTAAAAGCATATTTTTTTTGCTGCTCATTTACAACTGAAAATACGAGTGAAGTGTAGAATGAAATAGATGTCTTCTCATTTCCCCTGCAAGAGGCAGCCTCATCGTTGAATCAAAACGAATAAATTTGGCAGGTGTAAAAATTGACCTAATCTCTGACTTAAACGTCCTTTTAAGTTTTTCCCTTCTCGTGATATTTTCAAGCATTTAGCCTACTCATATTGCATTCATTCATGAATAAAGAACCCCCTTTGAAGATTATTCTAAGACGTTACCGGCAGTAGAAGATTGAATCGCGATTCAAACAGTACCATCTGCTAACTGAAAATATGCCCCCCAAAACGTAAATAAGCTTGACATTTATTTAGTGGAAAATCGCTCATTCATAAAAAGCTCACTGGTAGCGACCATTGTCAGTAACAACGCAAAATGCAATATAGCCCTGTGTGGAGAAGCTGCCCCGGTAAATTGTACTACTACGGTACAGTACTAGACTACTGCTGTGTTCGTCTTGGTAGCGATTGCGTTGGTTGAATTGGATTTAACGTTCCGTTGTACGGTTTAGGCTGAAATTAATTATTTTCATGAACAGATTGACATGGTTTAGGCTGTGGCAATGAAGTTCAGGTTAGTAGTTAGATAGACTTTTGATTTAAGTAAGGGGAGTGCCGAACATGTTCTGTCGCTGTTTGACTTCCTAAACAGCTGTGTAGTGTAGATGTTTTTGTAGTGTGTCTCGCGTAAGCTACAGCGTTGCAGTGAGCTACACTGGTTTGAAACGACAGGTAATGGTAATTTCACCAACAAATCGTTTACTAATGTCAGAATAAATCCTACAACGAAAATGTATTTGTGAGGAATGTTTATTTAACGATTGAAAACAGATGCATCATAGACCACTGTAGTATGTGTTGCCCGGGCAACACAGGCTAATGTCATGATGCTAATACTTCAGTGAAATAGTAGACTACTGTTTCCGAAAGTAGATGTACTTCCTTAATAATACCAGCTTATATTGCACATTACACATCACAATTGTGTGTCATATCACAAAGTAAAATGAGTAAATAGTTATCACCCTGGCCTCTTTTCTTGTGGCGTTTCTGCAGCTGCCTTGCAGTAAAGCTAGCCTAGCTATCCCCCAAGTTAACAGATGCGAAACGAATGTTCTGCCAAGCAAAGGTAGTCACGCGGGTTTTCGTGACGTTAGTGACGTAGTGACGTTAGTAACGTCAGTGACTGTGGCTAGCAAATTAGCCACCGTTAGCTTCACTTTTCGCCACAAAAACTTAACTTCAGCCTAAACCATGCAACGGAACGTAAATTCCAATAGAAGCAACTCAATCGCTACCAAGACGAAACTTTTGACACCTACTTTGTCTATGTAGGCCAAATATTGACTGAGTTTTAGGGGGGCAAAAAGAATAATAAAAATAATAATAATATATATGTGAGAGAACAAAGGTTGTGCCCTTGCCGAAGGCAAAGCACACCCAATAATATATATGTGAGAGAACAAAGGTTGTGCTCTCGCCGAAGGCTTGAGCACACCCAATAATAATATATATGTGAGAGAACAAAGGTTGTGCTCTCGCCGAAGGCTTGAGCACACCCAATAATATATATGTGAGAGAACAAAGGTTGTGCTCTCGCCGAAGGCTTGAGCACACCCAATAATATATATGTGAGAGAACAAAGGTTGTGCTCTCGCCGAAGGCTTGAGCACACCCAATAAATGTTACGCCACCGTCACTCATCCAGTCGTTTGTAGGCTGGGCTAGCGAGCTAGCAGTGGCACAGAACAGTCACGTAATGTGACGAGACTGAATTCAAAAGTATAAAAACACACTAGGGCCACTGACAACATCGGCAACCCTGCAACATGCGTTATTAGTTTAATGTAATCTTTAAATTCAGGCTCGTCACATTAGTAACTTTGTTCTGAACAGAACTGGGTGTGCAGACCCATACGAACAGTTTCTCCTCCATCTTGAAATTGTAAAACCTAGAAATGTTTACCATGAGCAACAGTTGTTACGTTACAAGAAAAAAAAAAAAAATCCGATTGGCCAACCCTAGTGTTTTCACGCTCCTCATTTACATAAAGTTGAGAAAATCCAACTTGCAACGCTCCGCTCCGCTCGCCTTCCCACAATGCCCTACGCGAGCGTCAACGCCTGGTTTCATTGAAAATGAATTGGAAGCCGACGCCCCGCGCCGCCCGCTCCGCTGCAGTGTGAACGCACCGTAACGATTGAGCCAGGAGGGCCAGAGGCAAAGACACGTGAAGACCGAAGAGACACGCCAACATAGATTTCTCAGTTTCCTTAGTACTGTTTTTGAAGGTACCAAAAGGTGCTATTAAAACCCTTCAGCTTACCTTCTCTCTCGCGAGTCTGTCTCAGTACTTCACACTCTCCCTGGGTCATAAACCCACACGTAGATGACCTGACAAATGTCCCCTCCTCTATCTGACCTCCTGTAGTCTCTCAGTCTCAGAGACAAGTTGCCTCTCTCCAGCTCCTGGGTGACCAGACTCACTCTGCCCTCATAGCTCCTCCTCCCTATCACCTGGCCATTCTTATACAGGTTAAGTACGGGTCTGACTTCTAACTGAACCCTGTAAAGGTGTCTGCCTGTCCTCCCTCCATCACATTCTCTCTGCCATCTCCAGACCAGACTACCTCTGTCCATATCAGGGCCTCAGCCTCTGCCTTACTGATAGACACCATCACCTCACCCCCCTCCTCCCTGAGGGCCTGCTTAGCCAGACAGTCTGCACTCTGGAACCCACATCAGTTTTACCCACACCCCCATCCTCCTCACACCATTGTGACCTCGGAGCACCTCATCCAGCAGGTCCTGTCTACTGTGGGATGTGAAGGACTGTACACTCATCAGAACTGCACTATAGTCTGAGCATATAACCACTCCAACCTCCTCCATCCACTGTAAGGCCAGTCAAATCACCAACAGCTCCACTGTAAATACAGCCAGGTGATCTTAGAAGCACTTTCAGACCATGACCTCTCTATCGGGTTTAACAAACGCTGCCCACTAGTGAATATTTGTAGCCATCCATTGTACACAGAAAGCACCCGACTACAGAACATCTCAGCCAAGTCGGCTCCCACCCTGTCCTCATACTGCCCCACTGCACAGTGTTAGGACCTGGGCTTGCACTGTGTCTAGCTTGGTCAGAGCAGAGCTGCTGCAACGTAGCTGCTGCACCCATAATATATTAGTGCTCTAACCAGAACCACATACATCTTCATGGAGGCCCTGGTGGGTCTTCTGTCCACACCTTCCTGGAAACACACATCACTGATCACCTTCTTACACGTGACAACCACTTAGACTCCAGGAACCTGAATGTCTACTCGTTTTCCAAACCATTCCCATACAACATCATGCAGACCTCCTCCCCTACCTTCCTCCTTGTGAAGAACACAGTCTTTACCTTTTCAACTGAGAACTCTGAACCTTGACTAACTAAAACTACGTGTTTGGGGGATATTTAAACAATGGCACCATGAAATATAAAAGAAAACATTAGCAGTGTCATCTTTGAAGTCTAAAACAAACATGATGTCATATGACATGAAACAAGGAAATGTACTCACCTTTCTGGTAAGCTGTGTTGAAGGATAGAGAATAAAAAGTTAAAACATCATCACAACAGAACACATCAGTAAACTATCAGTGTGTGTTGTTGTTAATCAATGATGATGAATAACATGATGATGTCAGTAACACGATGGACAGAGAGTAAGGATATAATGCTGCTCTATGTTAACAGTCATCACCATCAACATGTATCAGTGTTACGGTCTCCTCTCCCTGTCTGCTGTTTCTGTGTGTTTGTTTCAGTTGCAGGATGGCAGGCAGGGGGAGGAGCCATGATCAATGATGGGGAACATCTGTGCTGCACCTATATAAGCTGGACCTCTCCAGGAGATCTCTCTAATTCATCACAACATTGATCATTGTTTGTGGCAACCCTTAATCTTGGTTCACACCTTACACCAACCTACACATGCAAACATTCACAAATCCACTCCATACAGTAGTGATTCCCTTGATTACCACACTAAACATTAATGATTAAGTTCCTTTAGTTTAATAAATACTTTTGATGTCCTCATTCCCACAACTTGTCTGACTCTTTTTCACCTCCCACTAGCATGGTTGTGACATCAGTGTAAGCTATGGAGTGGCATGTTAGTTCAACATATTCTTCACTATTATGTATCACTGCTAAGTGGTGTGAGCCTGTCTGTTCAAACACTGTGGATTTAAACAAGCTGAGAGTATAGAGTGGTTAGAATAGGCAGCATAACGAGATTAGTGTAAAAAAAGAGACTGTGTCATCATAGTTAATGTAGAGATGTTCATGATTATGTTATTTACCTTCAGAACAATGACCCTCCCTGGACCATAAACCTACACATAGATGACCTGACAGATGTCCCCTCCTCTATCTGACCCCCTGTAGTCTCTCAGCCTCAGAGACAAGTTGCCTCTCTCCAGCTCCTGGGTGACCAGACTCACTCTGTCCTCATAGCTCCTCCCCTCTACTCCCCACTTCCTGTTCCCGGGCGTCGCCTCGCCCCCCTCCGTTCCCCTGCCTCCCTCCCTCCCTGCTCCTCTTGCACTGGCTTCGGCTCCTGCCCTCGCCGACCTGCCCTGTCCGCAGCGTTCATCGCCTCCATGGGCTCTCTGCCGGCTCTCTGCCCTGCGCCCGGCCCTGCCCCTGCTTGCTCTGGTCTGGCCCTGCCTCCTCCGGGCTGCGCCCCTCTAACCTTGCCCTGTGCCTTCCCTCATGCAGTTGTCTCTGCTCCGGACATAATGCCCGCCCCGGCTGCTGCCCTTCCCGTCGGGACCCTGCCCACCCCTGCCTCCACCTTCACGCTGGCAACGGCGCCTCCCCCTGCCCGCCCCGAGGCCCCCTCTGCCTCCAGACCTTCCCCCGTGTCTCCCTCCCTCTGGCCAGCCATCCTCCAGGGTGATTACGTGGACCTGGCCGACCTTCTCCTCCCGTCCCAGGTCTCTGCCCCCCCCACCATCGTCGGGTCCTGTGGCCCCGTCCTGCTCCGCCACCCTGAACCCGCCCGGCGACAGGAGCTCACGGCAGCAGAGTTCTCTTACGTGTTCTCCCTGTTCCGGGACGTCGTCTGTTCCTCCTTTCCCGGGCGCCGGGCAGAGCTGGACGACTATCTCTCCCTCATCTTGCAGCTCACCCTACGGTTTGGGGGCTCCGGGTTTTACACGTATCACGTCCGCTTCTCTTCCGAGGCCGCGGGGCGGCTCCAGCAATTCAATGAGGCCACCTACTGGGGCTCGCTGGACAATGAAATCTATTGTGGCGTTTTGGCTGCCCAGTCCGCCCTGCCCTGCTCCCTGTGTGGCGCTCCTTCCCACCCGTCCCTGGAGTGCATGGTCGCGGCCCGCCCGGCCCCTGAGTCTGGCCCCTGGCCCCCCGCCCGACCGCTTTCGCCTCCTCCCGCCCCCCTGCCCCTCCCCACCCCATCACCCCGCAGCCCCTCCTGTCCGGCCCTGCGGGCACCGACTGCCGGGGCCTCCCCATCCTGCTGCAGAAGGGGCGGATGATTCCCCCTCCTCTGGTTTCGGCTGCTACTACAACGGCTGCTGGTTCTTTTCCCCATGACCTTCCAAGTTCCCTTCCTGCCCTTCTCCCTCACTGACCCCCTCATCCGCACTTCACGAGGTCTACCCCATCATCATCATCGCCGCCCTCCTCTGGAGCCATGAATGGTCAAGCCAATCCATCTTCATCCACTCCGATAACACTGCCGTCGTCTCCTGGATCAATAAAGGCCGATCAGACTCCATCACCGCCATGCCCTTCATCCGCCGCCTCACTTGGCTTTCAGTCACACATCAGTTCATAATCAGAGCCGTTCACATCCCTGGTCACCACAACACCATTGCTGACTCCCTCTCCCGTCTCTCCCTCCACAAATTCAGACGCTTGGCCCCAGAGGCGGACCCCCTTCCCACTCCGGTCCCTCCGTTTTCTTGTACAACCTTCCCATGACGGCACCCCTCCACGACCTTCACCTCCACACCCAAGATGCCGTCCTCCAAGGTCTGTCCCCCCGTACACTCTCCACCTACTGGACAGCCTGGAAGTGCTTCAAGTCCTTCCACACTGCTCACCACCTTCCCCTCATTCGACCTCCTTTCCATCACCAGCTTCATCTCCTACGCTCACACGCACCTCTCCATCCGCACTTCCACCATCCACGTGTACCTCAGTTGCATCAACTTCTTTTGAAGTTGCTCGCCGGTTCCCCCTGCACAGCCATCTCCCACAGTCAGACCTCCCTCCTTATGAAAGGCCTTAAGCGCCTAGATACCCGCTCTCCTTCCGCACGGCTCCCCCTCACTGCCGACCTGCTAGCCGCCTGCATACACACACTGCGCACTGGCTACTCCTCCCCTTCCACCGATTCCACCCTAGAGGCCATGTTCCTCCTGGCCTTCAGCTTCCTTAGGTGCTCACAATTGACCTCCTGTAGTCTCTCAGCCTCAGAGACAAGTTGCCTCTCTCCAGCTCCTGGGTGACCAGACTCACTCTGCCCTCATAGCCCCTCCCCTCTATCACCTGGCCATTCTTATACAGGTTAATACACTCCGTTCATCAAACTACAGCTACATCAAAGTTCCCTCTAAACTGATCAGAACATGATTGTATGTGTTAAGGCATCGAAAGAGACCTGACATTCCCCACAAACTAATTAGCATCTGATTTGCTTTGGAATGTGGAGCACTTAAACAAGAAAGGATCTGAGTTATTTTACTGTGGACGGGACTGGCTATGGTGTGACAGTTGAGATCTTGTCAGCATAAGTAGCTATGCCATTTGCTGAAACGGTGTGCCCCAGGAACTTGACTTCTTTCTGTAAGAAATGTAACTTTGAGACCTGTCTCTTGTAGGCGTTCAAGCATTGTGTCCAACTGCTGTACGTGATATCCACCATGATATCATCCAAATACATTAACATTATCTAGACAATTAGATCACTCATGGTAGCTTGCATCAACCTTTAAAAGGTTGCAGGTCCATTACAGACACCCATTATCATCCACAGATGTTCATATAGCTCAAACAGAGTGGTGAATGCTGCTTTAAGCCGGTCCCACTTCTCTACTGCTGCCTGTATACCCGAGGTCTTCATCCTCAAGGGCAAAAACATTTGTATATTTTGCTAAGACTGCACTTAACTCCACCTGCTGATCTTTAGTACTAACAATGTCTAGCCGGTCTAAGATAAACTGAAAGTTATGTGGGTCCTGTACATCCTTTACATCAATGATAACTTGTTCAATACTCACAGAACTACGCTAAAAATTAACTTGACAGGACCGCTATGAATTCTGGTACTCCACTACAGACAAGACACCTAGTCAGGTTCTGGGATGGAGCCACATATCCTCCTGTGACAAATGTGCTACTTGTATGGAAAACCCATGACCCTTTTGCACCTTTGACATGCCACTGGGCCCTCACTGTTACCACGGACGCTGCAGGTATGTATACTTTCTCTTTACCAGATAATCTAATCTAATCTGGATACTCATTGCCCATTGTCTCGACCACTAACTCTAGACACCCCAGATAGGGTATGTCTAAACCGTTGGCTGCTGTTAACTTGAGCCAATCAGATGTAGAGAGCATATCTCCATCTTCCCTGCCCAAAAGAAGAACCATTCTGAAATAATACTTACTTGACTGCCTGTATCCAATAGACAAGACGTTACAACCCCCCCAATCTTGATCTCCACTACATGTTCCCACAGCACGCTCTAATAACTTGTCATGAGATGGGCTGACTTTAGATGAGTCTGAGGTGCACCCCCGAACTGCTCGACTCAACACAACCGGGGGTCTCGTTTCCCTGCACACCAGACACAGTGCTATCTTTTCCGGTTACATTTCCATTTTTGTGGGGCAATTCCTTGTGATATGTCCCTCTGACTGACACTGAAACATATGGGTTTGCCATCCTCTGTGAATTGTGGTTGTGTCTGCAGGTTACTGCTAGTCCTTCTACTAGTGCCTACCTCTGGAGTAACAAGATTCTTTACAGCCTGTGTTAACTCACTCATGGCTTTACCTTGCTCTGCAACGACCCTCAAAACATCCTCCAAAGTAACTGACTTCTGCTCCCAGCCTGTCCACAACATTCACCATCACTCCTCAACTCCTACCATCATCTACAAGAAACCTTCCTAGACCTCACCTCATCTCCCATGTATGTGTTGTGAACTCGGGTTCGCTCTGAACCTTTTGACAACACTAACATACTTTAGTGTACTGTTTACTATCTAACAGATAAAGGTTTTTTTTTAACTTTGTGTTGTAATAATGCAGAAGTTAGAAATTACTCACCCCATTGCTCTGTTTAAAAAATAAATGAAAAAGATCATTAAAACATCAATCATATTACAATATAGTACCAACATGTTATTTACAAATTTGTGAGTCAACAGAATTAACGTTAACGAGCCTATGCAATGAATACATCATTATTATCATAAGCAGATGAACTAAGAGCAACAATAAAATGCTGCTCTGTGATACCGCTGCTTTATGTCAGTCGTCCTACATCAACATACATCAGTGTAATCTATGGAGCTCCTGTGTTCTGTGTTCAGGCTCTTTCATGAAGAGGATGACTGTTCTTCATCTCCACATATAGACTACAGCATTTCATGTTTTACTGAGAGAATATAACATCTCAGAATAATCATCTTCAATCCAGTAAGATAATTAAATGTTGTCATGTGCATTGTTTGTTCAACATATTCTTCACTAATTTGCATCACTACTAAGTGATTTGAGCCTGTCTCTTCCAATACTGTACATCTCTAGAAGTTTAGAGTATAGAGGGGTTAGAATGGGCAGCATAACCAGATAAGTCAGAACACCTCTAAAGCTCTAACTTATACTTACATGTGAAAGTATAATTGTATCTGTACAGACAGAGAGACTGTGTTATCATAGTTCATGTAGAGATGTGCATAATCATGTTCTGTAGCTGTAGAACACTTACCCATGTCCCATAGATACACAGCTTCCTCCTCCTTCTGTCCTCCATAGGTGACCTGACAGATGTACACTCCATCATCTGACCCCTTGTAGTCTCTCAGCCTCAGAGACACGTTGCCTCTCTCCAGCTCCTGGGTGACCAGACCCACTCTGCCCTCGTAGCCCCTCCCCTCTATCACCTGGCCATTCTTATACAGGTAAATACACTCTGTCTCCTTAAACCACCTGATTGTCATGGCAGCAGCGCTGGTCTCAGGAGAGAGGTGACATGAGACGGTAACATCCTCTCCCCTATCAGCCACCACAGCTCTCTGTGGTACCCTGAGTTTAAACTCATCTGTTGGGGAGAAGAGAAACAGTACTGACATCTCTGCAGGTGCATGACAAGTATACAGTCTGCATCTATGAAGTAACAATCACACACAGACTCTATATGCTCTATACACACTCAACCTAGAGAGACATGTAGGAAGAATCTAAACTCACATCACTAGCAAACATGAAGGACAGCATGGATGATAATGTAACCAGTAAGGAGAGGTTATATACAACACAGCAGCATGGATGGTTGTAGAGAGGGTCACACACAACACAGCAGAATGATAGCATACAAACAAACATAATGTTGGTATACTGCATATGTTCATTTAGTATTGAACTTGTTCATTTAATGACTAGAGGGATGTCAGATTGTGAACATGTTTGTACATGTTTGTACATTTATACTTAATGTTTCAATGCAAACAAAGACTACTTGTGTCCACTTACTGTGTTGTCCGGCCTCTGCCATGTGTCCTTCCTGTATAGAGACAGTTACAACACTTGATCATGCTAAAACATTACAAAACATGACCGTTTCATTATTGTTCCATTTGACATGGCAAACCACAAGGACTTTATTCTTCTGACCTTTGAGTCACACAGAAACATGTTTTTGCTGCTGTTTCCTCAATACGGACATGAACACATCAAGATCTTTTCTTACCTTTTCTGAACTTGAATTCCAATACTTTATCAGACAGATGTTTAATATAAATCTCTAGCTGCCTTTAATTCATACCTTTCCATGGTTGTACATATGATCTAAACGTATTTTCTTAATTCGTCTGCTGTACTGTAGAAACACTTTCACTTTCACCTGGTTGAGGAAGAGTTGTGTTTAACCCCTCCTTCATCCCTAGAGGTCAGATGAGGAACTGCAGATGAAACACCAAAGTTACTCTTCAAACATGCAGACATTTCCCTTCTTCTGAGGCTGGCTGGAGGCAGCAGTCAGAAAGTCAGCCCCCTGCAGGAGAGGTTGAGGCCAGCAGAGAGCAGCTCTGTTCTACTGAGGAAGTTCTAGAAGGAGCAAACTCAGGAGGAACATTTACCTTATCATGTTATCAAGATCAGAGGTTATTGGTCAAAGGAAGTTTGAGACTATTATATATTTTACGTGTCAGGTTGTGTGTGCGTGTATGTTTACATAATGTGTATCTATGTGAGTGGATGTGCATGTATGTTTGTGTACATGTGTGTGTGTTGTGGCAACCTGTGGGCCTGCAGTGTTTGTGGGCAAGAAACAGGACAGGGTCTCGTTCTTTAGAACCTCACAGCATTTATAAAACGTAACACGTTTTATACAGACTGCTGTCTGTATAAAACGTCTGTTACTGAATCATGGTATTAATGAAGAAAGTGTTTTGTACGTCTCTTCATTAACGGAGTGACTCAGTTCAGTTGAGTTCTGGATTTTTGTAAGCATTTTCAATCTGCAGATTGGGAGATAAAACCAGACCTCTGACAATAAATGACAACACAACACCAGGCTGAGGTCTCAATCATGTCTCTCTCCGCTCTGAAGGCCGGAGGACCATCTTTTATAGGGCACAAGAAAGTAAACATAAGATAGTGACAATCAGGCAGTAATGGTGTTACAACAGTCACAGAGAAAGAGATTCCCAGCTCATGACCACTCTCAGGGCAGAGAGAGATCATAGGTGGAGCCCGTCGTCATCACAAGGGACGTTTACCCAGTACTTTCTCCTGACCCTGAACATCTATTTAACCTGACAAATAGACACAATCCACTCTCATCAATAGCAAACTCACATGAAAACATATTAAGTACTATTCAATGACTAGTTCTATTGATTAGTGAAGAACATAAGTACACTGGAAATCCAATGTTCCTCCACAGTATCAAGTTCAGAGAGGTGATTGGTCAACAGCAGAGCTGTGAAGTAGAAGCAGAAAGACACCAACATTTGGCTCAGTTGTGCCACACATGACAGAACATTAAATACTGTTGGTAATGGAGGCTGTGATCAAATAATGAACTCTGACAGCGTCCACTACAGTAAGTATACCAGCACCTCTTCTGGTGGTATGCCAACTCCTCTGCTCCATAACGCCTCTTCTCCCCTCTCTTCTATTCTTCTAATCTCCTTCCTCCACACACACACACACACACACACACACACACACACACACACACACACACACTTTCTCCAAGCAGGACGAGTGCTTGATCCCTGACCGAGGACCCATACAGACACGTATGAAATGTTGTGGAGACATCTCCCTTTTATTCTGTAACAACCTTCCCCTCCTGCCTGTCCTGTAGCCCTCTCCTCCTGGCCCTGCTCTTGAACCTGTGTCTCTTTGTCAAACATCTACATAGAGAAATGGACAGAGCGGTACTATTGGTTCATGAAGTCAAGCATGTGATGTTGTGAAGATAGTTTGATCTACATACACACAGGCCTTCCCAAATCGATCACCACGGCTTGAAAACGTGGCCAAGGATCAACAGGGTTAAAGTGGTGCATAACAGAATCCCATCTAAAAACAGGAGAGGAGGGGAGAGGACTAGAAGGGAGGTAAAGGAAAGGAGAGATGGAGAGGAGAGGAGGCATCCTCACAGTATTGAGTGAGCTGCTGCTGCAGAGATAAACCGTCACAGATGCAGTCCCCAAACACACCACCAGGGGGAACACTTCACTGCTGCTCACAGGAATGTAGACCAGCACTGTCCAGAGAGAGATGGGGGGAGATTAGATAGAGGGAGGGACGGATGGCAACAGAGCAAACTCACCCAACATCCCCCTGGCCTCCCCCCAACCTCACCCAACCTCCTCTTAACCTCACCCAGGCTCCCCAACCCCCTGCCTCCCCCCAACCTCATTTAGCCTCCCAGCCTCCCATCACCAGACAGCTGCTGTCTGGTGATGGGAGGCTCCTTGGCTTACCTCTCCTCTGCCAGTATCTCCAGCCTCTCTCATCATGGCCCTGGTCGAGTGACCCAGCTGGGGAGCTCGTTGGAGGCTGATTGGGGAAGGAGCTGGGAGTGCTTGTGCTGGAATGCAGCAGGGCTGCACTGTGAGGTGCCGCAGACTGGGCGCTGACAGCCTGACCGGCCCCGCCCGGCCACAACTCCCTCCCCCAAGCGCCAAGCTGCAGCCCGTAGGAGGCGTTGTGACATGGAGGGGAGCCCCCCAGAGGGAGAGCATCCTGGAGAGCCCATCCACATTACCGTGCTGAGGCCCGGACGGGTGACGGAGCTCAAAAGAGAAATCCTGGAGAGCGAGGAACCATCGAGTGACACGGGTCTTGCTGTCCTTGGCCTTCGCCACTGCAGAGGCGAGTGGTTGGTGACCAAAGTGAAGTGGGGGCCCAGTAATTAGTACCTGAGGTCCTGGACCGCCCACCTGACCTCCAGGGCTTCCCTCTCCACCACGGCGTAGCGACTCTCGGCAGGGGTCATCTTCTTTCTGATGAAGACCACTGGATGCTCCTCTCCCCACGACCTCCTGGGAGAGGACCTCCGAGGCCTGTCTGGAGGATGAAGGGTTGGGAGAAGTCAGGATTCAGCAAGACCGGCTCTCTGGTCAGGACTCTCTTCAGCTCTCAGGAGGCATGGTCGGCCTCAGGAGTCCACAGACCCCCCTCCTGCTAACTGGCGCTAGTATCCAGCCAAGCTGAGGAAGGCACATACCTGAGTCCTGGTGGTGGGTTGTGGGGAAGCCTGTACTGCCTCCACCTTCTACTTTTGGGGCTTTAGTCCGCCTCGTCCATTTTGGTAGCCCAGGTAACGGCTAGCACCCTCCGGAGTCTGCACTGGTGGTCCTCCCAGGTCTCAGTGTGGATGAGCACATCATCAAGGTAGGCAGCAGCATACTCACATCCATGAGGAGCAGCCTCAGAGACACGTTGCCTCTCTCCAGCTCCTGGGTGACCAGACTCACTCTGCCCTCTTAGCCCCTCCCCTCTATCACCTGGCCATTCTTATACAGGTAAATACACTCTGGGCCTCATGTACGCTTTTGCGCCCATTTCAGGCGTATTTGTTTCGCAATTTGCGCGTAAAAGCATGGCGAGGTATGTACAAACATGCCGCACTGAGGTAAAAGCGCAGACTGCCTGTCGCGGGAACTGAAAATGGCAAATTGCGCTTTTCCGTGTCATGCATATGCATTCACGGGAGGGTCAAGGGGAAAGTGGGAGTTTCCCATAAAGAGATGGGAGGGGATGCGTAAAGTGCGCCTAATTATGTATTCCGCGGTATGTACAAAAACCGCCTGTGAAAGCGCACCTCTATTTTGCGGTGAAAAAACGCCTGATAAAAGCAGGCGTAAACCAGGATGCGCATATGCCTCCTGTTGAAATGGCAACCATAACCCGAGCAAGACGAAGGAGACATTAAGTAGACATGAAGTATTTTTTGCCACAAGGATTACACTTTTTGAGTTGAGTGAACAAGAAATCATTACGCGTTACAGATTAAGCAGCCATGCAATATTACAGTTACTGGAAGAAATCAAAGATTACATCGAATCTCCGACTCAGCGTTCACATTCCATTCTAGCAGTTGTTTAACTCCTCACTCACTCCATTACAAATATTGGCATCGGGATAATTTCAAACAGTCATCGCTGTTTTGACTTTGGTGGCTGATCCATGATAGAAAGAGAGAAGAGGGCCCATTCAATTGCGCGTTTAAATGCTCGCAATGTACGGTATAGTGGGCGGAGAAAGGCGCTGATTACCCGATGACCTGCAGGTTTCGTAAATACGCCGTAAACTGAAGTATCACAGCGTGCGCAATCTGCGGGTTGGCCATGGCGCTAATAACGCTACGTTTGCGAATGTACGTACATGAGGCCCTCTGTCTGCTTAAACCACCTGATTGTCATGGTAACAGTGCTGGTCTCAGGAGAGAGGCGACATGAGAGGGTGATGTCCTCTCCCCCATTAGACCACACAGCCCGCTCTGGTACCCTGAGTTTAAACTCACCTGTTGAGGAGAAGAGAAACAGTATTGACCATTCCACCCTCTGTCGTGGCCCAGTTTGACTTCTAATGTTTTTCCCTGCCCAATGTTTGACTCTAAACTGACTCTACAGTCAAACTGTTTCTTACAGAGGCAATGATTACTAGACCCTGCAGTTTCATACAAATCAACAACAATCTCAAGTATATATGGACACCTATGGATGAATTGAGGGATAGTCATAACAGTAATCAGAAGGTGAAGACGTACTGTGAACTGCAGACTCAAGTCAAGAAACGTGTGGGCTGGGTGACACCACTGTCCCCACCTCTCATGCTAAAGACTGGAGTTACTGGACCGAGTCTCTTGATGGGTCTCACACCTCATTGTGTGACCTACTGTTGCATTGCTGATCATATGTTGATAAGTAAGAGTCAAAATGTGGCCTGATTTCTTCTTACATGCTCTAGTCTTCATGCCCACCACTCCTCAGAACTACTAATTACATGTTGTCTTGTTTCTTCAAAACCTCACATAATTTATAAAACAAACTCCAGTAACACTATAACAACTTGATGCAGAGGCAGAGCCACTTCCATGTTCTGGAGGAGTTCACCTGTATCTCTCCTTCAGACTCCCTCTCTCTCTCCACTCCTTTAAGGGCAGAGTTCACCTGTATCTCTCCTTCAGACTCCCTCTCTCTCTCTCCACTCCTTTAAGGGCAGAGTTCACCTGTATCTCTCCTTCAGACTCCCTCTCTCTCTCTCCACTCCTTTAAGGGCAGAGTTCACCTGTATCTCTCCTTCAGACTCCCTCTCTCTCTCTCCACTCCTTTAAGGGCATTAACATCATCAGAAGTAGTTACATATTAACTATGTTCTCCTTCTTCTGAGGCTGGCTGGAGGCAGCAGTCAGAAAGTCAACCCCTGCAGGAGAGGTTGAGGCCAGCATAGAGCAGCACAGTTCTACTGAGGAAGTTCTAGAAGGAGCAGAAGTTCTCATGAGACCAGTGACACTGGGAGGCAAACTCAGGAAGAACAGTCACTGCTGTCTGTTACTGAATCATGGTATCAAGATCAGTGATTGGTGATTGGTCAATAAAAGTGCATTCTCGTTCGCTATCCCTCCATTCCTCCTCCTACACCTCTCCTTTCTACCCAAACCCTCCATTTCTCAACCTCCTCACCTCCCCTATCCCCTCATTAACATAACACCTCCTCTGTCCACCCTCATCCCTCCATCTAATCTCATCATAATGGCAGAATCTCTGTCTGAGGGACTGTGGCACGATTATTTCGAGAATCAGGCACTTAGAAATAAATATAGGCTATTTATGTAGGCGTTTTAACAGAGTTGATGAACTCACTGTCTGGTGGTGCGTCCTTGCTGTCTCTCCTCCTGCCTGGGAAGCCTGCATGTATTTACTGGAGTTAACATGAGAGCATTTAGACACATCTTAAACTGTGACGCCTTCAAATACAATATATAACATATGTTTATAACAGTGATGACTAGACAGATGACATATCGGCTCTGTGCAGAGGAAAAGTGAGATCAGAATGCTCAACCGTTATATTCACTTCATTGATCCAGATGGAAATCTAAGTCTTCAATTAACAGAATGAGAGGCGAGGCGCATGTTCCTGAGGGGGCACCAAGCCGTCCTTGGCCTGTGAGGAGACGAGACACGTGAACAATGTCCGGGACGTCCCCTGCCACTTCCAAGACGGCCCTGTGCCCCGCCCCCTTTTTTATACTCCCTCATCGACAACGTAGCTGCAGAGTGGAGTTCCACAGGTGAGAGGGCTCTTCCCTGGGGAGAGCACAAACAGAAACACCAGATAGGGTCTGAAGAGGAGTCCCCATAAGGGGCCAGCCCGAGGTGACACACCCACTCCACCGCTCCACCAGCTGTGCTGAGGACAGAGTGACCAAAGGAGGAAGAGGACACATCCATCAGACAGTCTGGTATAAAGGGTGAGGGGGACCACCCAGACTCTGCCTCCCAGATCCCCTCCACTCCCACGCCACGGAGGATGGCCACTTCGGTAGGTGGAATGAGCCGGAATGCCAGGAGGAACGGGACATCCCATTGACTTAGACTGATACTGAAAGCGCCCAAGAGCCAGTGAGAGAGTCTTTGTGTAGACAAAGGCATCCCAGTTCCTCATCCACCATAGCTTCCCAACAACTGGGGGGGGAGAGCTGATAGATGCCGTTCATATCAAGTAGCATGAGAGAGAGCCTACTGGACATGAGCAATGCAAACGCTTTTCTTGGTCTCTGCTGTGGGGAGGGAGGAAGAAGGATCTCAGCTCACAGCTCTGTGCCCTGAACATCCCACTGGTGACCTTGGGCCCAAAAGCAGGGTTAGGGTGCAACGCCGCTCGTCTGGTCACCTGAGATGATCACACAATCCGCATGGGTGGACAAGGTGCACGAGTCACTCGCTCTCTTAGCTGAGTCAGAGTGAGGAGTGAGCTGGTCTTGAGAGAAACACAGCACAGGGGTTTGCTGTCAATGGGCTCAAACGGAGGCTTCCATAGAGTCTCCAGCCCCATGGACAGGTCCCACCTGGATGCTGATGCTCTCTGACGGGGTCTGAGTCTACATGTACCAGAGTCGTTCTATAGCAAAACCTTCATGACAAGCCCAGACGACTGCTCCATATACCTTACAGTATCAGTGCCGGTCTCTTGTCAAACTGTTTTTATAAACAAATATTTTAAAAATACGTTTCTACCCGGCACAAGACCGGGTCAATGTTTTGTCCTTCACACCACTGAAAGAAAGTTTGCCAGCGCATCGTGTATCTGTGTCCTTGTCCATATTGTGGTAACCAGGGGAACTCACTTGGGCTTTGACCTCGTATGACCCAAGAACAGCACAACCAGGGTCAGGTGCAGCCCAGGTTGGGCATTTATTCAGCAAAAAAAACACCAAACCACAGTTGAAACCAAACCAGATCCTGTCTTGGTGGAGGGAAAGGTCCACAGCCAGGCCCAGTCTGGCTGGTGTCTCTCTAGGCCTGATGAAAGAAGAGAAGGTGGGTTAGTCGTCCACTGCAGCTCTCGCCATGGTTACTCTCCCCCCTGCTCCCCTGTACCAGCATGTGAATCTGGGAACCTTCCCCTGGATCACCTGACCCCGAGTTCCAGGGTTGCCACGGTATCCATAGCTCTGGGAACCACGGGGATCCAGGGTGGTCAGGATCCATCAGAATCAATTACAGTCCCTCCTATCTCACCCGGGCCAGTAGTGGGTGGATGACAGTTAAAGAGGGCAGGCATGAAGCAGGACCCTCGGCCAAGGGTTATGCACAAACGCATCGACCCCCAACGGTGGTTTGTCCCGTGCACTCAGAGAAAACATCAATAGCACTGCGTGCTGTCCCAGGACGTAAACAGGTCCACCTCTGCCCTGCCGCATCAACCAGAGAGACGATGGAAAAATGTTGCCTATTGTGGTTATCAAACATATATCAAATAAAACTAGAGAGGGTACAATTTCTGGGGAAATTGTAGGGTGTGCTTGCTTGCTTCGGTTGCACAGGGGTCCGTTTTTGAATGACATTTTTACAACTGATATTTCTGTATATGTTATATAAAAATGCATACTTATTATTTATAAAGATTACATAGATTTAAAAGCATATGTTTTTTGCTGCTCGTTTACAACTGAAAATACGAGTGAAGTGTAGAATGAAATAGATGTCTTCTCATTTCCCCTGCAAGAGGCAGCCTCATCGTTGAATCAAAACAAATAAATTTGGCAGACCGGTGTAAAAATTGACCTAATCTCTATGACTTAAACGTCCTTTTAAGTTTTTCCCTTCTCGTGATATTTTCAAGCATTTAGACTACTCATATTGCATTCATTCATGAATAAAGAACCCCCTTTGAAGATTATTCTACGATGTTACCGGCAGTAGAAGATTGAATCGCGATTCAAACAGTACCATCTGCTAACTGAAAATATGCCCCCCAAAACGTAAATAAGCTTGACATTTATTTAGTGGAAAATCGCTCATTCATAAAAAGCTCACTGGTAGCGACCATTGTCAGTAACAACGCAAAATGCGATATAGCCCTGTGTGGAGAAGCTGCCCCGGTAAATTGTACTACTACGGTACAGTACTAGACTACAGTACTGCTGTGTTGGTCTTGGTAGCGATTGCGTTGGTTGAATTGGATTTAACGTTCCGTTGTACGGTTTAGGCTGAAATTAATTATTTTCATGTACAGATTGACATGGTTTAGGCTGTGGCAATGAAGTTCAGGTTAGTAGTTAGATAGACTTTTGATTTAAGGACAGTGCCGAACATGCTCTGTCGCTGTTTGACTTCCTAAACAGCTGTGTAGTGTAGATGTTTTTGTAGTGTGTCTCGCGTAAGCTACAGCGTTGCAGTGAGCTACACTGGTTTGAAACGACAGCTAATGGTAATTTCACCAACAAATCGTTTACTAATGGCAGAATAAATCCTACAACGAAAATGTATATGTGAGGAATGTTTATTTTAATGATTGAAAACAGATAACGCTACATCATAGACCACAGTAGTATGTGTTGCCCGGGCAACACAGGCTAATGTCATGATGCTAATACTTCAGTGAAATAGTAGACTACTGTTTCCGAAAGTAGATGTACTTCCTTAATAATACCAGCTTATATTGTACATTACACATCACAATTGTGTGTCATATCACAAAGTAAAATGAGTAAATAGTTATCACCCTGGCCTCTTTTCTTGTGGCGTTTCTGCAGCTGCCTTGCAGTAAAGCTATAGTTAGCCTAGCTATCCCCCAAGTTAACAGATGCGAAACGAATGTTCTGCCAAAGGTAGTCACGCGGGTTTTCGTGACGTAGTGACGTTAGTAACGTCAGTGACTGTGGCTAGCAAATTAGCCACCGTTAGCTTCACTTTTCGCCACAAAAACTTAACTTCAGCCTAAACCGTGCAACGTAAATTCCAATAGAAGCAACTCAATCGCTACCAAGACGAAACTTTTGACACCTACTTTGTCTATGTAGGCCAAATATTGACTGAGTTTTAGGGGGGCAAAAAGAATAATAAAAATAATAATAATATATATGTGAGAGAACAAAGGTTGTGCCCTTGCCGAAGGCAAAGCACACCCAATAAAACATATTCAGAAATAACCACTGTGCTAACAGCAATGGACCACTCAACGCACCAATAAGATGTTTGCTTGGATGTTGGTGTAGTCAAGGTTTGGGCATCCGATGACTCAAAGTTGATGTGGGTATATGTGTGTATAAGCGCATATGTTTGCGTGGTTGAAAAACTGTATGCTAGCTGCTCCCTTCAGAACTCCTACAAATTGAGCTGTCTAAAACAAATCACTATCTCACCTATGAGCGCTCTTCCGCTGGGCGGGGCTACAGTTATCGATCAAAGCCAAGCCAAATTATTTTCCATGGTCTGGGGTCAGCACCAAAAAGCTAAAGATATTGAAAACCTCTTCACCTCTATATTTTCAAATGATAACAGATACAACACAAACCCAACCCAGTGGACCCAGTAGAGTAACGTACAATATGGCTTCAACACCTTCCCTCGTCCTCTTATGGGCTGCCTCATGACATCAGGTCCGCTCTGTTGTTGAGCAGGGCTGGAATATGAAGGGCTCTCAGGGAGCGCAGGTGCATGAAGGCCCCAGTCCAAATCTCTGTCACTAAGCAGTGGAGGCTGATATGACACGTCTCTGATGGGTCCCACTCTCCTCCTATTGGACCCTCTTGGCATTCCCCTCCCCACCTGCTCTGGGACGCATCCGGGAAAACTGGGTATTGGGACCCCACTCTGCCCATGTCGACTCCGCACCCGATGCTCAAACTTCCCTCCAACGGGTGGGTCAGATCACACACTGCGGTATCGCCAGCGATTGCGACGGTGCCGTACAGGGTCTAGTCCCAGCCAGGCAAACCACCTCTGCAGCAAGCGCATGTGTGTAAAAGGCCTAGGGGCACTGCTTCATGGGCTGCAGCCATCATCTCCAGCAGGGACATCACTGAAGAGCGGTGACTGTGTGAGACTCTGAAAGCACAGAGTGCTGAGACTGGTGCCTCTCTCCGTGGTGCTGAAACACTGCTCCCATCTCTACACTGTTCACTCGTATGCCTCGGTAGACAAACTGCAGAGACGACCAGGGTGAGCTCTGAGAGGAGAGAGGAGAGGCGCATATTCCCGAGGGCACCAAGCCGTCCTTGGCCTGTTAGGAGACGAGGCACATGAACGATTTTGCGGACGTCCCCTGCCACTTCCAAGACGGCACTTGCACTTAGCTCTGAAATCAGCTGTCAGTAGGAGGGGCAGGGGATATCTGTTCTTAGGGGAATAAGAAGCATCCTCCTCAGCTGAGACGTCTCTATTGGAGACCTCAGAAGGACACCACTTCTCACAAGTGTTTCATTGTTTATAGTTACAATGAGTACGGGCATTAAGCAACAACTGCATGCTGTGCATTCTCAGATTCCCCCTTCCAGCAAGAAAAATACATCCTAAAGACCTTCACCCTACATCCACCTACACTAAGAACTGCACTGGGAACTTCACAACAGAGGATGTCAGAAGCATGCAGGCCTTCTATAACGCCATGTGTGTTGAAACAAATGCCATGCTAGGTTTTGATTTTAATTTAATTGAAAAATCAAAATTCACTGTAATTCTTTGTGATGGTAATAATTGACTTGATGGTACCTAGTAGAGTTTACAGGTACTGACCATTACAGACACCAAATCCTTGCCTCCTGTCTCTGTTGGGCCCAGGTCAGGTGATGTCAGCCCTTCGGGACTCAGGACTGCAGGACGGCACTGTGCTGATGGTCACAGCCGACCATGGGGACCTGGTCATGGAGCACCGGCAGTTCTACAAGATGTCCATGCTGGAGGGCAGCTCCCATGTTCCTCTGCTGCTCATGGGTCCAGGGGTGAGGTCTGGCCAGCAGCTCAGCTTGCCTGGATCTCTGGTTGACCTGTATCCCACCCTGTTAGGTGAGGACTGGGGAGCTGGACTCCATAGCCCAGAATGTGGTTTGGGGAAAATGTGGTGGACTGGAACTCAGTTGCACGTTCAGTTTTCAACGGAAAGGCCTTGAGTAAGACTTCTACGACAGTTAACATCCACTTAATTAAACACGTGATAGTGTGAATAAATTCTCATGATAAGAGATGCTCATCAGATTCTTATCAGAAAAACATTTGAATGAAATGTTTGAATTCCGTGCTGTGTTTATTTGTCTGAGATAGCTAGCATCCCTGCTCCAGGTAGTCTGAGTGGCCACTCCCTCGTTCCCCTGGTGACTAGGTCAGGTGGCCGGCCTGGCCCTAGCCCTCCAGGCTGGGTACTGACTGAGTACCACGGCTGCAATGCCAACGCCTCCACCTCCATGCTGAAGTTAGGCTGTTGGAAATACATGGCCTACGCTGACGGCCTGAGTGTCCCTCCACAGCTGTTTGGTGACTTCCTGCATGCTAGTGAAATAAGAGGCCTTTTTGCTTGTGTGAAAGAATTTTAGGACATAGACAGATACATTACATGTTACATGTATGTGTTTTATAAGTGGTTATCTGTAAGCTCCTCTGTTCATTGATAATGGACAGACAGTGACTAGTTTAAGTAAGGTCAATATGGGTGTAGAATCTTATATCTTGTAGGAAATAAAGTCTGATTGTCCTAAGATATCTTATGATCTTAGAGTTCTGGTCACCTGGGGGGAGAAGTTCTGGAAGGGTCAATTGAAGCAGCTGCTCTGAACTTTTGGCTATAGAGATTGTGTCCTGTTTCATTGTTTGTGTTTAATTAATTCTTGTTTGAAGATGACCATATGTTATCTTTATTATCTCCTGTACTGGAGATAGATGCAACATCAAAGAACTTTGGGACACTAGGCCCTGAGGCTTTATTGTTTCAACTGTCACTGATTAGTGTTAGCCAATCACAGAGACAGCTACATTGATTGATTGACCATACAGAATGACCATTTGTTATACGTTTATATAAGGCAGTGTGTATGTGATGTTCTTTACCACCCTTCCAAACGACTTGTAGTATACATGTCCTTCGTTATGACGGGTCCAGAGTACTCTGTTTGGTAATGTGAAGGAGCTTTTACGACCCCAGGACCGGAGATCCTGTTGTTGTGTTTCAATCTGGGTGGATGTCGTAAAAACGCATGCACACATGCGCGCCAGGTCTATGCAAGGGAGCAAATGAGGAAGAGCCATGGGACATTTGCATGCCTTTGTTTTAACCAATGACTGTCAAGAGTGGTTCTGTTTAAATAGGTAGCTAGCAAAAAATGCTAGCAGACAAACTTTGTAGCACAATGGCGTGTGATGTTTTGTCTCCTTGTGGGCCGGCCGCAAGCAATAAAGCTTTCTTAAACTTGTTCACCGACTGACTGTGCAATGCGTGATAGATTAATATTCCTGACAGAGGCGGACACCAATTGAAGCACAAAAAAAAACTCTCCGAAAGAACAGTTATGATAGTACGTATCCACTTTTACTGAAATCAGCATATGGAGAACTGATTCAGTTTCCTTACTGACTTGGGAAAAGCCACTCGCTTTAAGTTCAATTCAAGTTACAATGGATAATAGATTGATGGGGTGGGGGTGTGCCTAACAATTGTATTACTCTTGTGTGTCTTTGTCCTTTCTATCACATGACGATAAAAGAGACTTTGGCCTCAACTGAACTTGCAGTATTGACAGCGGGTAAATAAAAACTGCCATCAGATTTTCTTTCAATAATTACAAATGCATTACAAATTACAAACTCAAGCAGCACGCCTTCCCCTGCTGACGACCCCCTGATCGGCTCTGCCCGTCTAACCCTATCCTCCTGATTCCCTGTGTTCTGTGCTTTTGTCTTCTTCTGTGTCTTGTTCATTGGTGTGTCATTTTCTGTTTGCTCATTAGTTGTGGTTTGGTTCACCTGTGTGTAGTTTGGTCTTGTGTGTATTTATGGTTCCTCCCCTGATCAGTTCTTGTCGGTTCTGTGTCATGTTGTGAGTGTTCATGTGAGTACCCTAGCTGTTCCCAATTTTTGTTACAAAAAATACATTGTTTAAAAAAAATTGTCTGCCTTTCTCCCTGTGTTTGGCTCCTCCCTCCTGCCCACATACCGTGACACCTTTATCTAGTGTGCAGTTAAAACACTTTCACGTTCATCTGGGTTGGCAACAGATATATCTAACATCTCCCTTCTCATTTCTGCCCTCTAGAGACCAGTGCAGAACTACAGATTATACAACTTAGTTACTCTTCACACTTGCAGACAATTCTCTTCTGCTGTCTTTTACTGAATCCTGGTATCAAGATCAGGGATGTGATTGGTCAACAGCAGAGCTTTTCTAAAACTAGAAAGACATCATCAACATATGAGACATGACGTATCAACAGAGGCTTCAGTGTTAGGTGTTTTGATAAAGAAACACAAAAACAGATATCACACGACAGAACATCATAGACACTTTTTCTTTTTTACTTTATTTATCCCCATAGGAGTTAGTCAAATACTTGATCTAGGTCTGCTGTACAACGGCATCTCAATCAACAATAAAGTATCACAAGGTCAGGAAGTCAGGAAATTTCAGGGCTTGTTATGTTTCAGCTACTGGTCTACTTTGTAAATGTACTGTATGACACCTTGGTAGTGGATGCTGTGATCAAACAGTAAATACTGCTAGTTTCCACTTCAGTAAGTATACCAGCACCTCTCGAACTCCTCTCTCCTGTATCTCCTCACCCTTTCTAATCTTCTCCTCTTCCCTTCTCTTGTTCACTTCCAATCTCCTGTCCCCTACTCTTCTAATCTCCATTGCTTTCCTCTCTGCAGTTCAAAACTCACTCAGGGCTGCTAACAGACCAGGGTCTGCAGTACGTCTGAGGTTGTGAAGAAGCCAACCTGAAGAGTTTCTCCTGAGCCAAGACAACACTCCTACCAGAACCTTCTGATCTCTCCTGCCTCTGACTTGTCTCTCCTCCAGTAAGATGTGTGCTTCCCTGAGCTCTCTAACGTACTGTCTGAGTCTCTCCATCTCTCTATCCTTCACCTCTAGCTCTCTATCCTTCTCCTGCATCTGTCTGCTGAAGTCTCTCTGCATCTTAGTGTGTGAGATCATGATGCTCCTCTGTAGCTTAGGTAGGACCACCTTCATCAGGTTTCTCTCTGCTTCAACTCTGGCCTCTCCTTCATAGTTCTCCCTGAACTCCTCCATCTCCTGCCTGTGTCTCTCCTCCCTCTCCCTCCTCTCATTCTCTCCCTCCTCTCTAAATCTCTTCAGCTTTCTCTCCATCTCCTCTCTCCGGTCAGTCTCTCTCTTCAGCTCCCTCTCCAGCTCTCTCTTCTTCTCCTCATCCCTCTCTTCCTTCACCTGTCTCTCCAGTTCAGATGTTCGATGGCTGAGTGTTCTGATGTCTCCCTCGTGCTCCTGGATCACTCCCTCTATCTTCTTCAGAGAGTTCTGCAGCTCTGTCTCAAACTTCTCTTTCCTCTCTGTCTCCTCCCTCTGCATCTTCTCCTCTCTCTCCCTCTGAATCTTTCCCTCCATCTCTCTGACCTGGGCCTCTGCCCCCTGGTAGGTCTGACTGCTGTAGAAGCTCTCTCTGTTTCCTGCCACCATCTCCTCTACCTGGTGCAGCAGCTCTGGGACCTGAGTGCCATGGGCCCTGTCCTTCATGTTGAGGACGTGGTACCTGTTCCCACATTTCTCGACAAGCTGCTGGAGGTCCTGACTTCCTGTTTGGAGAAACTCCTCCATGCTCTGCTCTCTCAGACTGTCATCATGGGTGAACAGAATGACAGTGTGTCCCCAACAACCCTCTCCAAACATGTCCTCCATTCTCTCCATGGCTCCTCTCTCCTCCCCCTCAGAGGGCTCCACTGGTACGACCAGGAGGAAGGCGTGGGGTCCCGGGGCGGACAGACGGACACACAGCCCCACGTCCTGTCTCATCTCCTCCAGAGACAGTCCAGGGCAGAGCCAGTCTGGAGTGTCAACCAGCACCAGCCATCTCCCACACACGTCCCCCTTTCTCCTCCTACTCCTCTGGGTGACTGCAGAGGGGCTGTCCTGGGCCCCAAACTCCTCTCTGCCCAGGATGGTGTTTCCTGCTGCCCTCCTCCCAGCCCCAGTCCTCCCCAGCAGCACCAGTCTCAGCTCAGACACACTGGGAGACACTGGAGGGTCTGGACTGCTGCTCTCTCCCCCCACTGCAACACAACACAGGGACATGGTCACACCACTGGTCTAGTTAGAGAGGAAAGTGCATCGGCACATCAAGGCTGATATTAACTACTCAGTTAGCTGTGTTTTAAAACTGTAATTGATATCTGACAAATACAGACAACATAGAATAACATGAATTAAACTGTAATTGATATCTGAAAAATACATAGAATAAAATGAATTCAAATATGTAATAATGAACATCTCTATCCGAATAAATCATAATAAAAGTTCCTCACTTCAGAGCAGTATCAGCATGTTTGAGATTATAAACCTGAACTCTATAATCACCATGAGACACACAGTAGGATAGAAGATGTAAGGACAGTAGAGGATGGGTTAGATGTTCAGGTGTTTGTAGGTGTCTGTAACAGAGTTGATGACTCACTGTTTGGAGGTGGATCCCTGCTGCGTCTCCTCCTGACTACAGGGACCACAGTAGAACCTTCATCCTGTGGTAGTGGTGGGTCTGTATCTGGGGTCTCTCCTCCCACTGCAACACAACACAGGACACAGGTCAAACTACTGACGTGAGGGTCACCCTGGACATTCATACCAGATGTTCACCTCAACAGAGTCATCTGACTATGATACTGAACCCAGCGTTAGACAGGTTCCTGTAGGTGCATGGCCAGTGTATAGAGAATGGACTGGGTCAGATATTCAGGTGTTTTAACAGAGTTGAAGACTCACTCTTTGGAGGTGGATCCCTGCTGCGTCTCCTCCTGATTGGTAGTTTGGGTTCTGCTTCTGAGATCTCTCCTCTCTCTAACACACAAGAAGAAACAACCATTCAGTGGGGATAACATTTAGAGTGAAATGTTCAAACTAAAACTTCACATTATAACACTCACCAGTGGTTTTAACTGATAACTCATTTCTCTGTCTCTGTACCTCAGTGTTCAGGTCACATATCTGCTGTGCTGAAATAATAGAAAATAAAACCATAAACATACCATATACAAACACAAAACACTTCAAATGTATCACAGAAATGATATGAAATTCAAGTTACGCCATGAAATCTTACCAAGTTTAATGTTTTCATTTTTGACATCTTCAACATGTCTGTCTCTCTCCTTCAGCAGTTCACATCTCTCTGCCATTTGAATGTCCTTCTCTTCCAGTCTCTTCTGTTTCTCTTTACCTTCACTCTCTAGTCTCTCCAGTCGTTGGTCTCTCTCTTCTAATTCTCCCTCCTTGTCTCTCAGTCTCTGTTTCCTCTCCTCCACTTCCGAGTCTTTCTCCTGCAGTTGGACTGTGAGCTTCTCTACTTGGTTGTTCTTGTCCTGCAGGTCTTTTCTAAGCTCCTCCTGTTGTCTCTCCTTCTCTCTCACCTGCTGGGTCATGTCATCCAGTTGTGTCTCTTTCTCCTGAAGGTGTTGGTTCTTCTCCTTCAGTTGTGTTGTGGTTTCCTCCAGTCTGCTCTCTGTGTCCTCTAGTTGTTTATTCCTCTCCTCCAGGAGTGAATCCTTCTCTTCTATCCTCTTTTCACTCTCCCTCAGTGTCTTGTTCACCTCCTCCAGGTGTCGGTCCTTTTCCTCCAGCTTCTGGTTCCTGTCCTCTAGAAGTTCATCTTTCTCTCCTAGTTGTTTGTCCTTCCCTTTCAAACTCTTCTCTCTCTCTTTACATTCACTCTCTAGTCTCTCCAGTCGTTGGTCTCTCTCTCCTAGTTGTTTGTTTTTCTCTCCCAGTTCCTCCTGCCTCCTCTTTAGTTTATCATCTTTCTCCTTCAGCTGCTTGTCTTTCTCATCACACACTTTATCTCTCTCCTTCAGCAGTTCATCTCTCTCTCCTAGTTGTTTGTCCTTCTCTTCCAGACTCTTCTCTCTCTCTTTACCTTCACCATCTAGTCTCTCCAGTCGTTGGTCTCTCTCTTCTAATTCTCCCTCCTTCTCTCTCAGTCTCTGGTTCCTCTCCTCCAGTTCAGAGTCTTTCTCCTGCAGTTGGACTGTGAGCTTCTCTACTTGGTTGTTCTTGTCCTGCAGGTCTTTTCTAAGCTCCTCCTGTTGTCTCTCCTTCTCTCTCACCTGCTGGGTCATGTCATCCAGTTGTGTCTCTTTCTCCTGAAGGTGTTGGTTCTTCTCCTTCAGTTGTGTTGTGGTTTCCTCCAGTCTGCTCTCTGTGTCCTCTAGTTGTTTATTCCTCTCCTCCAGGAGTGAATCCTTCTCTTCTATCCTCTTTTCACTCTCCCTCAGTGTCTTGTTCACCTCCTCCAGGTGTCGGTCCTTTTCCTCCAGCTTCTGGTTCCTGTCCTCTAGAAGTTCATCTCTTTCTCTTAGTTGTTTGTCCTTCCCTTCCAGACTCTTCTCTAACTCTTTACCTTCACTCTCTAGTCTCTCCAGTCGATGTTCTCTCTCTTCTAGTTGTTTGTTTTTCTCTCCCAGTTCCTCCTGCCTCCTCTTTAGTTCATCATCTTTCTCCTTCAGCTGCTTGTCTTTCTTTTTTAGTTGTTTTTCATTCTCTTCCAGACTCTTCTCTCTCTCTTTACCTTCACTCTCTAGTCTCTCCAGTCGTCGATTTCTTTCTTCTAGTAGTCTCTTGTCTATCTGTATGTAACCTACACCCTACTGGCTCTTCACCAAGAGCCAGCGGTAAGCTAGAACAGTAGTTATCACGAAGGTGTGTTCAATTAAATGAAAAGGGGAGGAGGCGGCGTACAAAAATAATGCACTTTATTTACGGTACAGTTGGTGTTCCCTCGAGCCGCTAGCACAACAAGCTGCACCAAGGCTGCGATCTTATTACGTTGCCTGTTACATAAAGTCAAATCAAACTAATATAATTAAATCAATCCAAACACAAGGGGGGGGCACTCTCACTGCAAAGAAACGAAAGGACAGAATAACGCCCGTCAAACAAAATAAATGACACACAAAACTTGGAGGTGGTTTACATAACAAAGGCACTCAACGGCAAACTGCAAGCCCTGAACTGCTGTCCTGTAATAGGCTATTAGGCTGGGGAACAGCGAATGTTTTAACTAATTTGTGTTAGTGAAATTCTACGGTGGGAAAAACAGTGGCTACTAATGATCCCTGAAAATAGCAGACATTATTTTAGTCACTTGTGTATCAAAACACTGATTTTACATAATATTACTCTGGTCAATTAATACCTTTACGTCTGTGCTGAGGTCAGATTTCAGATGGGAACCATGCGTTTCTAGCACAGGACACTACAACAACAATAAATGCATAATCAATACAAAGCAGTATAAACATTACTCATTTACTCCCACAATTTACTCTGTTTAATTCACCTCACATTTACCGTCTTAAAATCTCAATTAAAACACAAACATTTGTAAACATGGGTTACGTGGTGACGCTTGTCCTTACCCGCTTCCAATTTATCACCGCCGGCCAGCTCTGATTAAAAACAACACTAACTGTGGTATGCCATCTACCTGCATTTAATTGAAATTACGGTGGTCATGTGACAGAACCAGGTGAACCAAATGGCTCCCTGGTTTATCCCCCTCCCACCTGTCACATATTTCCCCCACTTTAAAAGGTCACCGTCCCGGTGCCGTTGATCTATTCTTTCTAATGCCATGGCCTAAAATAGTAGCTGGGGGTAAGGTTTACTGACCGAATGGCGTTTTGTTGGGCTTCTAGGTGTTGGGTAACTGACTGTGGCAACCGGAAGGGGTTGGAGTGTTGGCCTGCTCGTGCCCGTCTTGGGCGTCTCACTGGGTCTTCTCCCAACGGCATCATTTCTTGGGGTGCGTCTGACTCCACCTCTGGAGAGGAGCTACCTGTGCCAACTACTGTTGTCATTGGGGTTGCCTGGTCAACTTGTGGCGGGCAGTTGTTGTCCAGTTGTGGTCCAGTCACTGTCCCATCTTGTCCAACTTCGCAGCCTGGCCTTGCATCTGGCAGATTAGGTAGAGCTTGAAACCACACCTCATCCTCATCCTCTTCATTAATTTTTTGTCTCTCATTTTCTGGTGTGCCACATAGCATGTCCCAAGGAGCATCCACCGGTGGTTTATCCTGGCTTGGCAGAGCTTGCAACTCGGAGCGGTGGACATTCATGTCTGGACCCAACCCATCTTCAGGTGTAAGATGGTACACAAGACCCTTGTCGTCCCGGCATTTCACCACTCGGTATATTCTTGGGTCCCAAGAATCTTGGATTTTGTGCCGGCCGAGTGGATGGCTTCTACGATACACCCTGGTATTCACTGGGAGAAGGGGTGGGGGGTGACTGTAACGTTCTCTAGTGGCCGCTGCTGCCTCCAGACGGCTCTTGGCGTCAGCGTAAATTTCAGCAAGGTGTTCTTGGTGGGTAGTGACCCAATCGGCTGGGGGTGTATCATCTGGATCTGCTGCTCCCAGCCCCAGCAAGAAATCCACCGGAAGTTGGGGCTTCTGCCCAAACATGAGTTCGTATGGGGAATGACCCGTGGACTGATGCACAGATGTGTTGTATGCAAACAGCAAGTGTGGGAGGGCTTGGGGCCACCTTTTCTTCTTCTCAGGAGGCAGGGTCCGCAAAAGGTCATGGAGTGTGCGATTAAAACGTTCACATTGCCCGTTTCCCTGCGGATGATAGGGAGTGGTTCTGCTTTTGTTGATCCCATACAACTTGCACAAACGCTTCAGCAATTCTCCCTCAAAGGACCGGCCTTGGTCTGAGTGGATTCTTTTTGGCACCCCAAAGGAGTAGAACCACTTTTCCGTAAGGACCTTGGCCACAGTCTCTGCCTGCTGATTAGCAGTTGGATAAGCTTGGGTGAATTTGGAAAACACATCTGTAACAATTAGAACATTTTCATAGCCATTACTTGCTTTTTCCATGGTTGAGAAGTCAATAGCGACAACTTCCAGTGGTTTGGTGGCCAACAGGTGGCCTGCATAGGTGCGTGCAGTAGGAACCACTCCCTTGGCTAGGGAACACCGCTCACATTCTTTGCACCACTGCTCAATGTCCCGACGCATCCTAGGCCAGTAACACCTCTGACGGACTAGTTCAGTAGTTCTTTCCACCCCTTGGTGGCCATGATTGTCATGCAAGCTGGTTAATACCTCCTTGAGCAGAACTTTTGGTAGTAGTAGCTGTAGTTTAAGGTTCCGCGCTGGGGGTCGTTGAATCTCACGATACAAGATGCCATCCTGCTCTCGGATTCTGCGCCACTGACGAGCTAGCTCCAGTACCATCGTGGCTTCCTGTGGTCTCTCCTGTCTATTTGGCGGCCGGGCCCTCCTCCAATACGCCAAAAAGGCCCCAATCACTACGTCTTTTGCCTGGAGTGCTCGTAGGTCTGCTGGCAAGCGGATGGGAGCTGCATCGATGGTGGCGATCACTGCTTGTCGTGCCGGGTGTTCCGTTAGTACCTCGGGCACCCTCAACTCCATTGGGACCGTGATGCCAGAGACGACTGCTGTGACAAGCTGTGGAGACAAATCACGATTTTGACGTGACAGGGCGTCGGCATTCTGGTTTGCTGTACCAGGGCGATATTTCAGCTGAAAGTCAAAACTTGCCAACTGGGAGGCCCACCTCTGTTCAACTGCAGCTAACTTGGCAGTCTGCAGGTGGCTTAAGGGATTGTTGTCTGTATAGACAATAAATTTGGCCCCGAGCAAATATTCCCTGAACCTCTCCGTCACCGCCCATTTCAATGCCAGAAACTCTAGCTTCATCGAACTGTAGTTCGACATGTTTCTTTCAGATGGTCGCAAGGTTCTACTGGCAAAGGCAATGGGACGTCTCTTTCCGTCCACTTCCTGAGACAGGACCCCACCCAGGCCCTGGTGACTGGCATCAATCTCAAGGATAAATGGCTTTGAGAAGTCTGCATACTTGAGAACTGGGGCACTTACAAGTTTCTGTTTCAGTGTTTCGAATGCTTGTTCACAGTGGTCATTCCAGAGATTCCCCAGCATAGTGTTAGATCCACCCCTTTTCTTTCCTTTCCCTTGGACTGCTGCAACGAGCTTGTGTAAAGGCCCTGCATGCCTGGCAAAGCCTGCCACGAACCTGCGGTAATAAGAGGCAAACCCCAAAAATGAACGCAGGTCAGTCAGGGTGGAAGGGCGTTTCCACTGCAGGACAGTCCGGATCTTATCTGGGTCAGTTGCCACTCCACGAGCTGATATTACATGTCCTAAATATTGTACTTCCTCTTGGAAAAAATGGCATTTGCTCAATTTAAGTTTTAAGTTGTGTTCCTTGAGTCTACCCAATACCACTTGTAATCGTTGTAAATGCTGTTGAAACGAGGATGAAAAAATCACGATATCATCCAAGTACAACAACAATGAGTGGAAACTTTGGTCGCCAAAGATTCTTTCCATCAGGCGCTGGAATGTACTCGGGGCATTACATAGGCCAAAGGGCATGCGATTAAATTCAAATAACCCAAAGGGTGTACAGAAGGCAGTCTTATCTTTATCCTTTTCAGCCATGGGAACTTGATGGTATCCAGAGGCCAGGTCTAGAGTCGAAAACAGTGTGGCCCCCGTTAGTGCATCCAAGGATTCCTCTATTCTTGGAAGAGGGTATGCGTCCTTTCTTGTTTTGGCATTAAGTTGTCTATAGTCCACACAAAGGCGGATTGTACCATCTTTCTTTTGGACCACTACGATAGGTGAAGCGTATGGACTACAACTAGGTTGAACTATCCCCTTCCCTACCAGTTCATGTACATGAGCCTTGACTTGTGCAAACTGAGATGGAGGCAGACGCCGGTAACGTTGCCGTACTGGGGTCGTTTCCACTAAGTGTATCTCATGTTGGACTAGTGCTGTACAACCCAAGTCCCCGTCGTGTTCACTGAATACCCTTCGGTACTGCTCTAGAAGGGCCCTAGCTTCCTGCTGTTGTGAACATGAAAGGTTTGGCCAAGGTACCCCCCCGAAATCTACCGGGGCTATGGTGCTAGCCCCTGCTGCTTGAACAAGAGCTACCTGCTCGTTACCTGTACCATCACCAGAGGTGGAGTCTACTATGTGAAGGGTTCCCAGTATACTGCGGGGTTGGAGCCACTGGTCTTCTATCCCTACGTTAACCACTGGTACATTCACTTTGCCCTGAGTAATGGGCAATAAGGCAGACGAGATAAGGAGATGCACAGGCAACTGCCCTTCTCCATAGGGTAGGGGCTCGAGGAAGCATGACACAATAGAGCCTGGGACAAGCGAGCAAGTGGCCTGCACAAACTTAAGGCACCCAGCCGGTATACGAAGAGTGGGACCTGGCTGTACTACTGCCTTCCCAATGCACCCAGAGCCAGAGATGCGCTCCAAGCTTTGACATTCGGATAACGCTTGTTTCCATCCATTCTCCGCGGCCTGTACTGGCGGGCAATGGAAGAGATCCTGCCCATGTTCCTTGAACAGTTCTTGGTAGCAGGGACTAATAGCGTTCATTCCCAGCAAGCCTGGCACAGCCATCTTCTGTTGCCGCGTGGTGGGGTCCAATGCATCTCTAACCACCAACACTCCTATTTTTGGGAGGGCTTTGCCCAGCACCTCTAAGTCAAGCTCAAGATAACCCAGGTAGGGAATGGCCATCCCATTAGCTGCTTTAAGCTGTAGCCAATCACATGGCTGCATCGCTTCAGTGGTCTGAGGTTGTACATGCTGCCGAAAAAAACTCTCAGTCACCGTTGTTACCATGGAGCCAGTATCGAGGAGGCAGCGTGTAAGTACACCCCCAAGACGAATGTCAATGACTGGACAACTTCCGATAAGACGGGTGTTAGTAGATGAAGTCTTCTGTTTTGAGCCCATCAAACCCCCCCCCGGTGTCAAGCTCCCAACACCAGAGGGTGCTAGTTTTCCGGCTGCATCACACTGTTGGTGGTTACCGTAGTCTGCACCCCGCCAGGGTAGTCACTCCGTGTTGCTACCCCCTGACCTCCTGGAATGAAAACCCTGCACATTCTAGCTATATGGCCAGCTTGGTTACAACGTAAGCATATGGGCTTCCCATCTGCCTGGAACTTGTAGGGCCTAGGCTGAGCTGCTGCCGGTCTGTGAGTGGAACTGGTAAGACTGCGTGACTGTCCTAGTTGGGCTAAAATTACATCAAGCTGAGACTGTTGTTTGCGAAGGCACTCCTTCAGTTCTGTAAACTCAGAGGAGGGACTGGCTGTAACGGCATTAGTGTCTGCCTCATAGGAATTGCAGGAATATGCACGGGCTCGGGGGGTGGTTTGTGTACGCCTATTAAGCCAATCGAGGGCTTCATTTCGTATATCCCTAAAAAGTAACCGCTGGTTAGCTGAGATTTTATCCAGCAAGTCACCCTGCAGTTTATCATTACGGAGACCTTCGACAAACTGGTCACGGAGGACGCGATCCGAATGCTCTAAATCATCATCCCTCTCCTTAATCTGTTCCATTAACTCCATTAAAACATGGGAATATTCCCTCACAGATTCACTTTCAAACTGCCGGCGGTGATAAAACTGGCGGTGTAAAGCATTAAGAGATTTGGAGCAACGAAAGTTATTTTTCAAAACGGCAAAAATTCTCTGTGGGTCATTGCGATCAGCTGCTGGACTAAACTTAATCTCCCGCTTAGCCTCTCCATCCAATAAATCATACAGAAACAAAGCCTGCTCAAATCCAGGCATAGGGCGGACCGCCAATGACCGCTTTGCCTCCTCAATCCAGTCTTCTACAGACATATTGTCAACAGACATTTTACCAGAAAACCTTGAACATTTTCTTTCTCTAGGTAGACATAACAGACGCTCAACAGAGGTTCGCCTAGTAGGATTGTTGAGAGAATCCTGGTCAGAGTCTGATATATTTGAAGGACCTGCCTGTCCTCTAAGTTGCTGGTTATCAGCTTGAAGCTGTTTAACCAGCTCTGTCAAAGCCCTAACCTGTTCCTCCAAGGTATCAGACATGTTGATGATGAGAAGCCAACCTTGAGAGCGAAGTGTGATGAATCTTCCTCGTGGTAACCACTGTTTTCCCCACCAATCTAATGCCTTTTAAAATAACCACCTCCACAAAGAAAATACATATATGTATCTAACAAACAACAAAATATACACAAGTAGCCAGGCAAAATTTCACACCACCTCCAACCCTACTCGCAGCGCCAAATGTAACCTACACCCTACTGGCTCTTCACCAAGAGCCAGCGGTAAGCTAGAACAGTAGTTATCACGAAGGTGTGTTCAATTAAATGAAAAGGGGAGGAGGCGGCGTACAAAAATAATGCACTTTATTTACGGTACAGTTGGTGTTCCCTCGAGCCGCTAGCACAACAAGCTGCACCAAGGCTGCGATCTTATTACGTTGCCTGTTACATAAAGTCAAATCAAACTAATATAATTAAATCAATCCAAACACAAGGGGGGGGCACTCTCACTGCAAAGAAACGAAAGGACAGAATAACGCCCGTCAAACAAAATAAATGACACACAAAACTTGGAGGTGGTTTACATAACAAAGGCACTCAACGGCAAACTGCAAGCCCTGAACTGCTGTCCTGTAATAGGCTATTAGGCTGGGGAACAGCGAATGTTTTAACTAATTTGTGTTAGTGAAATTCTACGGTGGGAAAAACAGTGGCTACTAATGATCCCTGAAAATAGCAGACATTATTTTAGTCACTTGTGTATCAAAACACTGATTTTACATAATATTACACTGGTCAATTAATACCTTTACGTCTGTGCTGAGGTCAGATTTCAGATGGGAACCATGCGTTTCTAGCACAGGACACTACAACAACAATAAATGCATAATCAATACAAAGCAGTATAAACATTACTCATTTACTCCCACAATTTACTCTGTTTAATTCACCTCACATTTACCGTCTTAAAATCTCAATTAAAACACAAACATTTGTAAACATGGGTTACGTGGTGACGCTTGTCCTTACCCGCTTCCAATTTATCACCGCCGGCCAGCTCTGATTAAAAACAACACTAACTGTGGTATGCCATCTACCTGCATTTAATTGAAATTACGGTGGTCATGTGACAGAACCAGGTGAACCAAATGGCTCCCTGGTTTATCCCCCTCCCACCTGTCACATGTATCTCTGGAAGTGAATAATAACAGTCTGGTGTTAGACTAATAGACCAATAGTATTAGACATTACTGAGACAGCAGGCTGGTCATTTGCAGGTATTTTAAATGCAGCAATAAGTTTGGCTGCCTGACACAATGAACAGACAGTTTACAAAAACGGCCTCTGTGTTGGAAATGTTTCAATCAATTATTTAAATATAATATATATTACTGTAAGAACGTAAATAGACTTGAGAATGTACCTTCACTGTAGAAATGGAAATCAGTTGTTTTATTTTATCTGTAGTATTTGACTTTTATACTCACCAAGAAAACAAGCAGATTCCTCTCTTCTCCTCTTGTCCTCTGGGCTCTCACTTTGTAAATACTGTTCAGCTGAATGAATGATGGAGAACTGACATGTTAGATATATTACAGTGCAGTTATACAATCTCTGTCAAGTTACTTGGAAAATATACATTTCAACTTCTAATACCAGCAGCACAGCAAATTGTGTTGAAATACTTTTATTAAAAAATCATTGTATGAATTATAAATGATTTAATGTTCCATTTCTAAACTAAATACAACAAACATGTATTGAATGTATATTCCTGACAGTTTATCCTGTGTTGATGTTTTACAACAAGAATGTTTCTTCTGTTTCACAGGTAAGGCAGTGAAGTGCATTATTTCAGACATGTTGTAGTTTGAACAACATATTCTTCTTAAGTTTTAAGCAGATTTTTGTTGTAGGTCTACTAGCACCACCTACTGTACTGGAGTGTGGTCCAGAGACAGACCTCTAAATCCTCCCTATTGGTCTGGTTTCTCTTAGAAAAGGACCAGTGAAGATCTCTCTCTGCTTGTACAATCCCACAACAAGGCCTCCACTGTCAGTCTTCTAATGCCCTGAGCCCTCAGACTCACCTTTAACCTCTCCCTTTCCCTCTGTCCATATCAGGGCCTCAGCCTCTGCCTTACTGATAGACACCATCACCTCACCCCCCTCCTCCCTGAGGGCCTGCTTAGTCAGACTGTCTGCACTCTGGAACCCACATCAGTTTTACCCACACCCCCATCCTCCTCACACCATTGTGACCTCGGAGCACCTCATCCAGCAGGTCCTGTCTACTGTGGGATGTGAAGGACTGTACACTCATCAGAACTGCACTAGAGTCTGAGCTTATAACCACTCCAACCTCCTCCATCCACTGTAAGGCCAGTCAAATCACCAACAGCTCCACTGTAAATACAGCCAGGTGATCTTAGAAGCACTTTCAGACCAGGACCTCCTTATCAGGTACAACAAAAGCTGCCCTGTTCAACCAGACTGTGGATCCTTTGACCCAGCTTTGAATATTTGTTGCCATCCATTGTACACAGAAAGCACCCGACTACAGAACATCTCAGCCAAGTCAGCTCCCACCCTGTCCTCATACTGCCCCACTGCACAGTGTTAGGACCTGGGCTTGCACTAGTTTGGTCAGAGCAGAGCTGCTGCAACATAGCTGCTGCACCCATAATATATTACTGCTCTAACCAGAACCACATACATCTTCATGGAGGCCCTGGTGGGTCCTCTGTCCACACCTTCCTGGAAACACACATCACTGATCACCTTCTTGCACGTGACAACCACTTAGACTCCAGGAACCTGAATGTCTACTCGTTTTCCAAACCATTCCCATACAACATCATGCAGACCTCCTCCCCTACCTTCCTCCTTGTGAAGAACACAGTCTTTACCTTTTCAACTGAGAACTCTGAACCTTGACTAACTAAAACTACGTGTTTGGGGGATATTTAAACAATGGCACCATGAAATATAAAAGAAAACATTAGCAGTGTCATCTTTGAAGTCTAAAACAAACATGATGTCATATGACATGAAACAAGGAAAATTACTCACCTTCATGTTGAGCTGTGTTGAAGGATAGAGAATAAAAAGTTAAAACATCATCGCAACAGAACACATCAGTAAACTATCAGTGTGTGTTGTTAATCAATGATGATGAATAACATGATGATGTCAGTAACCAGATGGACAGAGAGTAAGGATATAATGCTGCTCTATGATATGCAAATGCTCTATGTTAACAGTCATCAGCATCAACATGTATCCGTGTTACGGTCTCCTCTCCCTGTCTGCTGTTTCTGTGTGTTTGTTTCAGTTGCAGGATGGCAGGCAGGGAGAGGAGCCATGATCACTGATGGGGAACATCTGTGCTGCACCTATATAAGCTGGACCTCTCCAGGAGATCTCTCTCCTTCATCACAACATTGATCATTGTTTGTGGCAACCCTTGATCTTGGTTCAGACCTTACACCACCCTACACATGCAAACATTCACAAATCCACTCCATACAGTACTGATTCCCTTAATTACCACAATAAACATTGCTTTTTAAGTTCCTTTAGTTTAATAAATAATTTTGACGCCCTCATTCCCACAACTTGTCTGACTCTTTGTCACCTCCCACTGGCATGGTTGTGACATCAGTGTAAGCTATGGAGTGGCATGTTATTTTAACATATTCTTCACTAAATGTTAAAGAATAATTGTATCTGTGCAGACAGCGAGACTGTTGTCATAATTGTTGTCATAATTAATGTAGAGATGTTAATAATGAAGTTCTGTAGATGCAGAACAATGACCTTCCCTGGATCATAAACTCACACGTAGATGACCTGACAGATGTCCCCTCCTCTATCTGACCTCTTGTAGTCTCTCAGCCTCAGAAACAAGTTGCCTCTCTCCAGCTCCTGGGTGAACAGACTCACTCTGCCCTCATAGCCCCTCCCCTCTATCACCTGGCCATTCTTATACAGGTTAATACTCTGTCCATAAAACTACAGCTAGATAAATGTTCCCTCTAAACTGATCAGAAATTATAGTATGTTTTGATACATGTTAGAGGTCAACCTAAATGCATACTTTCTTTGCCAAATATCTTAAATTTGAGAGTATATACGTAACACGTTATTCATCCTCTCCTTATTAGAGTCCTTCTCTATGTGGTGTTGAACTTGGGCGCAGGTTCAAGTGCAGTTTAGGAGAAAAGCTTATACTGTGAGTGTATCTCTGCTCACAGGTTTGACCATGAAGGGAGAGTTTTCAGATATTGAAATAATGGTACCATGAAACTTAAAATAAAACAATAGCAGTTTCATCTTTGAAGTCTGAAATATATTGGTACATTCTTAACCCATGATGTTGTATGTCATGAAACAGATGTATGAAATTACTCACCTAGTCCTGAAGTTGTGTAGAAGGATATGAAGGATATAGAAAGTTAAAACATAATTAAAACAGAACACATCAGTATACTGTGCGAGTTAATCTTAAACATTGATGATGATTAACATGTGAGTGTCAGTAACCAGATTTGTTGAAAACAAGGATGCTCTATGAGATGCAGCTGCTGTATGTTAATGGTCCTACATCAACATACATCCGTGTAATCTATGGCGATATGAGTTGCATGTTTTTTCAACATGTTCTTCACTATGCACCACTGCTAAGTGATGTGAGTCTGTCTTATCAAACACTGTAGATATATACAAGCTTAGAGTATGGAGTGGTTAGAATGGGCAGCATAACCAGCTAACCACCACTAATGCTCCAACTCCTACTTACATTTGAAAGTATAATTGTACTTGTACATGCAGAGAGACTGTGTCGTCATAGTTAATGTAAAGATGTTCATAATTATGTTCTTTACCTATAGAACAATGACCCTCCCTGGACCACAAACCCACACTACGATGACCTGACAGATGTCCACTCCTCTATCTGACCTCCTGTAATCTCTCAGCCTCAGAGACAAGTTGCCTCTCTCCAGCTCCTGGGTGACCAGACTCACTCTGCCCTCATAGCCCCTGCCCTCATAGCCCCTCCCCTCTATCACCTGGCCATTCTTATACAGGTTAAAACATTCTGTCCATCAAACTACAGCTATATTAAAGTTCCCTCTAAACTGATCAGAACATGATAGTATGTTTTTATGAAATTAGATTAACTGAAGTTCGGGAGGAATATAGCGCACCAAGACTCCTCCTTCAGTCCAATCAACTGATACGCATCAGCCCAGTTAAAGCGCGGAGGAATGCGACCAAACACAACTCCCTGTTTTCAATTACAAGTTCTGCATGAAGTCTTCTCCGTTCCTCTGGTCCTTGTGCTAGCATGTTATTGTTTGGCGTGCGTACATCTCGTTGCCTCACTGTCTTCGCTGCTGCGTGTTTGCGTGTCTGCTGCTCCCGTTGCTGTTTCAAGACGAGACTGCCGGGGCCTCCCCATCCTGCTGCAGAAGGGGCGGATGATTCCCCTTCCTCTGGTTTCGGCTGCTACTACAACGGCTGCTGGTTCTTTTCCCCATGACCTTCCAAGTTCCCTTCCTGCCCTTCTCCCTCACTGACCCCCTCATCCGCACTTCACGAGGTCTACCCCATCATCATCATCGCCGCCCTCCTCTGGAGCCATGAATGGTCAAGCCAATCCATCCTCATCCACTCCGATAACACTGCCGTCGTCTCCTGGATCAATAAAGGCCGATCAGACTCCATCACCGCCATGCCCTTCATCCGCCGCCTCACTTGGCTTTCAGTCACACATCAGTTCATAATCAGAGCCGCTCACATCCCTGGTCACCACAACACCATTGCTGACTCCCTCTCCCGTCTCTCCCTCCACAAATTCAGACGCTTGGCCCCAGAGGCGGACCCCCTCCCAACTCCGGTCCCTCCGTTTTCTTGTACAACCTTCCCATGACGGCACCCCTCCACGACCTTCACCTCCACACCCAAGATGCCATCCTCCAAGGTCTGTCCCCCCCGTACACTCTCCACCTACTGGACAGCCTGGAAGTGCTTCAAGTCCTTCCACACTGCTCACCCCCTTCCCCTCATTCGACCTCCTTTCCATCACAAGCTTCATCTCCTACGCTCACACGCACCTCTCCATCCGCACTTCCACCATCCACGTGTACCTCAGTTGCATCAACTTCTTTTGAAGTTGCTTGCCGGTTCCCCCTGCACAGCCATCTCCCACAGTCAGACCTCCCTCCTTATGAAAGGCCTTAAGCGCCTAGATACCCGCTCTCCTTCCGCACGGCTCCCCCTCACTGCCGACCTGCTAGCCGCCTGCATACACACACTGCGCACTGGCTACTCCTCCCCTTCCACCGATTCCACCCTAGAGGCCATGTTCCTCCTGGCCTTCAGCTTCCTTAGGTGCTCACAATTTACTTCCACCTCCTCCACCTTTGACCCCTCTGCTCACCCATGCATCTCCGACATCACGCTACACTCCCCAGACACGCTCATCTTCACCCTGAAACGCAGCAAAACAAATCAAAGTGGGACAGACGTTCCCATCTTCCTCTTCCTCGTCAAATCTCCCCTCAGCCCCTATGAGTCTCTGCATAACCTGCTTCTTTCCAAAGCAGGAAGTCATGCCCTCCCCTCCAGCCCACTATTCACCACAGAATCAGGTCGCCTCCCGTTTCTGGTTCCACCATCATCTCCGCCTCCTCCTCGCCAAATCAGGTATCGACCCTTCGCTTTACTCAGCACATTCTTTCAGGATCAGTGCGGCCCCCTCTGCTACCGGCCTCCACCAACCGCTCCAGGCTCGACAGTGTTCGGACCTGGGCTTGCACTGTGTCTAGCTTGGTCAGAGCAGAGCTGCTGCAACATAGCTGCTGTACCCATAATATATTACTGCTCTAACCAGAACCACATACATCTTCATGGAGGCCCTGGTGGGTCCTCTGTCCACACCTTCCTGGAAACACACATCACTGATCACCTTCTTGCACGTGACAACCACTTAGACTCCAGAAACCTGAATGTCTGCTCCTTTTCCAAACCATTCCCATACAACATCAGGCAGACCTCCTCCCCTACCTTCCTCCTTGTGAAGAACACAGTCTTTACCTTTTCAACTGAGAACTCTGAACCTTGACTAACTAAAACTACGTGTTTGGGGGATATTTAAACAATGGCACCGTGAAATATAAAAGAAAACAGTAGCAGTGTCAACTTTGAAGTTTAAAACAAACATGATGTTATATGACATGAAACAAGGACAATTACTCACTTGTAAGATGAGCTGTGTTGAAGGATAGAGAATACAAAGTTAAAACATCATCGCAACAGAAAATATCAGTAAACTATCAGTGTGTGTGTTGTTAATCAATGATGATGAATAACATGATTGTCAGTAACCAGATGGACAGAGAGTAAGGATATAATGCTGCTCTATGATATGCAAATGCTCTATGTTAACAGTCATCAGCATCAACATGTATCAGTGTTACGGTCTCCTCTCCCTGTCTGCTGTTTCTGTGTGTTTGTTTCAGTTGCAGGATGGCAGGCAGGGGGAGGAGCCATGATCACTGATGGGGAACATCTGTGCTGCACCTGGACCTCTCCAGGAGATCTCGCTCCTTGATCACAACATTGATCATTGTTTGTGGCAACCCTTAATCCTGGTTTACACCTTACACCACCCTACACATGGAAACATCCACAAATCCACTCCATACAGTACTGATTCCCTTGATAACCACAATAAACATTAATGATTAAGTTCCTTTAGTTTAATAAATACTTTTGATGCCCTCATTCCCACAACTTGTCTGACTCTTTGTCACCTCCCACTAGCATGGTTGTGACATCAGTGTAAGCTATGGAGTGGCATGTTATTTCAACATATTCTTCACTATTATGTATCACTGCTAAGTGGTGTGAGCCTGTCTGTTCAAACACTGTGGATTTAAACAAGCTGAGAGTATAGAGTGGTTAGAATAGGCAGCATAACGAGATAAGAGTCAAAAAACATTGAATGCTCTAACTCCTACTAAATGTTAAAGTATAATTGTATCTGTGCAGACAGCGAGACTGTTGTCATAATTAATGTAGAGATGTTCATAATCAAGTTCTGTAGATGCAGAACAATGACCCTTGTGACAAGGGGGCTTTGTCAGCCATGGGCCTGGCAAAGCTGGCCTCGTTACCGACGCAAAGCCTCAACGAGGCACACCTGTTGCTCATCTAGCCCACTCCTGGTGAGTACAGAGGGGGACAAAAAGGGCTGATATGTTGGTTGATGTGGACATGTGCTCTGCTACACAGACTCGCCGTAAGGAGAGAAGGACCCTAACGGTGCGTTCACACTGCAGCGTTGTTTAACGTTCTGCACCGCTTGCCTTCCCACAGTGCACCATGCTCGGGGGCGTGTCAGACAGATTAATGCGAGCTGGAGTTCTCTTAAGTCACTGTTGTAGTTCGTATAATGTCATGGCCAAGCGTGCAGACTTATGTACTCACAATATCGATCAAAATACCACTTTTACACAACATTTGTGTAAAACTACCGAATTTTTACTAGTGCAAGATTACAGTAGAACTAGAGAGGATACACTTTCTGGGGAAATTGTAGGGTGTGCTTGCTTGCGTCGGTTGCACAGGGGTCTGTATATTTTATATAAAAATGCATCGGGCCTACTTATTATTTATAAAGATTACATAGATTTAAAGCATCTTTTTTTTGCTGCTCATTTACAACTCAAAATACGAGTGAAGTGTCGAATGAAATATGATGTCTTCTCATTTCCCCTTCAAGAGGCAGGTGACAGGCTGAATCAAAACGAATACATTTGGCAGACCGGTGTAAAAATTGACCTAATCTCTACGACTTAAACGTCCTTTTAAATTGTCCCTTCTCGTGATATTTTCAGGCATTTAGCCTACTCATATTGCATTCATTCATTAAGAAAGAACCCCCTTTGAAGATTATTCGACGACTTTACCGGCAGAAGATAGAATCGCGATTCAAACAGTACCATCTGCTAACTGAAAATATGCCCCCAAAAACGTAAATAAGCTTGACATTTATTTAGTGGAAAATCGCTCATTCATAAAAAGCTCACTGGTAGCGATCATTGTCAGTAACAACGCAAAATGCGATATAGCCCTGTGTGGAGAAGCTGCCCCGGTAAATTCTACTACTACAGTACAGTACTAGACTACTGCTGTGTTCGTCTTGGTAGCGATTGCGTTGGTTGAATTCGATTTAACGTTCCGTTGTACGGTTTAGGCTGAAATTAATTATTTTCATGAACAGATTGACAAAGTTTAGGCTGTGGCAATGAAGTTCAGGTTAGTAGTCAGATTGTTTCAACTATTGAAAGACTTTTGAGTAAGGGGAGTGCCGAACATGTTCTGTCACCGTTTGACTTGAACAGCTGAGGAGTTTTTGTTAGCTACTCACACTAGTGTCTCGGGTAGGCTACAGCGTTGCAGTGAGCTACACTGGTTTGACACCACAGGTAATTTCACCAACAAATCGTTTACTAATGTCAGAATAAATCATATAACGAAAATGTATATGTGAGGAATGTTTATTTTAACGATTGAAAACAGATACATCATAGACCACTGTAGTATGTGTTGCCCGGGCAACACAGGCTAATGTCATGATGCTAATACTTCAGTGAAATAGTAGACTACTGTTTCCGAAAGTAGATGTACTTCCTTAATAATATCAGCTTATTTTGTACATTACACATCACAATTGTGTGTCATATCACAAAGTAAAATGAGAAAATATTTATCACCCTGGCCTCTTTGCTTGTGGCGTTTCTGCAGCTGCCTTGCAGTAAAGCTATAGTTAGCCTAGCTATCCCCCAAGTTAACAGATGCGAAACGAATGTTCTGCCAAAGGTAGTCACGCGTGTTTTCGTGACATTATTGCAGACCGGTGTAAAAATTGACCTAATCTCTATGATTTAAACGTCATTTTAAGTTTTTCTCTTCTCATGATATTTTCAGGCATTTAGCCTACTCATATTGCATTCATTCATGAATAAACAACCCCTTTGAAGATTATTCTACAACGTTACCCGGCAGTAGAAGATGGAATCGCAATTCAAACGGTACCATCTGCTAACTGAAAATATGCCCCCCAAAACGTAAATAAGCTTGACATTTATTTAGTGGAAAATTGCTCATTCATAAAAAGCTCACTGGTAGCGATCATTGTCAGTAACAACGCAAAATGCGATATAGCCCTGTGTTGAGAAGCTGCCCCGGTAAATTGTACTACTACGGTACAGTACTAGACTACTGCTGTGTTCGTCTTGGTAGCGATTGCGTTGGTTGAATTGGATTTAACGTTCCGTTGTACGGTTTAGGCTGAAATTAATTATTTTCATGAACAGATTGACAACGTTTAGGCTGTGGCAATGAAGTTCAGGTTAGTAGTTAGATAGACTTTTGATTTAAGTAAGGGGAGTGCCGAACATTTTCTGTCGCCGTTTGACTTCCTAAACAGCTGTGTACTGTAGCTAGATGTTTTTGTAGTGTGTCTCGCGTAAGCTACAGCGTTGCAGTGAGCTACACTGGTTTGAAACCACAGGTAATGGTAATTTCACCAACAAATCGTTTTCTAATGTCAGAATAAATCCTACAACGAAAATGTATATGTGAGGAATGTTTATTTTAACGATTGAAAACAGATAACGCTACATCATAGACCACTGTAGTATGTGTTGCCCGGGAAACACAGGCTAATGTCATGATGCTAATACTTCAGTGAAATAGTAGACTACTGTTTCCGAAAGTAGATGTACTTCCTTAATAATATCAGCTTATATTGTACATTACACATCACAATTGTGTGTCATATCACAAAGTAAAATGAGTAAATAGTTATCACCCTGGCCTCTTTTCTTGTGGCGTTTCTGCAGCTGCCTTGCAGTAAAGCTATAGTTAGCCTAGCTATCCCCCAAGTTAACAGATGTGAAACGAATGTTCTGGCAAAGGTAGTCACGCGTGTTTTCGTGACGTTAGTGACGCAGTGACGTTAGTAACGTCAGTGACTGTGGCTAGCAAATTAGCCACCGTTAGCTTCACTTTTCGCCACAAAAACTTAACTTACGCTTAAACCATGCAACGGAACGTAAATTCCAATAGAAGCAACTCAATCGCTACCAAGACGAAACTTTTGACACCTACGTTGTCTATGTAGGCCAAGTATTTACTGAGTTTTAGGGGGGCAAAAAGAAATTAAAAAAAAAATAATAATAATATATATGTGAGAGAACAAAGGTTGTGCTCTCGCCGAAGGCTTGAGCACACCCAACTAGAGAGGGTACAATTTCTGGGGAAATTGTAGGGTGTGCTTGCTTGCGTCGGTTGCACAGGGGTCCGTTTTTGAATGACATTTTTACAACTGATATTTCTGTATATGTTATATAAAAATGCATACTTATTATTTATAAAGATTACATAGATTTAAAAGCATATTTTTTTTGCTGCTCATTTACAACTGAAAATACGAGTGAAGTGTAGAATGAAATAGATGTCTTCTCATTTCCCCTGCAAGAGGCAGCCTCATCGTTGAATCAAAACGAATAAATTTGGCAGACCGGTGTAAAAATTGACCTAATCTCTATGACTTAAACGTCCTTTTAAGTTTTTCCCTTCTCGTGATATTTTCAAGCATTTAGCCTACTCATATTGCATTCATTCATGAATAAAGAACCCCCTTTGAAGATTATTCTAAGACGTTACCGGCAGTAGAAGATTGAATCGCGATTCAAACAGTACCATCTGCTAACTGAAAATATGCCCCCCAAAACGTAAATAAGCTTGACATTTATTTAGTGGAAAATCGCTCATTCATAAAAAGCTCACTGGTAGCGACCATTGTCAGTAACAACGCAAAATGCGATATAGCCCTGTGTGGAGAAGCTGCCCCGGTAAATTGTACTACTACGGTACAGTACTAGACTACTGCTGTGTTCGTCTTGGTAGCGATTGCGTTGGTTGAATTGGATTTAACGTTCCGTTGTACGGTTTAGGCTGAAACTAATTATTTTCATGAACAGATTGACATGGTTTAGGCTGTGGCAATGAAGTTCAGGTTAGTAGTTAGATAGACTTTTGATTTAAGTAAGGGGAGTGCCGAACATGTTCTGTCGCCGTTTGACTTCCTAAACAGCTGTGTAGTGTAGATGTTTTTGTAGTGTGTCTCGCGTAAGCTACAGCGTTGCAGTGAGCTACACTGGTTTGAAACGACAGGTAATGGTAATTTCACCAACAAATCGTTTACTAATGTCAGAATAAATCCTACAACGAAAATGTATTTGTGAGGAATGTTTATTTAACGATTGAAAACAGATGCATCATAGACCACTGTAGTATGTGTTGCCCGGGCAACACAGGCTAATGTCATGATGCTAATATGTCAGTGAAATAGTAGACTACTGTTTCCGAAAGTAGATGTACTTCCTTAATAATATCAGCTTATATTGTACATTACACATCACAATTGTGTGTCATATCACAAAGTAAAATGAGTAAATATTTATCACCCTGGCCTCTTTGTTTGTGGCGTTTCTGCAGCTGCCTTGCAGTAAAGCTATAGTTAGCCTAGCTATCCCCCAAGTTAACAGATGCCAAACGAATGTTCTGCCAAAGGTAGTCACGCGTGTTTTCGTGACATTATTGCAGACCGGTGTAAAAATTGACCTAATCTCTATGATTTAAACGTCATTTTAAGTTTTTCTCTTCTCATGATATTTTCAGGCATTTAGCCTACTCATATTGCATTCATTTATGAATAAACAACCCCTTTGAAGATTATTCTACGACGTTACCCGGCAGTAGAAGATGGAATCGCAATTCAAACGGTACCATCTGCTAACTGAAAATATGCCCCCCAAAACGTAAATAAGCTTGACATTTATTTAGTGGAAAATTGCTCATTCATAAAAAGCTCACTGGTAGCGATCATTGTCAGTAACAACGCAAAATGCGATATAGCCCTGTGTTGAGAAGCTGCCCCGGTAAATTGTACTACTACGGTACAGTACTAGACTACTGCTGTGTTCGTCTTGGTAGCGATTGCGTTGGTTGAATTGGATTTAACGTTCCGTTGTACGGTTTAGGCTGAAATTAATTATTTTCATGAACAGATTGACAACGTTTAGGCTGTGGCAATGAAGTTCAGGTTAGTAGTTAGATAGACTTTTGATTTAAGTAAGGGGAGTGCCGAACATTTTCTGTCGCCGTTTGACTTCCTAAACAGCTGTGTACTGTAGCTAGATGTTTTTGTAGTGTGTCTCGCGTAAGCTACAGCGTTGCAGTGAGCTACACTGGTTTGAAACCACAGGTAATGGTAATTTCACCAACAAATCGTTTTCTAATGTCAGAATAAATCCTACAACGAAAATGTATATGTGAGGAATGTTTATTTTAACGATTGAAAACAGATAACGCTACATCATAGACCACTGTAGTATGTGTTGCCCGGGAAACACAGGCTAATGTCATGATGCTAATACTTCAGTGAAATAGTAGACTACTGTTTCCGAAAGTAGATGTACTTCCTTAATAATATCAGCTTATATTGTACATTACACATCACAATTGTGTGTCATATCACAAAGTAAAATGAGTAAATAGTTATCACCCTGGCCTCTTTTCTTGTGGCGTTTCTGCAGCTGCCTTGCAGTAAAGCTATAGTTAGCCTAGCTATCCCCCAAGTTAACAGATGTGAAACGAATGTTCTGGCAAAGGTAGTCACGCGTGTTTTCGTGACGTTAGTGACGCAGTGACGTTAGTAACGTCAGTGACTGTGGCTAGCAAATTAGCCACCGTTAGCTTCACTTTTCGCCACAAAAACTTAACTTACGCTTAAACCATGCAACGGAACGTAAATTCCAATAGAAGCAACTCAATCGCTACCAAGACGAAACTTTTGACACCTACGTTGTCTATGTAGGCCAAGTATTTACTGAGTTTTAGGGGGGCAAAAAGAAATTAAAAAAAATAAAATAATAATATATATGTGAGAGAACAAAGGTTGTGCTCTCGCCGAAGGCTTGAGCACACCCAACTAGAGAGGGTACAATTTCTGGGGAAATTGTAGGGTGTGCTTGCTTGCGTCGGTTGCACAGGGGTCCGTTTTTGAATGACATTTTTACAACTGATATTTCTGTATATGTTATATAAAAATGCATACTTATTATTTATAAAGATTACATAGATTTAAAAGCATATTTTTTTTGCTGCTCATTTACAACTGAAAATACGAGTGAAGTGTAGAATGAAATATGATGTCTTCTCATTTCCCCTGCAAGAGGCAGCCTCATCGTTGAATCAAAACGAATAAATTTGGCAGACCGGTGTAAAAATTGACCTAATCTCTATGACTTAAACGTCCTTTTAAGTTTTTCCCTTCTCGTGATATTTTCAAGCATTTAGCCTACTCATATTGCATTCATTCATGAATAAAGAACCCCCTTTGAAGATTATTCTAAGACGTTACCGGCAGTAGAAGATTGAATCGCGATTCAAACAGTACCATCTGCTAACTGAAAATATGCCCCCCAAAACGTAAATAAGCTTGACATTTATTTAGTGGAAAATCGCTCATTCATAAAAAGCTCACTGGTAGCGACCATTGTCAGTAACAACGCAAAATGCGATATAGCCCTGTGTGGAGAAGCTGCCCCGGTAAATTGTACTACTACGGTACAGTACTAGACTACTGCTGTGTTCGTCTTGGTAGCGATTGCGTTGGTTGAATTGGATTTAACGTTCCGTTGTACGGTTTAGGCTGAAACTAATTATTTTCATGAACAGATTGACATGGTTTAGGCTGTGGCAATGAAGTTCAGGTTAGTAGTTAGATAGACTTTTGATTTAAGTAAGGGGAGTGCCGAACATGTTCTGTCGCCGTTTGACTTCCTAAACAGCTGTGTAGTGTAGATGTTTTTGTAGTGTGTCTCGCGTAAGCTACAGCGTTGCAGTGAGCTACACTGGTTTGAAACGACAGGTAATGGTAATTTCACCAACAAATCGTTTACTAATGTCAGAATAAATCCTACAACGAAAATGTATTTGTGAGGAATGTTTATTTAACGATTGAAAACAGATGCATCATAGACCACTGTAGTATGTGTTGCCCGGGCAACACAGGCTAATGTCATGATGCTAATACTTCAGTGAAATAGTAGACTACTGTTTCCGAAAGTAGATGTACTTCCTTAATAATACCAGCTTATATTGCACATTACACATCACAATTGTGTGTCATATCACAAAGTAAAATGAGTAAATAGTTATCACCCTGGCCTCTTTTCTTGTGGCGTTTCTGCAGCTGCCTTGCAGTAAAGCTAGCCTAGCTGTCCCCCAAGTTAACAGATGCGAAATGAATGTTCTGCCAAGCAAAGGTAGTCACGCGGGTTTTCGTGACGTTAGTGACGTAGTGACGTTAGTAACGTCAGTGACTGTGGCTAGCCAATTAGCCACCGTTAGCTTCACTTTTCGCCACAAAAACTTAACTTCAGCCTAAACCATGCAACGGAACGTAAATTCCAATAGAAGCAACTCAATCGCTACCAAGACGAAACTTTTGACACCTACTTTGTCTATGTAGGCCAAATATTGACTGAGTTTTAGGGGGGCAAAAAGAATAATAAAAATAATAATAATATATATGTGAGAGAACAAAGGTTGTGCCCTTGCCGAAGGCAAAGCACACCCAATAATATATATGTGAGAGAACAAAGGTTGTGCTCTCGCCGAAGGCTTGAGCACACCCAATAATAATATATATGTGAGAGAACAAAGGTTGTGCTCTCGCCGAAGGCTTGAGCACACCCAATAATATATATGTGAGAGAACAAAGGTTGTGCTCTCGCCGAAGGCTTGAGCACACCCAATAATATATATGTGAGAGAACAAAGGTTGTGCTCTCGCCGAAGGCTTGAGCACACCCAATAAATGTTACGCCACCGTCACTCATCCAGTCGTTTGTAGGCTGGGCTAGCGAGCTAGCAGTGGCACAGAACAGTCACGTAATGTGACGGGACTGAATTCAAAAGTATAAAAACACACTAGGGACACTGACAACATCGGCAACCCTGCAACATGCGTTATTAGTTTAATGTAATCTTTAAATTCAGGCTCGTCACATTAGTAACTTTGTTCTGAACAGAACTGGGTGTGCAGACCCATACGAACAGTTTCTCCTCCATCTTGAAATTGTAAAACCTAGAAATGTTTACCATGAGCAACAGTTGTTACGTTACAAGAAAAAAAAAAAAATCCGATTGGCCAACGCTAGTGTTTTCACGCTCCTCATTTACATAAAGTTGAGAAAATCCAACTTGCAACGCTCCGCTCCGCTCGCCTTCCCACAATGCCCTACGCGAGCGTCAACGCCTGGTTTCATTGAAAATGAATTGGAAGCCGACGCCCCGCGCCGCCCGCTCCGCTGCAGTGTGAACGCACCGTAACGATTGAGCCAGGAGGGCCAGAGGCAAAGACACGTGAAGACCGAAGAGACACGCCAACATAGATTTCTCAGTTTCCTTAGTACTGTTTTTGAAGGTACCAAAAGGTGCTATTAAAACCCTTCAGCTTACCTTCTCTCTCGCGAGTCTGTCTCAGTACTTCACACTCTCCCTGGGTCATAAACCCACACGTAGATGACCTGACAAATGTCCCCTCCTCTATCTGACCTCCTGTAGTCTCTCAGTCTCAGAGACAAGTTGCCTCTCTCCAGCTCCTGGGTGACCAGACTCACTCTGCCCTCATAGCTCCTCCCCCCTATCACCTGGCCATTCTTATACAGGTTAAGTACGGGTCTGACTTCTAACTGAACCCTGTAAAGGTGTCTGCCTGTCCTCCCTCCATCACATTCTCTCTGCCATCTCCAGACCAGACTACCTCTGTCCATATCAGGGCCTCAGCCTCTGCCTTACTGATAGACACCATCACCTCACCCCCTCCTCCCTGAGGGCCTGCTTAGCCAGACTGTCTGCACTCTGGAACCCACATCAGTTTTACCCACACCCCCATCCTCCTCACACCATTGTGACCTCGGAGCACCTCGTCCAGCAGGTCCTGTCTACTGTGGGATGTGAAGGACTGTACACTCATCAGAACTGCACTATAGTCTGAGCATATAACCACTCCAACCTCCTCCATCCACTGTAAGGCCAGTCAAATCACCAACAGCTCCACTGTAAATACAGCCAGGTGATCTTAGAAGCACTTTCAGACCATGACCTCTCTATCGGGTTTAACAAACGCTGCCCACTTGTGAATATTTGTAGCCATCCATTGTACACAGAAAGCACCCGACTACAGAACATCTCAGCCAAGTCGGCTCCCACCCTGTCCTCATACTGCCCCACTGCACAGTGTTAGGACCTGGGCTTGCACTGTGTCTAGCTTGGTCAGAGCAGAGCTGCTGCAACGTAGCTGCTGCACCCATAATATATTAGTGCTCTAACCAGAACCACATACATCTTCATGGAGGCCCTGGTGGGTCTTCTGTCCACACCTTCCTGGAAACACACATCACTGATCACCTTCTTGCACGTGACAACCACATAGACTCCAGGAACCTGAATGTCTACTCGTTTTCCAAACCATTCCCATACAACATCATGCAGACCTCCTCCCCTACCTTCCTCCTTGTGAAGAACACAGTCTTTACCTTTTCAACTGAGAACTCTGAACCTTGACTAACTAAAACTACGTGTTTGGGGGATATTTAAACAATGGCACCATGAAATATAAAAGAAAACATTAGCAGTGTCATCTTTGAAGTCTAAAACAAACATGATGTCATATGACATGAAACAAGGAAATGTACTCACCTTTCTGGTAAGCTGTGTTGAAGGATAGAGAATAAAAAGTTAAAACATCATCACAACAGAACACATCAGTAAACTATCAGTGTGTGTTGTTGTTAATCAATGATGATGAATAACATGATGATGTCAGTAACACGATGGACAGAGAGTAAGGATATAATGCTGCTCTGTTAACAGTCATCACCATCAACATGTATCAGTGTTACGGTCTCCTCTCCCTGTCTGCTGTTTCTGTGTGTTTGTTTCAGTTGCAGGATGGCAGGCAGGGGGAGGAGCCATGATCAATGATGGGGAACATCTGTGCTGCACCTATATAAGCTGGACCTCTCCAGGAGATCTCTCTAATTCATCACAACATTGATCATTGTTTGTGGCAACCCTTAATCTTGGTTCACACCTTACACCAACCTACACATGCAAACATTCACAAATCCACTCCATACAGTAGTGATTCCCTTGATTACCACACTAAACATCAATGATTAAGTTCCTTTAGTTTAATAAATACTTTTGATGTCCTCATTCCCACAACTTGTCTGACTCTTTTTCACCTCCCACTAGCATGGTTGTGACATCAGTGTAAGCTATGGAGTGGCATGTTAGTTCAACATATTCTTCACTATTATGTATCACTGCTAAGTGGTGTGAGCCTGTCTGTTCAAACACTGTGGATTTAAACAAGCTGAGAGTATAGAGTGGTTAGAATAGGCAGCATAACGAGATTAGTGTAAAAAAAGAGACTGTGTCATCATAGTTAATGTAGAGATGTTCATGATTATGTTATTTACCTTCAGAACAATGACCCTCCCTGGACCATAAACCTACACATAGATGACCTGACAGATGTCCCCTCCTCTATCTGACCCCCTGTAGTCTCTCAGCCTCAGAGACAAGTTGCCTCTCTCCAGCTCCTGGGTGACCAGACTCACTCTGTCCTCATAGCTCCTCCCCTCTACTCCCCACTTCCTGTTCCCGGGCGTCGCCTCGCCCCCCTCCGTTCCCCTGCCTCCCTCCCTCCCTGCTCCTCTTGCACTGGCTTCGGCTCCTGCCCTCGCCGACCTGCCCTGTCCGCAGCGTTCATCGCCTCCATGGGCTCTCTGCCGGCTCTCTGCCCTGCGCCCGGCCCTGCCCCTGCTTGCTCTGGTCTGGCCCTGCCTCCTCCGGGCTGCGCCCCTCTAACCTTGCCCTGTGCCTTCCCTCATGCAGTTGTCTCTGCTCCGGACATAATGCCCACCCCGGCTGCTGCCCTTCCCGTCGGGACCCTGCCCACCCCTGCCTCCACCTTCACGCTGGCAACGGCGCCTCCCCCTGCCCGCCCCGAGGCCCCCTCTGCCTCCAGACCTTCCCCCGTGTCTCCCTCCCTCTGGCCAGCCATCCTCCAGGGTGATTACGTGGACCTGGCCGACCTTCTCCTCCCGTCCCAGGTCTCTGCCCCCCCCACCATCGTCGGGTCCTGTGGCCCCGTCCTGCTCCGCCACCCTGAACCCGCCCGGCGACAGGAGCTCACGGCAGCAGAGTTCTCTTACGTGTTCTCCCTGTTCCGGGACGTCGTCTGTTCCTCCTTTCCCGGGCGCCGGGCAGAGCTGGACGACTATCTCTCCCTCATCTTGCAGCTCACCCTACGGTTTGGGGGCTCCGGGTTTTACACGTATCACGTCCGCTTCTCTTCCGAGGCCGTGGGGCGGCTCCAGCAATTCAATGAGGCCACCTACTGGGGCTCGCTGGACAATGAAATCTATTGTGGCGTTTTGGCTGCCCAGTCCGCCCTGCCCTGCTCCCTGTGTGGCGCTCCTTCCCACCCGTCCCTGGAGTGCATGGTCGCGGCCCGCCCGGCCCCTGAGTCTGGCCCCTGGCCCCCCGCCCGACCGCTTTCGCCTCCTCCCGCCCCCCTGCCCCTCCCCACCCCATCACCAGCAGCCCCTCCTGTCCGACCCTGCGGGCACCGACTGCCGGGGCCTCCCCATCCTGCTGCAGAAGGGGCGGATGATTCCCCCTCCTCTGGTTTCGGCTGCTACTACAACGGCTGCTGGTTCTTTTCCCCATGACCTTCCAAGTTCCCTTCCTGCCCTTCTCCCTCACTGACCCCCTCATCCGCACTTCACGAGGTCTACCCCATCATCATCATCGCCGCCCTCCTCTGGAGCCATGAATGGTCAAGCCAATCCATCCTCATCCACTCCGACAACACTGCCGTCGTCTCCTGGATCAATAAAGGCCGATCAGACTCCATCACCGCCATGCCCTTCATCCGCCGCCTCACTTGGCTTTCAGTCACACATCAGTTCATCATCAGAGCCGCTCACATCCCCGGTCACCACAACACCATTGCTGACTCCCTCTCCCGTCTCTCCCTCCACAAATTCAGACGCTTGGCCCCAGAGGCGGACCCCCTTCCCACTCCGGTCCCTCCGTTTTCTTGTACAACCTTCCCATGACGGCACCCCTCCACGACCTTCACCTCCACACCCAAGATGCCGTCCTCCAAGGTCTGTCCCCCCGTACACTCTCCACCTACTGGACAGCCTGGAAGTGCTTCAAGTCCTTCCACACTGCTCACCACCTTCCCCTCATTCGACCTCCTTTCCATCACCAGCTTCATCTCCTACGCTCACACGCACCTCTCCATCCGCACTTCCACCATCCACGTGTACCTCAGTTGCATCAACTTCTTTTGAAGTTGCTCGCCGGTTCCCCCTGCACAGCCATCTCCCACAGTCAGACCTCCCTCCTTATGAAAGGCCTTAAGCGCCTAGATACCCGCTCTCCTTCCGCACGGCTCCCCCTCACTGCCGACCTGCTAGCCGCCTGCATACACACACTGCGCACTGGCTACTCCTCCCCTTCCACCGATTCCACCCTAGAGGCCATGTTCCTCCTGGCCTTCAGCTTCCTTAGGTGCTCACAATTGACCTCCTGTAGTCTCTCAGCCTCAGAGACAAGTTGCCTCTCTCCAGCTCCTGGGTGACCAGACTCACTCTGCCCTCATAGCCCCTCCCCTCTATCACCTGGCCATTCTTATACAGGTTAATACACTCCGTTCATCAAACTACAGCTACATCAAAGTTCCCTCTAAACTGATCAGAACATGATTGTATGTGTTAAGGCATCGAAAGAGACCTGACATTCCCCACAAACTACTTAGCATCTGATTTGCTTTGGAATGTGGAGCACTTAAACAAGAAAGGATCTGAGTTATTTTACTGTGGACGGGACTGGCTATGGTGTGACAGTTGAGATCTTGTCAGCATCAGTAGCTATGCCATTTGCTGAAACGGTGTGCCCCAGGAACTTGACTTCTTTCTGTAAGAAATGTAACTTTGAGACCTGTCTCTTGTAGGCGTTCAAGCATTGTGTCCAACTGCTGTACGTGATATCCACCATGATATCATCCAAATACATTAACATTATCTAGACAATTAGATCACTCATGGTAGCTTGCATCAACCTTTAAAAGGTTGCAGGTCCATTACAGACACCCATTATCATCCACAGATGTTCATATAGCTCAAACAGAGTGGTGAATGCTGCTTTAAGCCGGTCCCACTTCTCTACTGCTGCCTGTATACCCGAGGTCTTCATCCTCAAGGGCAAAAACATTTGTATATTTTGCTAAGACTGCACTTAACTCCACCTGCTGATCTTTAGTACTAACAATGTCTAGCCGGTCTAAGATAAACTGAAAGTTATGTGGGTCCTGTACATCCTTTACATCAATGATAACTTGTTCAATACTCACAGAACTACGCTAAAAATTAACTTGACAGGACCGCTATGAATTCTGGTACTCCACTACAGACAAGACACCTAGTCAGGTTCTGGGATGGAGCCACATATCCTCCTGTGACAAATGTGCTACTTGTATGGAAAACCCATGACCCTTTTGCACCTTTGACATGCCACTGGGCCCTCACTGTTACCACGGACGCTGCAGGTATGTATACTTTCTCTTTACCAGATAATCTAATCTAATCTGGATACTCATTGCCCATTGTCTCGACCACTAACTCTAGACACCCCAGATAGGGTATGTCTAAACCGTTGGCTGCTGTTAACTTGAGCCAATCAGATGTAGAGAGCATATCTCCATCTTCCCTGCCCAAAAGAAGAACCATTCTGAAATAATACTTACTTGACTGCCTGTATCCAATAGACAAGACGTTACAACCCCCCCAATCTTGATCTCCACTACATGTTCCCACAGCACGCTCTAATAACTTGTCATGAGATGGGCTGACTTTAGATGAGTCTGAGGTGCACCCCCGAACTGCTCGACTCAACACAACCGGGGGTCTCGTTTCCCTGCACACCAGACACAGTGCTATCTTTTCCGGTTACATTTCCATTTTTGTGGGGCAATTCCTAGTGATATGTCCCTCTGACTGACACTGAAACATATGGGTTTGCCATCCTCTGTGAATTGTGGTTGTGTCTGCAGGTTACTGCTAGTCCTTCTACTAGTGCCTACCTCTGGAGTAACAAGATTCTTTACAGCCTGTGTTAACTCACTCATGGCTTTACCTTGCTCTGCAACGACCCTCAAAACATCCTCCAAAGTAACTGACTTCTGCTCCCAGCCTGTCCACAACATTCACCATCACTCCTCAACTCCTACCATCATCTACAAGAAACCTTCCTAGACCTCACCTCATCTCCCATGTATGTGTTGTGAACTCGGGTTCACTCTGAACTTTTGACAACACTAACATACTTTAGTGTACTGTTTACTATCTAACAGATAAAGTTTTTTTTTTAACTTTGTGTTGTAATAATGCAGAAGTTAGAAATTACTCACCCCATTGCTCTGTTTAAAAAATAAATGAAAAAGATCATTAAAACATCAATCATATTACAATATAGTACCAACATGTTATTTACAAATTTGTGAGTCAACAGAATTAACGTTAACGAGCCTATGAAATGAATACATCATTATTATCATAAGCAGATGAACTAAGAGCAACAATAAAATGCTGCTCTGTGATACCGCTGCTTTATGTCAGTCGTCCTACATCAACATACATCAGTGTAATCTATGGAGCTCCTGTGTTCTGTGTTCAGGCTCTTTCATGAAGAGGATGACTGTTCTTCATCTCCACATATAGACTACAGCATTTCATGTTTTACTGAGAGAATATAACATCTCAGAATAATCATCTTCAATCCAGTAAGATAATTAAATGTTGTCATGTGCATTGTTTGTTCAACATATTCTTCACTAATTTGCATCACTACTAAGTGATTTGAGCCTGTCTCTTCCAATACTGTACATCTCTACAAGTTTAGAGTATAGAGGGGTTAGAATGGGCAGCATAACCAGATAAGTCAGAACACCTCTAAAGCTCTAACTTATACTTACATGTGAAAGTATAATTGTATCTGTACAGACAGAGAGACTGTGTTGTCATAGTTCATGTAGAGATGTGCATAATCATGTTCTGTAGCTGTAGAACACTTACCCCTGTCCCATAGATACACAGCTTCCTCCTTCTTCTGTCCTCCATAGATGACCTGACAGATGTGCACTCCATCATCTGACTCCTTGAAGTCTCTCAGCCTCAGAGACATGTTGCCTCTCTCCAGCTCCTGGGTGACCAGACTCACTCTGCCCTCATAGCCCCTCCCCTCTCTCACCTGGCCATTCTTATACAGGTAAATACACTCTGTCTTCTTAAACCACATGATTGTCATGGCAGCAGCGCTGGTCTCAGGAGAGAGGTGACATGAGAGGGTAACATCCTTTCCCCTATCAGCCTCCACAACCCTCCCTGGTACCCTGAGTTTAAACTCATCTGTTGGGGAGAAGAGAAACAATACTGACATCTCTGCAGGTGCATGACAAGTATACAGTCTGCATCTATGAAGTAACAATCACACACAGACTCTATATGCTCTATACACACTCAACCTAGAGAGACATGTAGGAAGAATCTAAACTCACATCACTAGCAAACATGAAGGACAGCATGGATGATAATGTAACCAGTAAGGAGAGGTTATATACAACACAGCAGCATGGATGGTTGTAGAGAGGGTCACACACAACACAACAGAATGATAGCATACAAACAAACATAATGTTGGTATACTGCATATGTTCATTTAGTATTGAATTTGTTCATTTAATGACTAGAGGGATGCAGACATCCCAACCTGCAGAGACTCATTTCCCCCCCAAAACTCCCCCCCCCCCCCGGGACGCAATCCGGACGCATGATGTATCCCCTCAACCTGCACATACCCCCCCCCCCATCCCCTCCCCAGACGCAATCCGGACGCATGATGTACCCCCTCAACCTGCACATACCCCCCCCCCCCCCCCCCATCCCCTCCCCAGACGCAATCACGACGCGCAATATGCTGCTCCTATCTCTACAAGAAATACCCATTAGACAGTCTCTCGCTCGCTCGAAATACAAAATCCCTGATTTCCGGGAGATTGTACAGCATTTGCGGGCGTCAGGGAGACGCTATTGAAATGCGGGAGACTCCCAGACCTTCCGGGAGACTTGGGATGTCTGGGGATGTCATATTCTGAACATGTTTGTACATTTATACTTAATGTTTCAATGCAAACAAAGACTACTTGTGTCCACTTACTGTGTTGTCCGGCCTCTGCCATGTGTCCTTCCTGTATAGAGACAGTTACAACACTTGATCATGCTAAAACATTACAAAACATGACAGTTTCATTATTGTTCCATTTGACATGGCAAACCACAAGGACTTTATTCTTCTGACCTTTGAGTCACACAGAAACATGTTTTTGCTGCTGTTTCCTCAATACGGACATGAACACATCAAGATCTTTTCTTACCTTTTATGAACTTGAATTCCAATACTTTATCAGATAGATGTTTAATATAAATCTCTAGCTGCCTGTAATTCATACCTTTCCATGGTTGTACATATGATCTAAACGTATTTTCTTAATTCGTCTGCTGTACTAGAAACACTTGTACTTTAACCTGGGTGGGGAACAGGTGTGTATAACCCCTCCTCCATCCCTAGAGGTCAGATGAGGAACTGCAGATGAAACACCAAAGTTACTCTTCACACATGCAGACATTTCCCTTCTTCTGAGGCTGGCTGGAGGCAGCAGTCAGAAAGTCAGCCCCCTGCAGGAGAGGTTGAGGCCATCAGAGAGCAGCACAGTTCTACTGAGGAAGTTCAGAAAGGTGATTGGTCAACAGCAGAGCTGTGAGTAGAAGCAGAAAGACACCATCAACATTTGGCTCAGTTGTGCCACACATGACAGAACATTAAAGAATCAGAAAATATGTTTTCATCCCCAGAGGAGGCAAACACATTCAGCAGACAAACAGCAGGTAGGTCTGCTGCAAGACAGCGTCTCAAGTATAAAGGAAGTATCACAAGTCAGGAAGTTCAGGGCTTGTTAAGTTTGAGCGACTGGTCTACTTTGTAAATGTACCGTGTGACACGTTATACTGTTGGTAATGGAAGCTGTGATCAAATAATGAACTCTGACAGCGTCCACTACAGTAAGTATACCAGCACCTCTTCTGGTGGTATGCCAACTCCTCTGCTCCATAACGCCTCTTCTCCCCTCTCTTCTATTCTTCCAATCTACTTCCTCCACAAACACACACGCACACAGACACACACACACACACGCACGCACACAGACACACAGACACACACACACACAGACTTTCTCCAAGCAGGACGAGTGCTTGATCCCTGACCGAGCACCCATACAGACCCGTATGAAATGTTGTGGAGACATCTCCCTTTTATTCTGTAACAACCTTCCCCTCCTGCCTGTCCTGTAGCCCTCTCCTCCTGGCCCTGCTCTTGAACCTGTGTCTCTTTGTCAAACATCTACATAGAGAAATGGACAGAGCGGTACTATTGGTTCATGAAGTCAAGCATGTGATGTTGTGGAGATAGTTTTATCTACATACACACAGGCCTTCCCAAATCGATCACCACGGCTTGAAATCGTGGCCAAGGATCAACAGGGTTAAAGTGGTGCATAACAGAATCCCATCTAAAAACAGGAGAGGAGGGGAGAGCACTAGAAGGGAGGTAAAGGAAAGGAGAGATGGAGAGGAGAGGAGGCATCCTCACAGTATTGAGTGAGCTGCTGCTGCAGAGATAAACCGTCACAGATGCAGTCCCCAAACACACCACCAGGGAGAACACTCTTCACTGCTGCTCACAGGAATGTAGACCAGCACTGTCCAGAGAGAGATTAGATAGAGGGAGGGACGGATGGCAACAGAGGAAACTCAACCAACATCCCCCTGGCCTCCCCCCAACCTCACCCAACCTCCTCTTAACCTCACCCAGGCTCCCCAACCCCCTGCCTCCCCCCAACCTCATTTAGCCTCCCACCTCCCTCTCCCACCTGCCTCCCCCTGCCTCCTCCTGCCTCCACCTGCCTCCAGGGTAGAATGGGGAGACAGCAGCTGTCTGGTGATGGAGGATCTGGATGAAATATTGAAACACACAGTTCTGTTTGCTCATCTATACTACCCCTCATTCCTCTCTCTTTCTCTGTGTCTCTTCCCCCATCCTTTTCTTTCTGCCCTGCCCTCTCTCTTTCTCCATACTTCTATGAGTATAGCAGATGACTGTTCACTGGGAGCAGTAGCAGTGTGGACAATACATGAAGGAGACCCCAGACTCATACACAGCTGATGATGTCTCTGGCTTGGTTAAGGCCAGCAGGCGCTCCAAGAAATCCAGAAACACCGCAGTGTGTGAGAAGAAGTCTAATGACGGCTCTGACTTGACTAAGGCCAGCAAGCACTCAACAGATTCTTACAAAAGCACACTGCTTGAAGGAGTCTGTGAGTCTGACAACTCTGGCTCGGTTACCCCTGGCCTATTCCTTTAAATATAGTAATAGTATTGTTTTGAATAGTTTTGATTGTTAGGCCCATATTAAACCCCCCTACAATGACATCAAAGATTGAATCAGTATATCATCTTTTCCCCCCCAAATGAAACACTCCCTTGTTTCAGGTAGTTTCAAAATGAGTTATTTGAACAGATAATCTTACTCTCTCACTGTAAAGTGTCCTGGCTAACTGTGTTAGGTACAGTAGATATGCACAGATATCTTCTTACATGCTCTAGTCTTCATGCACAACACTCCACACAACTACTATTGACATTTCTTATTGTTTCTTTAAAATCTCACATCATTTATAAAACAAACTCCAGTAACACTATAACAACTTGATGCAGAGGCAGAGCCACTTCCATGTTCTGGAGGAGTTCACCTGTATCTCTCCTTCAGACTCCCTCTCTCTCTCCACTCCTTTAAGGGCAGAGTTCACCTGTATCTCTCCTTCAGACTCCCTCTCTCTCTCTCCACTCCTTTAAGGGCAGAGTTCACCTGTATCTCTCCTTCAGACTCCCTCTCTCTCTCCACTCCTTTAAGGGCAGAGTTCACCTGTATCTCTCCTTCAGACTCCCTCTCTCTCTCCACTCCTTTAAGGGCAGAGTTCACCTGTATCTCTCCTTCAGACTCCCTCTCTCTCTCCACTCCTTTAAGGGCAGAGTTCACTCATCCCTCCATCTAATCTCATCATAATGGCAGAATCTCTGTCTGAGGGACTGTGGCACGATTATTTCGAGAATCAGGCACTTGGAAATAAATATAGGCTATTTATCTTAACGTGTTTGCTGCCATTTTGAGCTGCACTAAGCGATTGAGCCATGGATTTTTCGAGCCACCAATGGGCACTGCACTGGTTCCCTGAACTCGTGACACCTCTCTTCCCCTACCACTCCATAAAACCTTTCCTCTCCTCCACTATATCATCATTTCTGTTTTCAATTTCAGGACATTGTTTACCAAGGAAAAACATCAGGGTGTATGGATGAATAAAAACGTTTATTTGCAGTATCTACATGACCAAAAACACTTTGCTGTGGGCACTAATGACTATTTTTCCAGAAATGTATCGTTGCAGAATGAGGTTGAATGAGGAAATGGTTCATGGTCAAAGGTTTCATGTAACATACATATACATGAGTAGTCCATTTACAGGCAGCAGGGTGCCCTATCAATAGAATATATATTATAGATGATATTCAAAATGTTATTTCTGTCTGTATGACAATCAACATAAGATAACAGTTGATTCATCCTTGTGCAGGGACATGTAGAGTTTTCAGCAGGAAAAAGACAGTGGTAATACAGTAATAAATAAAAAGAAAATACAATGTACCGATAAGACACGTTAGCTAAAAGCAAAATGAACTAATAAACAACGTATAGTTTAAACACAGGTAGCGACAGTAACAGTTAGCAACAATGGTGACCAACAACAGTAGGACTACATATTAGCTAGGGAAATATCGTTCAAATTCTTCTGTCCCCTAAGTGTGCGGGTTTTGGGATTGTAGGCTTGAGTGATGAGTAGGTGTGAAAAATACATTTTAAGAACTTGTGGTCTTCTGAGCGGATATCACAAATATAAATGCTCTCAGAAACAATACAGAGTAACAGAGGTAAATATGTAATAACATAATGTACCGGTAGCTATGTAATGCTAGCTGGTTTCACGTGCAGCTAACAAAACGTTTTAAAGAACATGAAATATTTATGTTAATATAATATATAATCCAATGCTGATATGATGAGAATAGTAATTGTATCATCTACTGAGTTACGGCACAGAGTTAAGGTTTGCCACGATCAAATGGAGTAGGATGAACAAGAGACAAACTAAGATGCACCAGGGGGAATACAAGGATCCTTTGTTGTCCTCTGGGGGAATATGAGTCAGGGTCTTCTATCAGATCCCAAAGAAGAAAAAGGAAATGTTCTCCAGGCGAGGTCAGCCTCAGAGGGCTTGGTGTGGAAGATGTGGTCAGAGGGGACAGGAGTGGCACGCTGGTTGGTGTTGATGTCAGGGACCACCTGTAGATGCCACCGTCAGCTGTAGGAGGCAGACTCTGGTGGAGTGTGTTCCATCCGGAGCCTTGTGCTGCCCAGCTGAGGGCCAGGAGAACAGAGTGCAGGCGTGGAAGGGATGTGGCCGTGGGTGGAGTGGAGCAATCGTTGTCGACGGAGGCAACAGCACTACTGGCACTGTGAACATGAAGTCACCAGCAGAGAGAAATTGGAGAAGACCGAGGAAGTCAGAGTGAATAAGGGAATTGAAATGCTCAGGACACAGGAAGCAGGCTTGTAGAGACCGGCTTGAGGTCCAACATTGTATGTTTAACAGAAAGTTTGTTGGCTCTGGGAGTCTTATGTCAGTCATTTATGACAGTACATGTTCACTGATATGGGAACACTGATATCAAGCTACAGACGCCATTTTTACAAGCCATGTCACAAGGCCTTCACAACTTGTAGACCAGGCCAGGACCACAGGTTCAGACAACCTTCTGAAGAGATTGAATGAAAGTATAGATGATCAGTGAGTTAAGTTAATATAGTGTATTGCCTTGAGTTCTGCATTGGCGTGGTGGAAGATGGGAGTTACTGTAACTCCATACAGAGCCTCCATACCTCTCCCCACCATGCTGTGTCTTCTTCTTAGTGGCGAACATGTATTTGTCTATCACCTCCCACTGCAACACAGATGATGTTCAAACTAAATTGGTACAATTACTGAAGGAGCATTGAATGGACTGGGTCAGAGATGTGCCAACGCCTCCACCTCCATGCTGAGGTTAGGCCGTTGGAAATACATGGCCTACGCTGACGGCCTGAGTGTCCCTCCACAGCTGTTTGGTGACTTCCTGCATGCTAGTGAAATAAGAGGCCTTTTTGCTTGGCAGATGTGTGGATTGTTGATCCTGAGTGAACCAAGGGTGGGGCACAATCATGAGTGGGGAGGTCTTTAGAACGGTACATTGATAACATTTCCCATTCAGACTTGATGAATGTACCTATAATACCTACAATGTCCCAAAAAGACGACATTCCACACCAGAAACACCTTAGAGTGTATTACATATATTGCCCACAACAATACATGTAACTTTTGCTCCTTTCACAAGGAGAAAGAGGCGAACACCAACTGAAGCACAATAAACCACCATCATATCTCAGAAAGAACAGTCATGATAGTATGTATCCACTTTTCCTGAAATCAGCAATTGGAGAACTGATTCACAGTTTCCTTACTGACTTGAACTGACATTCAAGATACAATGGATATTAGATTTATGGGGTGGGGGTGTGTCTAACAATTGTATTACTCTCGTGTGTCTTTATCCGTTCTATCACATGACGTACTAAGACACTTTGGTCTCAACTGAACTTGCAGTATTTACAGTGGGTAAATAAAAACCGTAAAAAAGATTGATGATTGGTCAAAGAAAGTTTGAGAGAATGATATAGTTAACATGTCAGGCATGTGTGTCAGTGTATCTCTGTGTGTTTGCATATGTGTGTGTATGTGAATGGGGGTCTGTTTGTGTTTATGTGTGTGTACACGTGTGTGTTTCTGTGTTTGTGTGTACATGTGTGTGTATGATGGTCCTGTGTCTGTCGAAGGCCAGAATGTGACTCTGCCGTGCAGATACGATGCCTCGTATCACAGAGTTCTGCACATGTTCTGGGGGAGAAGAGCGCTGTTGCTGCATTACTGCAGCTGGGTCATAGTGATGATGGCTCTCAAACAAACTATAAAAATGTAATTAATACAAATCTATTGTTACGACCCTCTCTGAACCTGCACGTTTAAGGTCGATGTCTATGGGGTAATGAGGGCCTAACGGAACAGGGGTTAGCTTAGGTGTCGCAGCCACAACGAACACAAACCAGACAGAGTGTAAATAACCAAGGGTTTTATTTCTTAACAAAAAGTCGTCACAGGAGGACAAGGGAACCATGAACGGTGCCAAAGAAAAGAAAACAACCAAAATGCTAACCCCTCAGGGGCTGCCGAGACGTCTATAGAGAGGTTGGATGGTACGACAGAAGAGCATTTGTGGGACGCTTTAAACCCAGTAAGAAGCACAAATCTGAGTTATGTTCCCGCATGAAGTTCACCAACGTCTTTATGAAGAACTCTGGACAGGATGTGGATGAGCAGAAGCAGACGGGGGTGTTCTGCATTGATGGAGAGATCACCAGCGTCTGTGTCATGAAGGAGGAGAATGGCAAGTCCCGGCTTCCTAAACTTTGAGAGGCACGATGACGCGCAAGAAGCTTTGGATGACATGTAAGGAATAGAAATGAGCAGCAAGCTGATCTGTGTTGGTCGTGTCCAGAAGAGGTTAGAGCGTCAGTCCAAGCTGATCTGTGTCGGTCGTGTCCAGAAGAGGTTAGAGCGTCAGTCCAAGCGGATCTGTGTCGGTCGTGCCCAGAAGAGGTTAGAGCGTCAGTCCAAGCTGATCTGTGTTGGTCGTGCCCAGAAGAGGTTACGGCGTCAGTCCAAGCTGATCTGTGTTGGTCGTGTCCAGAAGAGGTTAGAGCGTCAGTCCAAGCTGATCTGTGTTGGTCGTGTCCAGAAGAGGTTAGGGCATCAGTCCAAGCTGATCTGTGTTGGTCGTGTCCAGAAGAGGTTAGAGCGTCAGTCCAAGCTGATCTGTGTCGGTCGTGTCCAGAAGAGGTTAGAGCGTCAGTCCAAGCTGATCTGTGTCGGTCGTGTCCAGAAGAGGTTAGAGCGTCAGTCCAAGCTGATCTGTGTCGGTCGTGTCCAGAAGAGGTTAGAGCGTCAGTCCAAGCTAATCTGTGTTGGTCGTGTCCAGAAGAGGTTAGGGCGTCAGTCCAAGCTGATCTGTGTTGGTCGTGTCCAGAAGAGGTTAGGGCGTCAGTCCAAGCTCAAGCGTGGGTTCCAGCAGAAGCAGCTCCATGACCTAACCCTTCTAAGCAGCAGGTGAGCAGACTTCAGTCGCTCAGTAAAAAGAGAGTGCTGTCTCTAGTGCGCTCTCTTTCTATGTTTAGACAATATTCAAAAATGAACTGTACATGAGTGCCCAGATCCAGGCCAAGGACCAGACTCAGCCTCAGGCCCAGGTCCAGTCTAAGATTCAGGTCTTGACCCAGGCTAATGCTCTGATCCAGACCCAGCCTCAGGTCCTAACCCAGCCTCAGGTCCAGACCCAGGCAATGCTCTGATCCAGACACAGCCTCAGGTCCAGACCCAGGCCCACATCCTTGCCTTTGTGTCTACGCAGAAGGTATATACAGTATGTGAACGGCAAGTGATTTGACTACGTCACCTAAGTTTTAAGGTACACAGGAACTCTAAGCTCCAAGAAAGGTTTGTATTGGGAGGGAGGAGCAGTGTGTGGGATACCCAGACAAAACAGACTTAAAACAATTGAGCAGTAAAATACAGTTTTAATGAAAGTATTAGTTCCAAGAGAGGCGGGCATGGATCCGGTCTTTGTGGAGTGCCGTCCTCTGCCCGCGCTCCTCGGTCCTGCTGGTCGCTGCAGTCCTTCTCCTCTTTAGTGTCTTGCAGCAGTAAACAGAGAAACACTGGCCAGTAGCGCGTCCAGCACAGACAGTGATTCACCCTGCCCTTCCGCTGGACTATCCAGCTGACCCTAACCCGCTCCACAACCCACCAGAGACCCACCGCACCCAATACTTCTACTCTCAGTACACCCACAGCAACACGCAACCCTAAGTGAGGAAACCTAAGGGTGAACAGTTGTCCTGGGAGTAAGCAGTGGCTTACCTCCCAGGTGTGTGTTGAGCAGCCTTGTGGGTGTGCGTTCATGCTACTCTCTAGTGTCCCCTGTGGCGTTTAGATGTCATGGTCAGCGTCTACATGGCGGCTTCCCTGTCTTCCTCCTCTCCCAGCGTGTTTCTCTGCAGCTGCTCGCTCCTTGTTGTCTCTTGTTGTCTCTTGCTCTCCTGTACAGAGTCGTCACCTATTTTGGTGAGTGGTGTCCTACCCCCACCCCACTCCCATAGGCCCAGCGGGCAGACACTCACATATTCTTTTGACCGCTTGCCCTGTCGGTCAATCTTCATTAGTTATGTTTAGAGGGCATAAGTCTACAGTCATCAAAGAGACACTAACATTTGATGAAAAATAATAATACACAACTACACAGAGGAAAAATAACAATAACTGCAAACCAAGTTATAAATCACTGCAAACCAAGTAAACACAGTGTAAAAAGAATGTCCAGCCTGTGACATATACCGTACAGACATTTATAACTTGAATGTGTCATACACAAGGTGGCAGCAATAGCCTTGTGTGTCTAGTGTATCTATCTAACTGTGTGTATTTAACTATGATATGTGCCCTGCCTCTCTCCAGCCTGCTGTCTACACATGGGGCAAGGAGCCTCTGACAGCCTCCACGCTGGCCTCCACTCCTCCGCACTACCAGAAACTGATGCTGGGAGAGTGTCTCATCACCCTCATCCACAAGGTGCAACCACGCCTGGCTCACAGCTCACCGGAATGTTCCTGGAGATGGACAACGATGAGCTGATCCACCTGCTGGAGTCTCCACAGGCTCTGCTCTCTAAGATCCATCAGGCAGTGGCTGTCCTCCGTGCCTCCCAGATGAATGTGTCCACCACTGCTGGTGTGTGTGGAGTTCCTGGATGTTGCAGCACCCAGCAGCACATCAGTGCCCAGCCCTAGGTGGCTACGATGCAGGAATGTACAAGCACATTCAAACCCACTTTCCCCTCTGTTACTGTCGTGTTCCACACAGCCTACCTAACTGTCACCCTGTCCTCCACAAGGACTTTGATGATAATAAAAACCCATGATTTATTTTATGAAAAAAATAAAAATGGTAATCCACTTATGGAAAAAGTCTTACAAGGAGAGGTAACCTTTGTTTTTAAAGGAATACAATTATGAACATACCAGTCTGGAATTTTAGTCCTTTTAATTGAATGAAATGCACATAAATTTTTTTTGCTTACAGTAAATAAAACTGATTATAATGGTGTGTTATTGTGTAACACTGTGAATCACTTCCACCATCATAGTTTCAGAGCTGACTGTAACACCTACACGTCCCTATGTACTTTCACCTGTTCACCACCAGAGGGCATCATCTCCTGAATTCTAGCCAGACCCCTTGTTCACTTCTGACACACCTATTTTGATTTCCAATCCCCACCTGTAAGTAGATCCCCTCTCGCCACAGTCACTTTGCAAAGTCTTGTCTAGTGTTGCTACCTGTGTATACCCTGCCACCCTGACAGAGCCTGTTAGGATGTACCCTGACCCAGTCTCTGGGATCAACCTTCTGCTCTCATTTGCTCCTGTCTGACCCATCCCCAGCCCCAGACCCAGACACTGACACTGACTATCGTCCTGTGGATTTGCTCACTACACCAGGTTTTCTTGTAGTGATACTTGCTCGTTTGGATTACTCCTTTGGACCCTGCTTATTAAAGTTCTGCATTTGGATCCCCTTCCCACGTTACAATGACAGATATTAATGGTGTGTGCTGGAAAAAGCTGGTGGATCTGAGTGAGGGTTTCTGTGGTCATGTCAAGGTCCTTAGAATATCACTAGTCACATAGTATCTCCAATTAATACATAAAAATCAAATTTTTGTAACGTTGTACACACCATTAATTGTGGTACAAAGTTTGTGAATTGTATTCAAAAACCTTATGTGTAGTGTTAAATTCAGATAGACACATACATTTACCAGTAATTGGGCTCACTATTTCTGAAAGACTAGCCAGACCAGTCAGACTTCTCAAAGGCTGTGGAGAATGTTGAGAGCCAAGCAGAACACACACAGGACACACACACAGGACACACACACAGGACACACACACAGGACACACACAGGACACACACAGGACACACACACAGGACACACACACAGGACACACACACAGGACACACACAGGACACACAGGACACACACACAGGACACACACACAGGACACACACACAGGACACACACAGGACACACACACAGGACACACACACAGGACACACACACAGGACACACACAGGACACACAGGACACACACAGGACACACACAGGACACACACACAGGACACACAGGACACACACACAGGACACACACACAGGACACACAGGACACACAGGACACACACAGGACACACACACAGGACACACACACAGGACACACCGGACACACACACAGGACACACACAGGACACACACACAGGACACACAGGACACACACACAGGACACACACACAGGACACACAGGACACACACAGGACACACACACAGGACACACACAGGACACACACACAGGACACACACAGTACACACACACAGGACACACACACAGGACACACACACACAGGACACACACACACAGGACACACACACACAGGACACACACACAGGACACACACACAGGGACCAGCTGGTATGAGGAAACAGGGATGTCAGGTGCTCTCAAACAAGGTTAGAAGCCTGGACTGTCAACACTAGTATCATTAAACAACATTCCAACTCTTAAATGATGTGAAGTTGTATCTTTTTGGTCTATTTGACCCAGACATACACACATAAGTTATGGAGTTACACAAACTGTTCCTTGGCATCTACTACAGTAAAACTGTTACAACCAGGCACTTCTGGTCCTTGATTATCTGAAGCACTTTATAACTGCACTTTTGTGTCTCTATGTTGCTTTGGAGTGTGCTAAAGTAAATGGTAATACCACTTTTTAATTCTAAAACACTTTAACAAACACACATTCTAACATTTTACCAAGGAAATACCACAGCTAGTTGTTAAGTTGCTCATTATTGGACACGCTTGTTGAATTATGATCTATTCCTCTTGAGTGTTCAGAAGAGAGAATTGCAGGACAAATGCTTTTTTTTAACCACCTTGTTCTCCCGATAGAACATTAACCACCAGGTCCTCCCCCAGGAGATCAACCACCTGGTTCTTCTCTCAGAACACCTACCACCTCGTTCTCCCCCAAGAACACTAACCACCTGCTTCTAGTCTCAAAACATTAAACATCTTGTTCTCCTGTGAGAAAACTGTTCAAGCGAAATAACCAGATAGAGTCTGTGCATCTTCTATATTATTTATTCAGAAAATATAAATGCTTCAGAATCTTTACAAGGTGGTTGATGTTTTGCAGAATTCACCAATGACCATTTCTCCAGGACCTTAACAAGTTAGGGTTAACAGCAGAGATACACAGAGTAGAAATATATTTACAGAAACCATCTGTATGAATCAAGGTCAGAGGTCTCTGGTTATGTCTCTAATTCCATCTCTCCTCTATAGAGAGGTTGTGTAAGTAGCCTCCTCTTCCAGATCCTCCTCTGGTCCTAGGACTTGTCCAAAGCACTGACTTCATTGACTATTTTAAAAACTCAGTACTGAGATCTATTACTTTGTGCTGAATTCTATCCATCTTTCTATCCTTTTCCTGCATCTCCCTAACCATCTCCTCCACCTGTCTCCTGAGCTGCATCTCTCTCTCTGATATCAAGACACTAACATGTTTCTGTAATGCAGGAAGGACAATCTTCATCAGTTTTCTCTCTGCTTCAACTCTGGCCTCTTCTTCAAACTTCACCCTCATCTTCTCCATGTCTTTCTGGTGTTTCTCTTCCAGCTCTCTCCTCTCTTCCTCTGACTTTTCTCTGACACTCTCCAAATGTTTCTCTAACTCCTCTCTTTGATGCATCTCTCTCTTTAGCTCACTCTCTAGCTCTCTTATCTTCTGGTCATCCCTCTCTTCCTCCAGCTGTTTCTTTAGATCTGTTATTTTCTCATTGAGTGTTCTGATGTCTAAGCTCAACTTCTGGATCTCTCTCTCCTTTCTTTCCAGACAGTGTTGAATCTCTTCATCAACCCTCTCTTTCATTTCTTTTTCTTCTCTCTGTCTCTTCTCTTCTATACCTTTCTGAATCTTTCCCTCCATCTCTCTGACCTGGGCCTCTGCCTCCTGGTAGGTCTGACTGCTGTAGAAGCTCTCTCTGTTTCCTGCCACCATCTCCTCTACCTGGTGCAGCAGCTCTGGGACCTGAGTGCCATGGGCCCTGTCCTTCATGTTGAGGACGTGGTACCTGTTCCCACATTTCTCTACAAGCTGCTGGAGGTCCTGACTTCCTGTTTGGAGAAACTCCTCCATGCTCTGCTCTCTCAGACTGTCATCATGGGTGAACAGAATGACAGTGTGTCCCCAACAACCCTCTCCAAACATGTCCTCCATTCTCTCCATGGCTCCTCTCTCCTCCCCCTCAGAGGGCTCCACTGGTACGACCAGGAGGAAGGCGTGGGGTCCCGGGGCGGACAGACGGACACACAGCCCCACGTCCTGTCTCATCTCCTCCAGAGAGAGTCCAGGGCAGAACCAGTCTGGAGTGTCAACCAGCACCAGCCGTCTCCCACACACGTCCCCCTCTCTCCTCCTACTCCTCTGGGTGACTGCAGAGGGGCTGTCCTGGGCCCCAAACTCCTCTCTGCCCAGGATGGTGTTTCCTGCTGCCCTCCTCCCAGCCCCAGTCCTCCCCAGCAGCACCAGTCTCAGCTCAGACACACTGGGAGACACTGGAGGGTCTGGACTGCTGCTCTCTCCCAACACTGCAACACAACACAGGGACATGGTCACACCACTGGTCTAGTTAGAGAGGAAAGTGCATCGGCACATCAAGGCTGATATTAACTACTCAGTTAGCTGTGTTTTAAAACTGTAATTGATATCTGACAAATACAGACAACATAGAATAACATGAATTAAACTGTAATTGATATCTGAAAAATACATAGAATAAAATGAATTCAAATATGTAATAATGAACATCTCTATCCGAATAAATCATAATAAAAGTTCCTCACTGCAGAGCAGTATCAGCATGTTTGAGATTATAAACCTGAACTCTATAATCACTATGAGACACACAGTAGGATAGAAGATGTAAGGACAGTAGAGGATGGGTTAGATGTTCAGGTGTTTGTAGGTGTCTGTAACAGAGTTGATGACTCACTGTTTGGAGGGGAATCCATGCTGCGTCTCCTCCTGACTCCAGGGACCACAGTAGAACCTTCATCCTGTGGTAGTGGTGGGTCTGTATCTGGGGTCTCTCCTCCCACTGCAACACAACACAGGACACAGCTCAAACTACTGACGTGAGGGTCACCCTGGACATTCATACCAGATGTTCACCTCAACAGAGTCATCTGACTATGATACTGAACCCAGCGTTAGACAGGTTCCTGTAGGTGCATGGCCAGTGTATAGAGAATGGACTGGGTCAGATATTCAGGTGTTTTAACAGAGTTGAAGACTCACTCTTAGGAGGTGGATCCCTGCTGCGTCTCCTCCTGATTGGTAGTTTGGGTTCTGCTTCTGAGATCTCTCCTCTCTCTAACACACAAGAAGAAACAACCATTCAGTGGGGATAACATTTAGAGTGAAATGTTCAAACTAAAACTTCACATTATAACACTCACCAGTGGTTTTAACTGATAACTCATTTCTCTGTCTCTGTACCTCAGTGTTCAGGTCACATATCTGCTGTGCTGAAATAATAGAAAATAAAACCATAAACATACCATATCCAAACACAAAACACTTCAAATGTATCACAGAAATGATATGAAATTCAAGTTACGCCATGAAATCTTACCAAGTTTAATGTTTTCATTTTTGACATCTTCCACATGTCTGTCTCTCTCCTTCAGCAGTTCATCTCTCTCTCCTAGTTGTTTGTCCTTCTCTTGCAGTCCCTTCTGTGTCTCTTTACCTTCACTCTCTAGTCTCTCCAGTCGTTGGTCTCTCTCTTCTAGTTGTTTGTTTTTCTCTCCCAGCTCCTCCTGCCTCCTCTTTAGTTCATCATCTTTCTCCTTCAGCTGTTTGTCTTTCTCATCACACACTTTATCTCTCTCCTTCAGCAGTTCATCTCTCTCTCCTAGTTGTTTGTCCTTCTCTTCCAGACTCTTCTCTCTCTCTTTACCTTCACCATCTAGTCTCTCCAGTCGTTGGTCTCTCTCTTCTAATTCTCCCTCCTTCTCTCTCAGTCTCTGGTTCCTCTCCTCCAGTTCAGAGTCTTTCTCCTGCAGTTGGACTGTGAGCTTCTCTACTTGGTTGTTCTTGTCCTGCAGGTCTTTTCTAAGCTCCTCCTGTTGTCTCTCCTTCTCTCTCACCTGCTGGGTCATGTCATCCAGTTGTGTCTCTTTCTCCTGAAGGTGTTGGTTCTTCTCCTTCAGTTGTGTTGTGGTTTCCTCCAGTCTGCTCTCTGTGTTCTCTAGTTGTTTATTCCTCTCCTCCAGGAGTGAATCCTTCTCTTCTATCCTCTTTTCACTCTCCCTCAGTGTCTTGTTCACCTCCTCCAGGTGTCGGTCCTTTTCCTCCAGCTTCTGGTTCCTGTCCTCTAGAAGTTCATCTCTCTCTCTTAGTTGTTTGTCCTTCCCTTCCAAACTCTTCTCTCTCTCTTTACATTCACTCTCTAGTCTCTCCAGTCGTTGGTCTCTCTCTTCTAGTTGTTTGTTTGTCTCTCCCAGTTCCTCCTGCCTCCTCTTTAGTTCATCATCTTTCTCCTCCAGCTGCTTGTCTTTCTTTTTTAGTTGTTTTTCATTCTCTTCCAGACTCTTCTCTCTCTCTTTACCTTCACTCTCTAGTCTCTCCAGTCGTCGATTTCTTTCTTCTAGTAGTCTCTTGTCTATCTGTATCTCTGGAAGTGAATAATAACAGTCTGGTGTTAGACTAATAGACCAATAGTATTAGACATTACTGAGACAGCAGGCTGGTCATTTGCAGGTATTTTAAATGCAGCAATAAGTTTGGCTGCCTGACACAATGAACAGACAGTTTACAAAAACGGCCTCTGTGTTGGAAATGTTTCAATCAATTATTTAAATATAATCTATATTACTGTAAGAACGTAAATAGACTTGAGAATGTACCTTCACTGTAGAAATGGAAATCAGTTGTTTTATTTTATCTGTAGTATTTGACTTTTATACTCACCAAGAAAACAAGCAGATTCCTCTCTTCTCCTCTTGTCCTCTGGGCTCTCACTTTGTAAATACTGTTCAACTGAATGAATGATGGAGAACTGACATGTTAGATATATTACAGTGCAGTTATACAATCTCTGTCAAGTTACTTGGAAAATATACATTTCAACTTCTAATACCAGCAGCACAGCAAATTGTGTTGAAATACTTTTATTAATAAATCATTGTATAAATTATAAATGATTTAATGTTCCATTTCTAAACTAAATACAACAAACATGTATTGAATGTATATTCCTGACAGTTTATCCTGTGTTGATGTTTTACAACAAGAATGTTTCTTCTGTTTCACAGGTAAGGCAGTGAAGTGCATTATTTCAGACATGTTGTAGTTTGAACAACATATTCTTCTTAAGTTTTAAGCAGATTTTTGTTGTAGGTCTACTAGCACCACCTACTGTACTGGAGTGTGGTCCAGAGACAGACCTCTAAATCCTCCCTATTGGTCTGGTTTCTCTTAGAAAAGGACCAGTGAAGATCTCTCTCTGCTTGTACAATCCCACAACAAGGCCTCCACTGTCAGTCTTCTAATGCCCTGAGCCCTCAGACTCACCTTTAACCTCTCCCTTTCCCTCTGTCCATATCAGGGCCTCAGCCTCTGCCTTACTGATAGACACCACCACCTCACCCCCCTCCTCCCTGAGGGCCTGCTTAGTCAGACTGTCTGCACTCTGGAACCCACATCAGTTTTACCCACACCCCCCATCCTCCTCACACCATTGTGACCTCGGAGCACCTCATCCAGCAGGTCCTGTCTACTGTGGGATGTGAAGGACTGTACACTCATCAGAACTGCACTAGAGTCTGAGCTTATAACCACTCCAACCTCCTCCATCCACTGTAAGGCCAGTCAAATCACCAACAGCTCCACTGTAAATACAGCCAGGTGATCTTAGAAGCACTTTCAGACCATGACCTCCTTATCAGGTACAACAAAAGCTGCCCTGTTCAACCAGACTGTGGATCCTTTGACCCAGCTTTGAATATTTGTTGCCATCCATTGTACACAGAAAGCACCCGACTACAGAACATCTCAGCCAAGTCAGCTCCCACCCTGTCCTCATACTGCCCCACTGCACAGTGTTAGGACCTGGGCTTGCACTAGTTTGGTCAGAGCAGAGCTGCTGCAACATAGCTGCTGCACCCATAATATATTACTGCTCTAACCAGAACCACATACATCTTCATGGAAGCCCTGGTGGGTCTTCTGTCCACACCTTCCTGGAAACACACATCACTGATCACCTTCTTGCACGTGACAACCACTTAGACTCCAGAAACCTGAATGTCTGCTCCTTTTCCAAACCATTCCCATACAACATCAGGCAGACCTCCTCCCCTACCTTCCTCCTTGTGAAGAACACAGTCTTTACCTTTTCAACTGACAACTCTGAACCTTGACTAACTAAAACTACGTGTTTGGGGGATATTTAAACAATGGCACCATGAAATATAAAAGAAAACATTAGCAGTGTCATCTTTGAAGTCTAAAACAAACATGATGTCATATGACATGAAACAAGGAAAATTACTCACCTTCATGTTGAGCTGTGTTGAAGGATAGAGAATAAAAAGTTAAAACATCATCGCAACAGAACACATCAGTAAACTATCAGTGTGTGTTGTTAATCAATGATGATGAATAACATGATGATGTCAGTAACCAGATGGACAGAGAGTAAGGATATAATGCTGCTCTATGATATGCAAATGCTCTATGTTAACAGTCATCAGCATCAACATGTATCCGTGTTACGGTCTCCTCTCCCTGTCTGCTGTTTCTGTGTGTTTGTTTCAGTTGCAGGATGGCAGGCAGGGAGAGGAGCCATGATCACTGATGGGGAACATCTGTGCTGCACCTATATAAGCTGGACCTCTCCAGGAGATCTCTCTCCTTCATCACAACATTGATCATTGTTTGTGGCAACCCTTAATCCTGGTTCAGACCTTACACCACCCTACACATGCAAACATTCACAAATCCACTCCATACAGTACTGATTCCCTTAATTACCACAATAAACATTGCTTTTTAAGTTCCTTTAGTTTAATAAATAATTTTGACGCCCTCATTCCCACAACTTGTCTGACTCTTTGTCACCTCCCACTGGCATGGTTGTGACATCAGTGTAAGCTATGGAGTGGCATGATATTTTAACATATTCTTCACTAAATGTTAAAGAATAATTGTATCTGTGCAGACAGCGAGACTGTTGTCATAATTGTTGTCATAATTAATGTAGAGATGTTAATAATGAAGTTCTGTAGATGCAGAACAATGACCTTCCCTGGATCATAAACTCACACGTAGATGACCTGACAGATGTCCCCTCCTCTATCTGACCTCTTGTAGTCTCTCAGCCTCAGAAACAAGTTGCCTCTCTCCAGCTCCTGGGTGAACAGACTCACTCTGCCCTCATAGCCCCTCCCCTCTATCACCTGGCCATTCTTATACAGGTTAATACTCTGTCCATAAAACTACAGCTAGATAAATGTTCCCTCTAAACTGATCAGAAATTATAGTATGTTTTGATACATGTTAGAGGTCAACCTAAATGCATACTTTCTTTGCAAAATATCTTAAATTTGAGAGTATATACGTAACACGTTATTCATCCTCTCCTTATTAGAGTCCTTCTCTATGTGGTGTTGAACTTGGGCGCAGGTTCAAGTGCAGTTTAGGAGCAAAGCTTATACTGTGAGTGTATCTCTGCTCACAGGTTTGACCATGAAGGGAGAGTTTTCAGATATTGAAATAATGGTACCATGAAACTTAAAATAAAACAATAGCAGTTTCATCTTTGAAGTCTGAAATATATTGGTACATTCTTAACCCATGATTTTGTATGTCATGAAACAGATGTATGAAATTACTCACATAGTCCTGAAGTTGTGTAGAAGGATATGAAGGATATAGAAAGTTAAAACATAATTAAAACAGAACACATCAGTATACTGTGCGAGTTCATCTTAAACATTGATGATGATTAACATGTGAGTGTCAGTAACCAGATTTGTTGAAAACAAGGATGCTCTATGAGATGCAGCTGCTGTATGTTAATGGTCCTACATCAACATACATCCGTGTAATCTATGGCGATATGAGTTGCATGTTTTTTCAACATGTTCTTCACTATGCACACTGCTAAGTGATGTGAGTCTGTCTTATCAAACACTGTAGATATATACAAGCTTAGAGTATGGAGTGGTTAGAATGGGCAGCATAACCAGCTAACCACCACTAATGCTCCAACTCCTACTTACATTTGAAAGTATAATTGTATTTGTACATGCAGAGAGACTGTGTCGTCATAGTTAATGTAAAGATGTTCATAATTATGTTCTTTACCTATAGAACAATGACCCTCCCTGGACCACAAACCCACACTACGATGACCTGACAGATGTCCACTCCTCTATCTGACCTCCTGTAATCTCTCAGCCTCAGAGACAAGTTGCCTCTCTCCAGCTCCTGGGTGACCAGACTCACTCTGCCCTCATAGCCCCTGCCCTCATAGCCCCTCCCCTCTATCACCTGGCCATTCTTATACAGGTTAAAACACTCTGTCCATCAAACTACAGCTAGATTAAAGTTCCCTCTAAACTGATCAGAACATGATAGTATGTTTTAATGAAATTAGATTAACTGAAGTTCGGGAGGAATATAGCGCACCAAGACTCCTCCTTCAGTCCAATCAACTGATACGCATCAGCCCAGTTAAAGCGCGGAGGAATGCGACCAAACACAACTCCCTGTTTTCAATTACAAGTTCTGCATGAAGTCTTCTCCGTTCCTCTGGTCCTTGTGCTAGCATGTTATTGTTTGGCGTGCGTACATCTCGTTGCCTCACTGTCTTCGCTGCTGCGTGTTTGCGTGTCTGCTGCTCCCGTTGCTGTTTCAACTCGTCGGCTCTTCGCCTCGTCTCCTGGCTCCCGCAGATCGCCTCCCGGCCCTGACGTCTACGGAGGAATGGACGTTCTGGACCTGTTCCCGTCGGACGACGAGTTCCCCTCCCAGCTGGAAAGGCGGTCCCGTCCCCGGCGTTCTGGCTGCGTCCCCGAGACCCCCGGTCGCTCCCCGTGTGGTGCTGCTCCGGGCTCCTCCGCCTCCCTGGGTCCCACGGCTCCGCTTCCTGTTCCCGGGCGTCGGTTCTGCCGTCCTCCGAGGTCTCCGCCTCCGGAGCCTTCCGCTCGGGATCGCTCCCGGGCTCGGCGGCTGGCCCTGCCTCCTCCGGGCTGTGCCCCTCTAACCTTGCCCTGTGCCTTCCCTCCTGCAGCCGCTCTGGACATAATGCCTGCCCCGGCTGCTGCTCTTCCCGTCAGGACCCTGCCCGCCCCTGCCTCCACCTTCACGCTGGCCACGGCGCCTCCCCCTGCCTCCAGACCTTCCCCGTGTCTCCCTCTCTCCGGCCAGCCATCCTCCAGGGTGATTACGTGGACCTGGCCGACCTTCTCCTCCCGTCCCAGGTCTCTGCCCCCCGCACCATCGTCGGGTCCTGTGGCCCCGTCCTGCTCCACCACCCTGAACCCGCCCAGCGACAGGAGCTCACGGCAGCAGAGTTCTCTTACGCGTTCTCCCTTTTCCGGGACGTCGTCTGTTCCTCCTTTCCCGGGCGCCGGGCGGAGCTGGACGACTATCTCTCCCTCATCCTGCAGCTCGCCCTACGGTTCGGGGGCTCCGGGTTTTACACGTATCACGTCCGGTTCTCCTCCGAGGCCGCGCGGCGGCTCCAGCAATTCAATGAGGCCACCTACTGGGGCTCGATGGACAATTAAATCTATTGTGGTGTTTTGGCTGCCCGGTTCGCCCTGCCCTGCTCCCTGTGTGGCGCTCCTTCCCACCCGTCCCTGGAGTGCACGGTCGTGGCCCGCCCGGCCCCTGAGTCTGGCCCCTGGCCCCCCGCCCGACCGCTTTCGCCTCCTCCCGCCCCCCTGCCCCTCCCCACCCCATCACCCCGCAGCCCCTCCTGTCCGGCCCTGCGGGCACCGACTGCCGGGGCCGCCCCATCCTGCTGCAGAAGGGGCGGATGATTCCCCTTCCTCTGGTTTCGGCTGCTACTACAACGGCTGCTGGTTCTTTTCCCCATGACCTTCCAAGTTCCCTTCCTGCCCTTCTCCCTCACTGACCCCCTCATCCGCACTTCACGAGGTCTACCCCATCATCATCATCGCCGCCCTCCTCTGGAGCCATGAATGGTCAAGCCAATCCATCCTCATCCACTCCGACAACACTGCCGTCGTCTCCTGGATCAATAAAGGCCGATCAGACTCCATCACCGCCATGCCCTTCATCTGCCGCCTCACTTGGCTTTCAGTCACACATCAGTTCATCATCAGAGCCGCTCACATCCCTGGTCACCACAACACCATTGCTGACTCCCTCTCCCGTCTCTCCCTCCACAAATTCAGACGCTTGGCCCCAGAGGCGGACCCCCTCCCAACTCCGGTCCCTCCGTTTTCTTGTACAACCTTCCCATGACGGCACCCCTCCACGACCTTCACCTCCACACCCAAGATGCCGTCCTCCAAGGTCTGTCCCCCCGTACACTCTCCACCTACTGGACAGCCTGGAAGTGCTTCAAGTCCTTCCACACTGCTCACCCCCTTCCCCTCATTCGACCTCCTTTCCATCACAAGCTTCATCTCCTACGCTCACACGCACCTCTCCATCCGCACTTCCACCATCCACGTGTACCTCAGTTGCATCAACTTCTTTTGAAGTTGCTTGCCGGTTCCCCCTGCACAGCCATCTCCCACAGTCAGACCTCCCTCCTTATGAAAGGCCTTAAGCGCCTAGATACCCGCTCTCCTTCCGCACGGCTCCCCCTCACTGCCGACCTGCTAGCCGCCTGCATACACACACTGCGCACTGGCTACTCCTCCCCTTCCACCGATTCCACCCTAGAGGCCATGTTCCTCCTGGCCTTCAGCTTCCTTAGGTGCTCACAATTTACTTCCACCTCCTCCACCTTTGACCCCTCTGCTCACCCATGCATCTCCGACATCACGCTACACTCCCCAGACACGCTCATCTTCACCCTGAAACGCAGCAAAACAAATCAAAGTGGGCCAGACGTTCCCATCTTCCTCTTCCTCGTCAAATCTCCCCTCAGCCCCTATGAGTCTCTGCATAACCTGCTTCTTTCCAAAGCAGGAAGTCATGCCCTCCCCTCCAGCCCACTATTCACCACAGAATCAGGTCGCCTCCCGTTTCTGGTTCCACCATCATCTCCGCCTCCTCCTCGCCAAATCAGGTATCGACCCTTCGCTTTACTCAGCACATTCTTTCAGGATCAGTGCGGCCCCCTCTGCTACCGGCCTCCACCAACCGCTCCAGGCTCGACAGTGTTAGGACCTGGGCTTGCACTGTGTCTAGCTTGGTCAGAGCAGAGCTGCTGCAACATAGCTGCTGTACCCATAATATATTACTGCTCTAACCAGAACCACATACATCTTCATGGAGGCCCTGGTGGGTCCTCTGTCCACACCTTCCTGGAAACACACATCACTGATCACCTTCTTGCACGTGACAACCACTTAGACTCCAGAAACCTGAATGTCTGCTCCTTTTCCAAACCATTCCCATACAACATCAGGCAGACCTCCTCCCCTACCTTCCTCCTTGTGAAGAACACAGTCTTTACCTTTTCAACTGAGAACTCTGAACCTTGACTAACTAAAACTACGTGTTTGGGGGATATTTAAACAATGGCACCGTGAAATATAAAAGAAAACAGTAGCAGTGTCAACTTTGAAGTTTAAAACAAACATGATGTTATATGACATGAAACAAGGACAATTACTCACTTGTAAGATGAGCTGTGTTGAAGGATAGAGAATACAAAGTTAAAACATCATCGCAACAGAAAATATCAGTAAACTATCAGTGTGTGTGTTGTTAATCAATGATGATGAATAACATGATTGTCAGTAACCAGATGGACAGAGAGTAAGGATATAATGCTGCTCTATGATATGCAAATGCTCTATGTTAACAGTCATCAGCATCAACATGTATCAGTGTTACGGTCTCCTCTCCCTGTCTGCTGTTTCTGTGTGTTTGTTTCAGTTGCAGGATGGCAGGCAGGGGGAGGAGCCATGATCACTGATGGGGAACATCTGTGCTGCACCTGGACCTCTCCAGGAGATCTCGCTCCTTGATCACAACATTGATCATTGTTTGTGGCAACCCTTAATCCTGGTTTACACCTTACACCACCCTACACATGGAAACATCCACAAATCCACTCCATACAGTACTGATTCCCTTGATAACCACACTAAACATTAATGATTAAGTTCCTTTAGTTTAATAAATACTTTTGATGCCCTCATTCCCACAACTTGTCTGACTCTTTGTCACCTCCCACTAGCATGGTTGTGACATCAGTGTAAGCTATGGAGTGGCATGTTATTTCAACATATTCTTCACTATTATGTATCACTGCTAAGTGGTGTGAGCCTGTCTGTTCAAACACTGTGGATTTAAACAAGCTGAGAGTATAGAGTGGTTAGAATAGGCAGCATAACGAGATAAGAGTCAAAAAACATTGAATGCTCTAACTCCTACTAAATGTTAAAGTATAATTGTATCTGTGCAGACAGCGAGACTGTTGTCATAATTAATGTAGAGATGTTCATAATCAAGTTCTGTAGATGCAGAACAATGACCCTTGTGACAAGGGGGCCTTGTCAGCCATGGGCCTGGCAAAGCTGGCCTCGTTACCGACGCAAAGCCTCAACGAGGCACACCTGTTGCTCATCTAGCCCACTCCTGGTGAGTACAGAGGGGGACAAAAAGGGCTGATATGTTGGTTGATGTGGACATGTGCTCTGCTACACAGACTCGCCGTAAGGAGAGAAGGACCCTAACGGTGCGTTCACACTGCAGCGTTGTTTAACGTTCTGCACCGCTTGCCTTCCCACAGTGCACCATGCTCGGGGGCGTGTCAGACAGATTAATGCAGAGCTGGAGTTCTCTTAAGTCACTGTTGTAGTTCGTATAATGTCATGGCCAAGCGTGCAGACTTGGGTTTATGTACTCACAATATCGATCAAAATACCACTTTTACACAACATTTGTGTAAAACTACCGAATTTTTACTAGTGCAAGATTACAGTAGAACTAGAGAGGATACACTTTCTGGGGAAATTGTAGGGTGTGCTTGCTTGCGTCGGTTGCACAGGGGTCTGTATATTTTATATAAAAATGCATCGGGCCTACTTATTATTTATAAAGATTACATAGATTTAAAGCATCTTTTTTTTGCTGCTCATTTACAACTCAAAATACGAGTGAAGTGTCGAATGAAATATGATGTCTTCTCATTTCCCCTTCAAGAGGCAGGTGACAGGCTGAATCAAAACGAATACATTTGGCAGACCGGTGTAAAAATTGACCTAATCTCTACGACTTAAACGTCCTTTTAAATTGTCCCTTCTCGTGATATTTTCAGGCATTTAGACTACTCATATTGCATTCATTCATTAAGAAAGAACCCCCTTTGAAGATTATTCTACGACTTTACCGGCAGAAGATAGAATCGCGATTCAAACAGTACCATCTGCTAACTGAAAATATGCCCCCAAAAACGTAAATAAGCTTGACATTTATTTAGTGGAAAATCGCTCATTCATAAAAAGCTCACTGGTAGCGATCATTGTCAGTAACAACGCAAAATGCGATATAGCCCTGTGTGGAGAAGCTGCCCCGGTAAATTCTACTACTACAGTACAGTACTAGACTACTGCTGTGTTCGTCTTGGTAGCGATTGCGTTGGTTGAATTCGATTTAACGTTCCGTTGTACGGTTTAGGCTGAAATTAATTATTTTCATGAACAGATTGACAAAGTTTAGGCTGTGGCAATGAAGTTCAGGTTAGTAGTCAGATTGTTTCAACTATTGAAAGACTTTTGAGTAAGGGGAGTGCCGAACATGTTCTGTCACCGTTTGACTTGAACAGCTGAGGAGTTTTTGTTAGCTACTCACACTAGTGTCTCGGGTAGGCTACAGCGTTGCAGTGAGCTACACTGGTTTGAAACCACAGGTAATGGTAATTTCACCAACAAATCGTTTACTAATGTCAGAATAAATCATATAACGAAAATGTATATGTGAGGAATGTTTATTTTAACGATTGAAAACCGATACATCATAGACCACTGTAGTATGTGTTGCCCGGGCAACACAGGCTAATGTCATGATGCTAATACTTCAGTGAAATAGTAGACTACTGTTTCCGAAAGTAGATGTACTTCCTTAATAATATCAGCTTATATTGTACATTACACATCACAATTGTGTGTCATATCACAAAGTAAAATGAGTAAATAGTTATCACCCTGGCCTCTTTTCTTGTGGCGTTTCTGCAGCTGCCTTGCAGTAAAGCTATAGTTAGCCTAGCTATCCCCCAAGTTAACAGATGCGAAACGAATGTTCTGCCAAAGGTAGTCACGGGTGTTTTCGTGACATTATTGCAGACCGGTGTAAAAATTGACCTAATCTCTATGATTTAAACGTCATTTTAAGTTTTTCTCTTCTCATGATATTTGCAGGCATTTAGCCTACTCATATTGCATTCATTCATGAATAAACAACCCCTTTGAAGATTATTCTACGACGTTACCCGGCAGTAGAAGATGGAATCGCGATTCAAACGGTACCATCTGCTAACTGAAAATATGCCCCCCAAAACGTAAATAAGCTTGACATTTATTTAGTGGAAAATTGCTCATTCATAAAAAGCTCACTGGTAGCGATCATGGTCAGTAACAACGCAAAATGCGATATAGCCCTGTGTGGAGAAGCTGCCCCGGTAAATTGTACTACTATGGTACAGTACTAGACTACTGCTGTGTTCGTCTTGGTAGCGATTGCGTTGGTTGAATTGGATTTAACGTTCCGTTGTACGGTTTAGGCTGAAATTAATTATTTTCATGAACAGATTGACAACGTTTAGGCTGTGGCAATGAAGTTCAGGTTAGTAGTTAGATAGACTTTTGATTTAAGTAAGGGGAGTGCCGAACATTTTCTGTCGCCGTTTGACTTCCTAAACAGCTGTGTACTGTAGCTATATGTTTTTGTAGTGTGTCTCGCGTAAGCTACAGCGTTGCAGTGAGCTACACTGGTTTGAAACCACAGGTAATGGTAATTTCACCAACAAATCGTTTTCTAATGTCAGAATAAATCCTACAACGAAAATGTATATGTGAGGAATGTTTATTTTAACGATTGAAAACAGATAACGCTACATCATAGACCACTGTAGTATGTGTTGCCCGGGAAACACAGGCTAATGTCATGATGCTAATACTTCAGTGAAATAGTAGACTACTGTTTCCGAAAGTAGATGTACTTCCTTAATAATATCAGCTTATATTGTACATTACACATCACAATTGTGTGTCATATCACAAAGTAAAATGAGTAAATAGTTATCACCCTGGCCTCTTTTCTTGTGGCGTTTCTGCAGCTGCCTTGCAGTAAAGCTATAGTTAGCCTAGCTATCCCCCAAGTTAACAGATGTGAAACGAATGTTCTGGCAAAGGTAGTCACGCGTGTTTTCGTGACGCAGTGACGTTAGTAACGTCAGTGACTGTGGCTAGCAAATTAGCCACCGTTAGCTTCACTTTTCGCCACAAAAACTTAACTTAAGCTTAAACCATGCAACGGAACGTAAATTCCAATAGAAGCAACTCAATCGCTACCAAGACGAAACTTTTGACACCTACGTTGTCTATGTAGGCCAAGTATTTACTGAGTTTTAGGGGGGCAAAAAGAAATAAAAAAAATAATAATAATAATATATATGTGAGAGAACAAAGGTTGTGCTCTCGCCGAAGGCTTGAGCACACCCAATAATAATATATATGTGAGAGAACAAAGGTTGTGCTCTCGCCGAAGGCTTGAGCACACCCAATAATATATATGTGAGAGAACAAAGGTTGTGCTCTCGCCGAAGGCTTGAGCACACCCAATAAATGTTACGCCACCGTCACTCATCCAGTCGTTTGTAGGCTGGGCTAGCGAGCTAGCAGTGGCACAGAACAGTCACGTAATGTGACGAGACTGAATTCAAAAGTATAAAAACACACTAGGGACACTGACAACATCGGCAACCCTGCAACATGCGTTATTAGTTTAATGTAATCTTTAAATTCAGGCTCGTCACATTAGTAACTTTGTTCTGAACAGAACTGGGTGTGCAGACCCATACGAACAGTTTCTCCTCCATCTTGAAATTGTAAAACCTAGAAATGTTTACCATGAGCAACAGTTGTTACGTTACAAGAAAAAAAAAAAAAATCCGATTGGCCAACGCTAGTGTTTTCACGCTCCTCATTTACATAAAGTTGAGAAAATCCAACTTGCAACGCTCCGCTCCGCTCGCCTTCCCACAATGCCCTACGCGAGCGTCAACGCCTGGTTTCATTGAAAATGAATTGGAAGCCGACGCCCCGCGCCGCCCGCTCCGCTGCAGTGTGAACGCACCGTAACGATTGAGCCAGGAGGGCCAGAGGCAAAGACACGTGAAGACCGAAGAGACACGCCAACATAGATTTCTCAGTTTCCTTAGTACTGTTTTTGAAGGTACCAAAAGGTGCTATTAAAACCCTTCAGCTTACCTTCTCTCTCGCGAGTCTGTCTCAGTACTTCACACTCTCCCTGGGTCATAAACCCACACGTAGATGACCTGACAAATGTCCCCTCCTCTATCTGACCTCCTGTAGTCTCTCAGTCTCAGAGACAAGTTGCCTCTCTCCAGCTCCTGGGTGACCAGACTCACTCTGCCCTCATAGCTCCTCCCCCCTATCACCTGGCCATTCTTATACAGGTTAAGTACGGGTCTGACTTCTAACTGAACCCTGTAAAGGTGTCTGCCTGTCCTCCCTCCATCACATTCTCTCTGCCATCTCCAGACCAGACTACCTCTGTCCATATCAGGGCCTCAGCCTCTGCCTTACTGATAGACACCATCACCTCACCCCCCTCCTCCCTGAGGGCCTGCTTAGCCAGACTGTCTGCACTCTGGAACCCACATCAGTTTTACCCACACCCCCATCCTCCTCACACCATTGTGACCTCGGAGCACCTCGTCCAGCAGGTCCTGTCTACTGTGGGATGTGAAGGACTGTACACTCATCAGAACTGCACTATAGTCTGAGCATATAACCACTCCAACCTCCTCCATCCACTGTAAGGCCAGTCAAATCACCAACAGCTCCACTGTAAATACAGCCAGGTGATCTTAGAAGCACTTTCAGACCATGACCTCTCTATCGGGTTTAACAAACGCTGCCCACTTGTGAATATTTGTAGCCATCCATTGTACACAGAAAGCACCCGACTACAGAACATCTCAGCCAAGTCGGCTCCCACCCTGTCCTCATACTGCCCCACTGCACAGTGTTAGGACCTGGGCTTGCACTGTGTCTAGCTTGGTCAGAGCAGAGCTGCTGCAACGTAGCTGCTGCACCCATAATATATTAGTGCTCTAACCAGAACCACATACATCTTCATGGAAGCCCTGGTGGGTCTTCTGTCCACACCTTCCTGGAAACACACATCACTGATCACCTTCTTGCACGTGACAACCACTTAGACTCCAGGAACCTGAATGTCTACTCGTTTTCCAAACCATTCCCATACAACATCATGCAGACCTCCTCCCCTACCTTCCTCCTTGTGAAGAACACAGTCTTTACCTTTTCAACTGAGAACTCTGAACCTTGACTAACTAAAACTACGTGTTTGGGGGATATTTAAACAATGGCACCATGAAATATAAAAGAAAACATTAGCAGTGTCATCTTTGAAGTCTAAAACAAACATGATGTCATATGACATGAAACAAGGAAATGTACTCACCTTTCTGGTAAGCTGTGTTGAAGGATAGAGAATAAAAAGTTAAAACATCATCACAACAGAACACATCAGTAAACTATCAGTGTGTGTTGTTGTTAATCAATGATGATGAATAACATGATGATGTCAGTAACACGATGGACAGAGAGTAAGGATATAATGCTGCTCTATGTTAACAGTCATCACCATCAACATGTATCAGTGTTACGGTCTCCTCTCCCTGTCTGCTGTTTCTGTGTGTTTGTTTCAGTTGCAGGATGGCAGGCAGGGGGAGGAGCCATGATCAATGATGGGGAACATCTGTGCTGCACCTATATAAGCTGGACCTCTCCAGGAGATCTCTCTAATTCATCACAACATTGATCATTGTTTGTGGCAACCCTTAATCTTGGTTCACACCTTACACCAACCTACACATGCAAACATTCACAAATCCACTCCATACAGTAGTGATTCCCTTGATTACCACACTAAACATTAATGATTTAGTTCCTTTAGTTTAATAAATACTTTTGATGTCCTCATTCCCACAACTTGTCTGACTCTTTTTCACCTCCCACTAGCATGGTTGTGACATCAGTGTAAGCTATGGAGTGGCATGTTAGTTCAACATATTCTTCACTATTATGTATCACTGCTAAGTGGTGTGAGCCTGTCTGTTCAAACACTGTGGATTTAAACAAACTGAGAGTATAGAGTGGTTAGAATAGGCAGCATAACGAGATTAGTGTAAAAAAAGAGACTGTGTCATCATAGTTAATGTAGAGATGTTCATGATTATGTTATTTACCTTCAGAACAATGACCCTCCCTGGACCATAAACCTACACATAGATGACCTGACAGATGTCCCCTCCTCTATCTGACCCCCTGTAGTCTCTCAGCCTCAGAGACAAGTTGCCTCTCTCCAGCTCCTGGGTGACCAGACTCACTCTGTCCTCATAGCTCCTCCCCTCTACTCCCCACTTCCTGTTCCCGGGCGTCGCCTCGCCCCCCTCCGTTCCCCTGCCTCCCTCCCTCCCTGCTCCTCTTGCACTGGCTTCGGCTCCTGCCCTCGCCGACCTGCCCTGTCCGCAGCGTTCATCGCCTCCATGGGCTCTCTGCCGGCTCTCTGCCCTGCGCCCGGCCCTGCCCCTGCTTGCTCTGGTCTGGCCCTGCCTCCTCCGGGCTGCGCCCCTCTAACCTTGCCCTGTGCCTTCCCTCATGCAGTTGTCTCTGCTCCGGACATAATGCCCACCCCGGCTGCTGCCCTTCCCGTCGGGACCCTGCCCACCCCTTCCTCCACCTTCACGCTGGCAACGGCGCCTCCCCCTGCCCGCCCCGAGGCCCCCTCTGCCTCCAGACCTTCCCCCGTGTCTCCCTCCCTCTGGCCAGCCATCCTCCAGGGTGATTACGTGGACCTGGCCGACCTTCTCCTCCCGTCCCAGGTCTCTGCCCCCCCCACCATCGTCGGGTCCTGTGGCCCCGTCCTGCTCCGCCACCCTGAACCCGCCCGGCGACAGGAGCTCACGGCAGCAGAGTTCTCTTACGTGTTCTCCCTGTTCCGGGACGTCGTCTGTTCCTCCTTTCCCGGGCGCCGGGCAGAGCTGGACGACTATCTCTCCCTCATCTTGCAGCTCACCCTACGGTTTGGGGGCTCCGGGTTTTACACGTATCACGTCCGCTTCTCTTCCGAGGCCGCGGGGCGGCTCCAGCAATTCAATGAGGCCACCTACTGGGGCTCGCTGGACAATGAAATCTATTGTGGCGTTTTGGCTGCCCAGTCCGCCCTGCCCTGCTCCCTGTGTGGCGCTCCTTCCCACCCGTCCCTGGAGTGCATGGTCGCGGCCCGCCCGGCCCCTGAGTCTGGCCCCTGGCCCCCCGCCCGACCGCTTTCGCCTCCTCCCGCCCCCCTGCCCCTCCCCACCCCATCACCAGCAGCCCCTCCTGTCCGGCCCTGCGGGCACCGACTGCCGGGGCCTCCCCATCCTGCTGCAGAAGGGGCGGATGATTCCCCTCCTCTGGTTTCGGCTGCTACTACAACGGCTTCTGGTTCTTTTCCCCATGACCTTCCAAGTTCCCTTCCTGCCCTTCTCCCTCACTGACCCCCTCATCCGCACTTCACGAGGTCTACCCCATCATCATCATCGCCGCCCTCCTCTGGAGCCATGAATGGTCAAGCCAATCCATCCTCATCCACTCCGACAACACTGCCGTCGTCTACTGGATCAATAAAGGCCGATCAGACTCCATCACCGCCATGCACTTCATCCGCCGCCTCACTTGGCTTTCAGTCACACATCAGTTCATCATCAGAGCCGCTCACATCCCCGGTCACCACAACACCATTGCTGACTCCCTCTCCCGTCTCTCCCTCCACAAATTCAGACGCTTGGCCCCAGAGGCGGACCCCCTTCCCACTCCGGTCCCTCCGTTTTCTTGTACAACCTTCCCATGACGGCACCCCTCCACGACCTTCACCTCCACACCCAAGATGCCGTCCTCCAAGGTCTGTCCCCCCGTACACTCTCCACCTACTGGACAGCCTGGAAGTGCTTCAAGTCCTTCCACACTGCTCACCACCTTCCCCTCATTCGACCTCCTTTCCATCACCAGCTTCATCTCCTACGCTCACACGCACCTCTCCATCCGCACTTCCACCATCCACGTGTACCTCAGTTGCATCAACTTCTTTTGAAGTTGCTCGCCGGTTCCCCCTGCACAGCCATCTCCCACAGTCAGACCTCCCTCCTTATGAAAGGCCTTAAGCGCCTAGATACCCGCTCTCCTTCCGCACGGCTCCCCCTCACTGCCGACCTGCTAGCCGCCTGCATACACACACTGCGCACTGGCTACTCCTCCCCTTCCACCGATTCCACCCTAGAGGCCATGTTCCTCCTGGCCTTCAGCTTCCTTAGGTGCTCACAATTGACCTCCTGTAGTCTCTCAGCCTCAGAGACAAGTTGCCTCTCTCCAGCTCCTGGGTGACCAGACTCACTCTGCCCTCATAGCCCCTCCCCTCTATCACCTGGCCATTCTTATACAGGTTAATACACTCCGTTCATCAAACTACAGCTACATCAAAGTTCCCTCTAAACTGATCAGAACATGATTGTATGTGTTAAGGCATCGAAAGAGACCTGACATTCCCCACAAACTACTTGGCATCTGATTTGCTTTGGAATGTGGAGCACTTAAACAAGAAAGGATCTGAGTTATTTTACTGTGGACGGGACTGGCTATGGTGTGACAGTTGAGATCTTGTCAGCATCAGTAGCTATGCCATTTGCTGAAACGGTGTGCCCCAGGAACTTGACTTCTTTCTGTAAGAAATGTAACTTTGAGACCTGTCTCTTGTAGGCGTTCAAGCATTGTGTCCAACTGCTGTACGTGATATCCACCATGATATCATCCAAATACATTAACATTATCTAGACAATTAGATCACTCATGGTAGCTTGCATCAACCTTTAAAAGGTTGCAGGTCCATTACAGACACCCATTATCATCCACAGATGTTCATATAGCTCAAACAGAGTGGTGAATGCTGCTTTAAGCCGGTCCCACTTCTCTACTGCTGCCTGTATACCCGAGGTCTTCATCCTCAAGGGCAAAAACATTTGTATATTTTGCTAAGACTGCACTTAACTCCACCTGCTGATCTTTAGTACTAACAATGTCTAGCCGGTCTAAGATAAACTGAAAGTTATGTGGGTCCTGTACATCCTTTACATCAATGATAACTTGTTCAATACTCACAGAACTACGCTAAAAATTAACTTGACAGGACCGCTATGAATTCTGGTACTCCACTACAGACAAGACACCTAGTCAGGTTCTGGGATGGAGCCACATATCCTCCTGTGACAAATGTGCTACTTGTATGGAAAACCCATGACCCTTTTGCACCTTTGACAAGCCACTGGGCCCTCACTGTTACCACGGACGCTGCAGGTATGTATACTTTCTCTTTACCAGATAATCTAATCTAATCTGGATACTCATTGCCCATTGTCTCGACCACTAACTCTAGACACCCCAGATAGGGTATGTCTAAACCGTTGGCTGCTGTTAACTTGAGCCAATCAGATGTAGAGAGCATATCTCCATCTTCCCTGCCCAAAAGAAGAACCATTCTGAAATAATACTTACTTGACTGCCTGTATCCAATAGACAAGACGTTACAACCCCCCCAATCTTGATCTCCACTACATGTTCCCACAGCACGCTCTAATAACTTGTCATGAGATGGGCTGACTTTAGATGAGTCTGAGGTGCACCCCCGAACTGCTCGACTCAACACAACCGGGGGTCTCGTTTCCCTGCACACCAGACACAGTGCTATCTTTTCCGGTTACATTTCCATTTTTGTGGGGCAATTCCTAGTGATATGTCCCTCTGACTGACACTGAAACATATGGGTTTGCCATCCTCTGTGAATTGTGGTTGTGTCTGCAGGTTACTGCTAGTCCTTCTACTAGTGCCTACCTCTGGAGTAACAAGATTCTTTACAGCCTGTGTTAACTCACTCATGGCTTTACCTTGCTCTGCAACGACCCTCAAAACATCCTCCAAAGTAACTGACTTCTGCTCCCAGCCTGTCCACAACATTCACCATCACTCCTCAACTCCTACCATCATCTACAAGAAACCTTCCTAGACCTCACCTCATCTCCCATGTATGTGTTGTGAACTCGGGTTCACTCTGAACTTTTGACAACACTAACATACTTTAGTGTACTGTTTACTATCTAACAGATAAAGGGTTTTTTTTAACTTTGTGTTGTAATAATGCAGAAGTTAGAAATTACTCACCCCATTGCTCTGTTTAAAAAATAAATGAAAAAGATCATTAAAACATCAATCATATTACAATATAGTACCAACATGTTATTTACAAATTTGTGAGTCAACAGAATTAACGTTAACGAGCCTATGAAATGAATACATCATTATTATCATAAGCAGATGAACTAAGAGCAACAATAAAATGCTGCTCTGTGATACCGCTGCTTTATGTCAGTCGTCCTACATCAACATACATCAGTGTAATCTATGGAGCTCCTGTGTTCTGTGTTCAGGCTCTTTCATGAAGAGGATGACTGTTCTTCATCTCCACATATAGACTACAGCATTTCATGTTTTACTGAGAGAATATAACATCTCAGAATAATCATCTTCAATCCAGTAAGATAATTAAATGTTGTCATGTGCATTGTTTGTTCAACATATTCTTCACTAATTTGCATCACTACTAAGTGATTTGAGCCTGTCTCTTCCAATACTGTACATCTCTACAAGTTTAGAGTATAGAGGGGTTAGAATGGGCAGCATAACCAGATAAGTCAGAACACCTCTAAAGCTCTAACTTATACTTACATGTGAAAGTATAATTGTATCTGTACAGACAGAGAGACTGTGTTGTCATAGTTCATGTAGAGATGTGCATAATCATGTTCTGTAGCTGTAGAACACTTACTGTTCCATAGATACACAGCAACCTCCTCCTTCTGTCCTCCATAGGTGACCTGACAGATGTGCACTCCATCCTCTGACCCCTTGAAGTCTCTCAGCCTCAGAGACACGTTGCCTCTCTCCAGCTCCTGGGTGACCAGACTCACTCTGCCCTCATAGCCCCTCCCCTCTCTCACCTGGCCATTCTTATACAGGTAAATACACTCTGTCTTCTTAAACCACATGATTGTCATGGCAGCAGCGCTGGTCTCAGGAGAGAGGTGACATGAGAGGGTAACATCCTTTCCCCTATCAGCCTCCACAACCCTCCCTGGTACCCTGAGTTTAAACTCATCTGTTGGGGAGAAGAGAAACAGTACTGACATCTCTGCAGGTGCATGACAAGTATACAGTCTGCATCTATGAAGTAACAATCACACACAGACTCTATATGCTCTATACACACTCAACCTAGAGAGACATGTAGGAAGAATCTAAACTCACATCACTAGCAAACATGAAGGACAGCATGGATGATAATGTAACCAGTAAGGAGAGGTTATATACAACACAGCAGCATGGATGGTTGTAGAGAGGGTCACACACAACACAACAGAATGATAGCATACAAACAAACATAATGTTGGTATACTGCATATGTTCATTTAGTATTGAATTTGTTCATTTAATGACTAGAGGGATGCAGACATCCCAACCTGCAGAGACTCATTTCCCCCCCAAAACTCCCCCCCCCCCCCCCCCCCCGGGACGCAATCCGGACGCATGATGTACCCCCTCAACCTGCACATACCCCCCCCCCCCCCCCATCCCCTCCCCAGACGCAATCACGACGCGCAATATGCTGCTCCTATCTCTACAAGAAATGCCCATTAGACAGTCTCTCGCTCGCTCGAAATACAAAATCCCTGATTTCCGGGAGATTGTACAGCATTTGCGGGCGTCAGGGAGACGCTATTGAAATGCGGGAGACTCCCGGACCTTCCGGGAGACTTGGGATGTCTGGGGATGTCAGATTGTGAACATGTTTGTACATTTATACTTAATGTTTCAATGCAAACAAAGACTACTTGTGTCCACTTACTGTGTTGTCCGGCCTCTGCCATGTGTCCTTCCTGTATAGAGACAGTTACAACACTTGATCATGCTAAAACATTACAAAACATGACAGTTTCATTATTGTTCCATTTGACATGGCAAACCACAAGGACTTTATTCTTCTGACCTTTGAGTCACACAGAAACATGTTTTTGCTGCTGTTTCCTCAATACGGACATGAACACATCAAGATCTTTTCTTACCTTTTATGAACTTGAATTCCAATACTTTATCAGACAGATGTTTAATATAAATCTCTAGCTGCCTGTAATTCATACCTTTCCATGGTTGTACATATGATCTAAACGTATTTTCTTAATTCTTCTGCTGTACTAGAAACACTTGTACTTTAACCTGGGTGGGGAACAGGTGTGTATAACCCCTCCTCCATCCCTAGAGGTCAGATGAGGAACTGCAGATGAAACACCAAAGTTACTCTTCACACATGCAGACATTTCCCTTCTTCTGAGGCTGGCTGGAGGCAGCAGTCAGAAAGTCAGCCCCCTGCAGGAGAGGTTGAGGCCATCAGAGAGCAGCACAGTTCTACTGAGGAAGTTCAGAAAGGTGATTGGTCAACAGCAGAGCTGTGAGTAGAAGCAGAAAGACACCATCAACATTTGGCTCAGTTGTGCCACACATGACAGAACATTAAAGAATCAGAAAATATGTTTTCATCCCCAGAGGAGGCAAACACATTCAGCAGACAAACAGCAGGTAGGTCTGCTGCAAGACAGCGTCTCAAGTATAAAGGAAGTATCACAAGTCAGGAAGTTCAGGGCTTGTTAAGTTTGAGCGACTGGTCTACTTTGTAAATGTACCGTGTGACACGTTATACTGTTGGTAATGGAAGCTGTGATCAAATAATGAACTCTGACAGCGTCCACTACAGTAAGTATACCAGCACCTCTTCTGGTGGTATGCCAACTCCTCTGCTCCATAACGCCTCTTCTCCCCTCTCTTCTATTCTTCCAATCTACTTCCTCCACAAACACACACGCACACAGACACACACACACACACGCACGCACACAGACACACAGACACACACACACACAGACTTTCTCCAAGCAGGACGAGTGCTTGATCCCTGACCGAGCACCCATACAGACCCGTATGAAATGTTGTGGAGACATCTCCCTTTTATTCTGTAACAACCTTCCCCTCCTGCCTGTCCTGTAGCCCTCTCCTCCTGGCCCTGCTCTTGAACCTGTGTCTCTTTGTCAAACATCTACATAGAGAAATGGACAGAGCGGTACTATTGGTTCATGAAGTCAAGCATGTGATGTTGTGGAGATAGTTTTATCTACATACACACAGGCCTTCCCAAATCGATCACCACGGCTTGAAATCGTGGCCAAGGATCAACAGGGTTAAAGTGGTGCATAACAGAATCCCATCTAAAAACAGGAGAGGAGGGGAGAGCACTAGAAGGGAGGTAAAGGAAAGGAGAGATGGAGAGGAGAGGAGGCATCCTCACAGTATTGAGTGAGCTGCTGCTGCAGAGATAAACCGTCACAGATGCAGTCCCCAAACACACCACCAGGGAGAACACTCTTCACTGCTGCTCACAGGAATGTAGACCAGCACTGTCCAGAGAGAGATTAGATAGAGGGAGGGACGGATGGCAACAGAGGAAACTCAACCAACATCCCCCTGGCCTCCCCCCAACCTCACCCAACCTCCTCTTAACCTCACCCAGGCTCCCCAACCCCCTGCCTCCCCCCAACCTCATTTAGCCTCCCACCTCCCTCTCCCACCTGCCTCCCCCTGCCTCCTCCTGCCTCCACCTGCCTCCAGGGTAGAATGGGGAGACAGCAGCTGTCTGGTGATGGAGGATCTGGATGAAATATTGAAACACACAGTTCTGTTTGCTCATCTATACTACCCCTCATTCCTCTCTCTTTCTCTGTGTCTCTTCCCCCATCCTTTTCTTTCTGCCCTGCCCTCTCTCTTTCTCCATACTTCTATGAGTATAGCAGATGACTGTTCACTGGGAGCAGTAGCAGTGTGGACAATACATGAAGGAGACCCCAGACTCATACACAGCTGATGATGTCTCTGGCTTGGTTAAGGCCAGCAGGCGCTCCAAGAAATCCAGAAACACCGCAGTGTGTGAGAAGAAGTCTAATGACGGCTCTGACTTGACTAAGGCCAGCAAGCACTCAACAGATTCTTACAAAAGCACACTGCTTGAAGGAGTCTGTGAGTCTGACAACTCTGGCTCGGTTACCCCTGGCCTATTCCTTTAAATATAGTAATAGTATTGTTTTGAATAGTTTTGATTGTTAGGCCCATATTAAACCCCCCTACAATGACATCAAAGATTGAATCAGTATATCATCTTTTCCCCCCCAAATGAAACACTCCCTTGTTTCAGGTAGTTTCAAAATGAGTTATTTGAACAGATAATCCTACTCTCTCACTGTAAAGTGTCCTGGCTAACTGTGTTAGGTACAGTAGATATGCACAGATATCTTCTTACATGCTCTAGTCTTCATGCACAACACTCCACACAACTACTATTGACATTTCTTATTGTTTCTTTAAAATCTCACATCATTTATAAAACAAACTCCAGTAACACTATAACAACTTGATGCAGAGGCAGAGCCACTTCCATGTTCTGGAGGAGTTCACCTGTATCTCTCCTTCAGACTCCCTCTCTCTCTCCACTCCTTTAAGGGCAGAGTTCACCTGTATCTCTCCTTCAGACTCCCTCTCTCTCTCTCCACTCCTTTAAGGGCAGAGTTCACCTGTATCTCTCCTTCAGACTCCCTCTCTCTCTCCACTCCTTTAAGGGCAGAGTTCACCTGTATCTCTCCTTCAGACTCCCTCTCTCTCTCCACTCCTTTAAGGGCAGAGTTCACCTGTATCTCTCCTTCAGACTCCCTCTCTCTCTCCACTCCTTTAAGGGCAGAGTTCACTCATCCCTCCATCTAATCTCATCATAATGGCAGAATCTCTGTCTGAGGGACTGTGGCACGATTATTTCGAGAATCAGGCACTTGGAAATAAATATAGGCTATTTATCTTAACGTGTTTGCTGCCATTTTGAGCTGCACTAAGCGATTGAGCCATGGATTTTTCGAGCCACCAATGGGCACTGCACTGGTTCCCTGAACTCGTGACACCTCTCTTCCCCTACCACTCCATAAAACCTTTCCTCTCCTCCACTATATCATCATTTCTGTTTTCAATTTCAGGACATTGTTTACCAAGGAAAAACATCAGGGTGTATGGATGAATAAAAACGTTTATTTGCAGTATCTACATGACCAAAAACACTTTGCTGTGGGCACTAATGACTATTTTTCCAGAAATGTATCGTTGCAGAATGAGGTTGAATGAGGAAATGGTTCATGGTCAAAGGTTTCATGTAACATACATATACATGAGTAGTCCATTTACAGGCAGCAGGGTGCCCTATCAATAGAATATATATTATAGATGATATTCAAAATGTTATTTCTGTCTGTATGACAATCAACATAAGATAACAGTTGATTCATCCTTGTGCAGGGACATGTAGAGTTTTCAGCAGGAAAAAGACAGTGGTAATACAGTAATAAATAAAAAGAAAATACAATGTACCGATAAGACACGTTAGCTAAAAGCAAAATGAACTAATAAACAACGTATAGTTTAAACACAGGTAGCGACAGTAACAGTTAGCAACAATGGTGACCAACAACAGTAGGACTACATATTAGCTAGGGAAATATCGTTCAAATTCTTCTGTCCCCTAAGTGTGCGGGTTTTGGGATTGTAGGCTTGAGTGATGAGTAGGTGTGAAAAATACATTTTAAGAACTTGTGGTCTTCTGAGCGGATATCACAAATATAAATGCTCTCAGAAACAATACAGAGTAACAGAGGTAAATATGTAATAACATAATGTACCGGTAGCTATGTAATGCTAGCTGGTTTCACGTGCAGCTAACAAAACGTTTTAAAGAACATGAAATATTTATGTTAATATAATATATAATCCAATGCTGATATGATGAGAATAGTAATTGTATCATCTACTGAGTTACGGCACAGAGTTAAGGTTTGCCACGATCAAATGGAGTAGGATGAACAAGAGACAAACTAAGATGCACCAGGGGGAATACAAGGATCCTTTGTTGTCCTCTGGGGGAATATGAGTCAGGGTCTTCTATCAGATCCCAAAGAAGAAAAAGGAAATGTTCTCCAGGCGAGGTCAGCCTCAGAGGGCTTGGTGTGGAAGATGTGGTCAGAGGGGACAGGAGTGGCACGCTGGTTGGTGTTGATGTCAGGGACCACCTGTAGATGCCACCGTCAGCTGTAGGAGGCAGACTCTGGTGGAGTGTGTTCCATCCGGAGCCTTGTGCTGCCCAGCTGAGGGCCAGGAGAACAGAGTGCAGGCGTGGAAGGGATGTGGCCGTGGGTGGAGTGGAGCAATCGTTGTCGACGGAGGCAACAGCACTACTGGCACTGTGAACATGAAGTCACCAGCAGAGAGAAATTGGAGAAGACCGAGGAAGTCAGAGTGAATAAGGGAATTGAAATGCTCAGGACACAGGAAGCAGGCTTGTAGAGACCGGCTTGAGGTCCAACATTGTATGTTTAACAGAAAGTTTGTTGGCTCTGGGAGTCTTATGTCAGTCATTTATGACAGTACATGTTCACTGATATGGGAACACTGATATCAAGCTACAGACGCCATTTTTACAAGCCATGTCACAAGGCCTTCACAACTTGTAGACCAGGCCAGGACCACAGGTTCAGACAACCTTCTGAAGAGATTGAATGAAAGTATAGATGATCAGTGAGTTAAGTTAATATAGTGTATTGCCTTGAGTTCTGCATTGGCGTGGTGGAAGATGGGAGTTACTGTAACTCCATACAGAGCCTCCATACCTCTCCCCACCATGCTGTGTCTTCTTCTTAGTGGCGAACATGTATTTGTCTATCACCTCCCACTGCAACACAGATGATGTTCAAACTAAATTGGTACAATTACTGAAGGAGCATTGAATGGACTGGGTCAGAGATGTGCCAACGCCTCCACCTCCATGCTGAGGTTAGGCCGTTGGAAATACATGGCCTACGCTGACGGCCTGAGTGTCCCTCCACAGCTGTTTGGTGACTTCCTGCATGCTAGTGAAATAAGAGGCCTTTTTGCTTGGCAGATGTGTGGATTGTTGATCCTGAGTGAACCAAGGGTGGGGCACAATCATGAGTGGGGAGGTCTTTAGAACGGTACATTGATAACATTTCCCATTCAGACTTGATGAATGTACCTATAATACCTACAATGTCCCAAAAAGACGACATTCCACACCAGAAACACCTTAGAGTGTATTACATATATTGCCCACAACAATACATGTAACTTTTGCTCCTTTCACAAGGAGAAAGAGGCGAACACCAACTGAAGCACAATAAACCACCATCATATCTCAGAAAGAACAGTCATGATAGTATGTATCCACTTTTCCTGAAATCAGCAATTGGAGAACTGATTCACAGTTTCCTTACTGACTTGAACTGACATTCAAGATACAATGGATATTAGATTTATGGGGTGGGGGTGTGTCTAACAATTGTATTACTCTCGTGTGTCTTTATCCGTTCTATCACATGACGTACTAAGACACTTTGGTCTCAACTGAACTTGCAGTATTTACAGTGGGTAAATAAAAACCGTAAAAAAGATTGATGATTGGTCAAAGAAAGTTTGAGAGAATGATATAGTTAACATGTCAGGCATGTGTGTCAGTGTATCTCTGTGTGTTTGCATATGTGTGTGTATGTGAATGGGGGTCTGTTTGTGTTTATGTGTGTGTACACGTGTGTGTTTCTGTGTTTGTGTGTACATGTGTGTGTATGATGGTCCTGTGTCTGTCGAAGGCCAGAATGTGACTCTGCCGTGCAGATACGATGCCTCGTATCACAGAGTTCTGCACATGTTCTGGGGGAGAAGAGCGCTGTTGCTGCATTACTGCAGCTGGGTCATAGTGATGATGGCTCTCAAACAAACTATAAAAATGTAATTAATACAAATCTATTGTTACGACCCTCTCTGAACCTGCACGTTTAAGGTCGATGTCTATGGGGTAATGAGGGCCTAACGGAACAGGGGTTAGCTTAGGTGTCGCAGCCACAACGAACACAAACCAGACAGAGTGTAAATAACCAAGGGTTTTATTTCTTAACAAAAAGTCGTCACAGGAGGACAAGGGAACCATGAACGGTGCCAAAGAAAAGAAAACAACCAAAATGCTAACCCCTCAGGGGCTGCCGAGACGTCTATAGAGAGGTTGGATGGTACGACAGAAGAGCATTTGTGGGACGCTTTAAACCCAGTAAGAAGCACAAATCTGAGTTATGTTCCCGCATGAAGTTCACCAACGTCTTTATGAAGAACTCTGGACAGGATGTGGATGAGCAGAAGCAGACGGGGGTGTTCTGCATTGATGGAGAGATCACCAGCGTCTGTGTCATGAAGGAGGAGAATGGCAAGTCCCGGCTTCCTAAACTTTGAGAGGCACGATGACGCGCAAGAAGCTTTGGATGACATGTAAGGAATAGAAATGAGCAGCAAGCTGATCTGTGTTGGTCGTGTCCAGAAGAGGTTAGAGCGTCAGTCCAAGCTGATCTGTGTCGGTCGTGTCCAGAAGAGGTTAGAGCGTCAGTCCAAGCGGATCTGTGTCGGTCGTGCCCAGAAGAGGTTAGAGCGTCAGTCCAAGCTGATCTGTGTTGGTCGTGCCCAGAAGAGGTTACGGCGTCAGTCCAAGCTGATCTGTGTTGGTCGTGTCCAGAAGAGGTTAGAGCGTCAGTCCAAGCTGATCTGTGTTGGTCGTGTCCAGAAGAGGTTAGGGCATCAGTCCAAGCTGATCTGTGTTGGTCGTGTCCAGAAGAGGTTAGAGCGTCAGTCCAAGCTGATCTGTGTCGGTCGTGTCCAGAAGAGGTTAGAGCGTCAGTCCAAGCTGATCTGTGTCGGTCGTGTCCAGAAGAGGTTAGAGCGTCAGTCCAAGCTGATCTGTGTCGGTCGTGTCCAGAAGAGGTTAGAGCGTCAGTCCAAGCTAATCTGTGTTGGTCGTGTCCAGAAGAGGTTAGGGCGTCAGTCCAAGCTGATCTGTGTTGGTCGTGTCCAGAAGAGGTTAGGGCGTCAGTCCAAGCTCAAGCGTGGGTTCCAGCAGAAGCAGCTCCATGACCTAACCCTTCTAAGCAGCAGGTGAGCAGACTTCAGTCGCTCAGTAAAAAGAGAGTGCTGTCTCTAGTGCGCTCTCTTTCTATGTTTAGACAATATTCAAAAATGAACTGTACATGAGTGCCCAGATCCAGGCCAAGGACCAGACTCAGCCTCAGGCCCAGGTCCAGTCTAAGATTCAGGTCTTGACCCAGGCTAATGCTCTGATCCAGACCCAGCCTCAGGTCCTAACCCAGCCTCAGGTCCAGACCCAGGCAATGCTCTGATCCAGACACAGCCTCAGGTCCAGACCCAGGCCCACATCCTTGCCTTTGTGTCTACGCAGAAGGTATATACAGTATGTGAAGGGCAAGTGATTTGACTACGTCACCTAAGTTTTAAGGTACACAGGAACTCTAAGCTCCAAGAAAGGTTTGTATTGGGAGGGAGGAGCAGTGTGTGGGATACCCAGACAAAGCAGACTTAAAACAATTGAGCAGTAAAATACAGTTTTAATGAAAGTATTAGTTCCAAGAGAGGCGGGCATGGATCCAGTCTTTGTGGAGTGCCGTCCTCTGCCCGCGCTCCTCGGTCCTGCTGGTCGCTGCAGTCCTTCTCCTCTTTAGTGTCTTGCAGCAGTAAACAGAGAAACACTGGCCAGTAGTGCGTCCAGCACAGACAGTGATTCACCCTGCCCTTCTGCTGGACTATCCAGCTGACCCTAACCCGCTCCACAACCCACCAGAGACCCACCGCACCCAATACTTCTACTCTCAGTACACCCACAGCAACACGCAACCCTAAGTAAGGAAACTTAAGGGTGAACAGTTGTCCTGGGAATAAGCAGTGGCTTCCCTCCCAGGTGTGTGTTGACCAGCCTTGTGGGTGTGCGTTCATGCTACTCTCTAGTGTCCCCTGTGGCGTTTAGATGTCATGGTCAGCGTCTACATGGCGGCTTCCCTGTCTTCCTCCTCTCCCAGCGTGTTTCTCTGCAGCTGCTCGCTCCTTGTTGTCTCTTGTTGTCTCTTGCTCTCCCGTACAGAGTCTTCACCTATTTTGGTGAGGGGCAAAGTGTCCTGAATGTCCAGCCTGTGACATATACCGTACAGACATTTATAACTTGAATGTGTCATACACAAGGTGGCAGCAATAGCCTTGTGTGTCTAGTGTATCTATCTAACTGTGTGTATTTAACTATGATATGTGCCCTGCCTCTCTCCAGCCTGCTGTCTACACATGGGGCAAGGAGCCTCTGACAGCCTCCACGCTGGCCTCCACTCCTCCGCACTACCAGAAACTGATGCTGGGAGAGTGTCTCATCACCCTCATCCACAAGGTGCAACCACGCCTGGCTCACAGCTCACCGGAATGTTCCTGGAGATGGACAACGATGAGCTGATCCACCTGCTGGAGTCCCCACAGGCTCTGCTCTCTAAGATCCATCAGGCAGTGGCTGTCCTCCGTGCCTCCCAGATGAATGTGTCCACCACTGCTGGTGTGTGTGGAGTTCCTGGATGTTGCAGCACCCAGCAGCACATCAGTGCCCAGCCCTAGGTGGCTACGATGCAGGAATGTACAAGCACATTCAAACCCACTTTCCCCTCTGTTACTGTCGTGTTCCACACAGCCTACCTAACTGTCACCCCGTCCTCCACAAGGACTTTGCTGATACATTTTTTTTATAAACAAATGTATTTTATTCACAGACGAAAAATGTTATGCACTTATGGAAAGAGTCTTACGAGGAAAGGTAACTTTTGTTTTTAATACAATTAAAGTAATACAGTTATGAACATGCCCGTCTGGTATTTTAGTCCTTTTAAATGAATGAAATGCACATAGAAAATTATTTGCTTACAGTAAATAAAACTGATTATAATGGTGTGTTATTGTGTAACACTCTGTGAATCACTTCCACCATCATAGTTTCAGGGCTGACTGTAACACCTACACGTTCCTATGTACTTTCACCTGTTTACCACCAGAGGGCATCATCTCCTGAATTCTAGCCAGACCCCTTGTTCACTTCTGACACACCTATTTTGATTTCCAATCCCCACCTGTAAGTAGATCCCCTCTCACCACAGTCACTTTGCAAAGTCTTGTCTAGTGTTGCTACCTGTGTATACCCTGCCACCCTGACAGAGCCTGTTAGGATGTACCCTGACCCAGTCTCTGGGATATACCTTCTGCTCTCATTTGCTCCTGTGTGTCTCTCTCTCTCTCTCTCTCTCTCTCTCTCTCTCTCTCTCTCTCTCTCTCTCTCTCTCTCTCTCTCTCTCTCTCTATGATATGGGGACAGGTAAACATGTAGTTTAATGTAGAACATTTTGAAATTAAGATGATTGAGATTCTCTATAACAAAGTTATAGTGTAAGAAACAGGTTTGCCCTGCTTTTGTGCAGCAAAGTAGAAATATAATAAAGATTACCATGCATTTGTCTGTTTATATTTATAATACCAGTTCTTTACTTGTGAAAACCATGAGACGATCCTTGATCCTGAGAGAAGCCCTGTGTCCCCTGTCTGTCAGCAGCAGCACCATGGACAACAACCCTGCAACACACCACCCCAAGCACCCCAGCTGGGCCCCGTCCACCAATCAGCTGCCAGCGAGCTCCCCTGTGGTCTCCAGAGAGAGACAGAGGTCAGACGATGAGTAGGAAGGGCCTGACCCCCATGCTGTCTCTCCCCACCAGCGTCTACATCATAGACCACCACACCACCACCTGGCCCATCCCGTACCGTGAGGTCCAGTGGGGGGGGCAGCTGAACCCTCGGCACGCCTCATCTCTCCCTTTCCCCCCCAACATTGAAGAAACGCCCCCTCGGGGCTTAGCAGCTTCTGGAGGGTGTCAGTCTCTGTGTTTTCCCTGACTCACTATGGAAGACAGATCCTACTTCTTACAAGATCTCAGAGCCCCAGTGATCAGGTACTTGCGTTGTTGCCGGTTGTTGGATCTCCTTTTCAAGCCAGGGTTCGTCATGTTTTGGATCAGAACGATCTGATTGCTCCACCCAATAGGAAAAGAGTTGAAACCTGGGGCTTTGGCTGCGGGTGTGGGGGTTGCAGACTCTCCTCCTTTCCTGGTGGCAGCAGGGTTGAGGGGGAGCTGTCCACACCAGACGACCGTGTGCTCAGAGGTCGACTGAGGAACTCCGAGGCCCTGGGTGCGGTTCTTCAATGCTGGGGGGAAAGATGTTCAGAGAGCGCACACACGCACACACACACACACAGACTCGCACACGCACACACACACACTCACATGCACACACACTCACACACACACGCACACACACATGCAAGCACGTGCACAGGATCGATGAAAGGAGCCAATGAAAGAAGAGCCATGTGATATTTGCATGCCTGTGTTTGAACCCATGACTGTGGACAGCGGTTTCTGACACTCGTACACTGTCATGCCATTTGGTCTGCAAAATGCACCTGCAACATTCCAACGTCGCATGAATAAGGTTGTTTCCGGGTTGGACGGTTGCGCGGTGTACTTTGATGATGTGGTGATCTTTAGCAACACCTGGCCTGAACACTTGCAGCGTATTCAGGCCCTGTTTCAACGTTTAGCGTGGGCACGGCTTACAGTGAACCTGGCCTAGTGTGAATTTGCTCAGGCCACGGTGACCTACCTACGTAAGGTGGTTGGCCAGGGTCAAGTGCGCCCTATACGGGTGAAGGTGATTGACCAGTTTCCTTCTCCTTCCACCAAGAAAGAGCTTGGAAAACGTGTCCACTAACCAACCTGTTAAGCTCCAAGGTTCACTTTGACTGGTCCCCTGGTGGTCAGAGGGCTTTTGAAGATGTTCAGACCTCAGAGCTCTGCTCTGCCACGGTGTGGTCTGCTCCACAAATGGATCAGCTGTTTGCCCTGTATGTGGATGCCAGCAAGGTGGGGGCTGGGGGGGGTGCTTTTGCAAGCTGGTCCAGAAAGCATTGAGCCTCCAGTCAGTTTCTACTCCAAAACGTTTCATTCTTACCAGTTGAACTCTTCAGTCATAGAGAAAGAGGTGTTGGCGTTGGACTGGGAACTACAGCATTTTGAGGTTTATGTTGGGACAGGTCCCTTGGTTGTGTATAGTGACCACAACCCACTTACCTTTTTGCATTCCTTCCAGAACCCCAACCAGCGCCTGATGAGGTGGGGTCTGTTCTTGCAGCCTTACCATCTGGATGTCCGGCATGTGAAGGGCTGTGGAAACGTGTTGGCTGATGCGCTGTCCCGCGCGCCTTGTGCCTCAGTGACCTTGCCCTTCCTCATGTCCGTGTCTTCCCAGTGTGAGTGTTGGCTGTGTAACAGTTAACAGCCGCAGTGTGGCTGTTAATTACACTTGACAGTTCTGAGAGAAAACCAAAACACATCTCATCACAAAGTGGCAGAGGCAGAACAATAGTCACTTCATTAGGCCTTCGCTGTCATGTCTTTCTCCATAGAAAGCCAGGCAGCACTTTACATTGAGGTTACATTAACTACCATGTCACTACGTAGCCATACCTATGGTCAAACGTAGCTTTGTGGAACTTGCTATGAAAGTAAAGGGTTTTGTGTGAGCTAAATGTTATTACTAGTGTAAAAAGGGACAGTATGGAAGGGTTAAAGGGGTAAGTGAATGTTGTAAAGGGTCAGTAGAAGGCTGTGTCACCAAAACAAGATCAATGTTAACATCATTGTACCCCTGGAAAGCTCAACCTCCCCCAAACTAAGTTTTACTGTACTATCTAGTACCGCTGAAACACGATGAAGCTAACTACAATGTTGTCACTGAAGGTATTACCATGTAGTCACGTTAGTTGATAAAAACGGATGTGAAGCACTCTTGCTTGTCAAGAGGCCTAATACGATTAGATTTATTAATATCTAATATACTTTATTAAAGTAGAAACTTTCTGAGTGTAGCATGGGCCATTGCACACGTCAATGTGTAAAATATATCATGACAAATGTATAAAATATGCTCAAGTAACAGAAACGCATCCACCTGGTGGATTTTATGCAACGTTTCACTGCTTTCTAAATAACGGCCTTGTTATTGCTAATTGCAAGTGACTCACCATGCTGACGAACAGAAGTTAGCAAATAAGCAGTCCAGAGCAGCCACCTTCCAGAGTAGCCCATCACAACATGAACACTGTCCGCCATGTAGGCTAATGCCTGTAGCCCGGCAGGCAGATTAGGAAGCAATGACCAGGCATGCATGATTCATCTATTGAGCGACCCCACCAGTCCTGCTCCCTCCCGAGGCTCCCCCCTCCTACTCACCCCCTTTCTGTCTCTCTCTCCCTCTCGGTATTGCATTCAGGGTTGACACAAAAACAGCTTTTTGGAAGATACGTTTGAATTCTGAATGAAGGAAAGGGCCCTTGAGGCTGAGGTTTCAACACGACAGCGTGGGCTCAGATCCTGGTTCAGCTGAGTTGGATTCTGGCTGGGGGACCCCTGTGTGTCACCTCCCTCTTGTCATACTGTCAAATAAAACATGCCGACAAGAAAATGAACATCTTTAAATTGTGCTTTAAAAAAATATATTTTCACTATAGCAGTTTCTGCTTTGCTTGGGACAGATCAGTGAGGGACAGGGAAAGTGAGGCACAAGTAGGATTCAAACCCAGGTCCCTGCAGAGGGACCTTCAATTACAAGGTACACACTTTTCCAGAGAGCTACCAGGGCCACTGTGACGACCTTCATGACTCTCTCACTCCGTCTCCCAGGAGACAGGAGAGAAAGTTGGCCATTACGGCTCACCTGCTCATTTGTGAAGCACACCTGTCAGTCGTTAGTGTTGATTGGCAGTAAGATCAAGTGACTCGTCACCCATGTAGATCTTTTTGATCTAATGCAGTAATCCTGGTCCAGTGAGACTTATCCTACTTCTTAAAAGTTCTCAGACGGATTCCAATTGGTTGGTTATAGAATTGATGTTATTAGCATTTGAGGCATTGAAATACTGTAAGAACTATTGAATTTCATAAAATGAACACAGATACATTATTATCTTTCTTGAGCATAATATTCAGTGCTTCAAACATTTTAATTTTGTTCATGAAATTGATGTAACTGGATTTACTTTATTTGTGCTGTACACATATTTTTTTAATTTACTTTTTGTGACCAAACAAAGGACTGATACCAGGACAAGACCAAGATATGGATCAGTATTAGAGGTGGTTTGATAAGGAAACACAAAAGCACAACCTTTTAAAACCATTAACCGCCACAGGAGGCAAATTAAGGTCTGCTGCATGACATCAGTTGTAGAAGAAAGTTAACATGCTAGTTTAAACACAAAGCTTAATGATGGTTCATATAAGTCAGGTGGCTGAGCGGTGAGGGAGTCGGACTAGTAATCCGAAGGTTGCCAGTTCGATTCCCGGTCATGCCAACTGACGTTGTGTCCTTGGGCAAGGCACTTCACCCTACTTGCCTCGGGGGAATGTCCCTGTACTTACTGTAAGTCGCTCTGGATAAGAGCGTCTGCTAAATGACTAAATGTAAATGTAAATATAACCAGAAATGTGTGTAGTTTGTCCTTTGATGATAAATTCCAAATGTGCTTTCATCAGATATGATCCAACAACATTACTGTTTTGACAATATGTTACCACAATACATACTCAATACAGTACATATGTCATGAAGCTCACAGTAAAATTCAAATCAAGCAATTATAGCTGACAATGTTTGTATGAATGAAGTTTCTGACTTCTTCCCTCTGTTTCTCTACATGTGAGGAGAGCTCCTTTTACTACCTTCTCTTACAGCATGGACCTCTGACAAGAAGTCTTCACTGAGATCTCTCAGTCTGGTCCTAAGTCTCTCTATCTCCCCTCTCCTCTCATCTACACTTGTCCTCCTCTCCTCTATCACCCTCTCATCCTTTATGTATGTGGGCTTCTTTCACTGATTTCATTGACCTCCACTAAAAACTGACCACTGAGCTCCATCAGTCTTTGCGTCAAATTCTCTATCTTTCTAGCCTTCTCATTGATCTCTCTATCCTTCTCCTGCATATCTCTATTCTTCTCCTGCATCTGTCTATCCTTCTCCTGCATCTGTCTATTGAACTCTTTCTGCATCTTACTGTGTGAGATCATGATGCTCCTCTGTAGCTCAGGTAGGACCACCTTCATCAGGTTTCTCTCTGCTTCAACTCTGGCCACTCCTTCATAGTTCTCCCTGAACTCCTCCATCTCCTGCCTGTGTCTCTCCTCCCTCTCCCTCCTCTCATTCTCTCTCTTCTCTCTAAATCTCTCCAGCTTTCTCTCCATCTCCTCTCTCCGGTCAGTCTCTCTCTTCAGCTCCCTCTCCAGCTCTCTCTTCTTCTCCTCATCCCTCTCTTCCTTCACCTGTCTCTCCAGTTCAGATGTTCGATGGCTGAGTGTTCTGATGTCTCCCTCGTGCTCCTGGATCACTCCCTCTATCTTCTTCAGAGAGTTCTTCAGCTCTGTCTCAAATTTATCTTTCCTCTCTGTCTCCTCCCTCTGCATCTTCTCCTCTCTCTCCCTCTGAATCTTTCCCTCCATCTCTCTGACCTGGGCCTCTGCCTCCTGGTAGGTCTGACTGCTGTAGAAGCTCTCTCTGTTTCCTGCCACCATCTCCTCTACCTGGTGCAGCAGCCATGGTGCCATGGGCCCTGTCCTTCATGTTGAGGAAGTGGTACCTGTTCCCACATTTCTCTACAAGCTGCTGGAGGTCCTGACTTCCTGTTTGGAGAAACTCCTCCATGCTCTGCTCTCTCAGACTGTCATCATGGGTGAACAGGATGACAGTGTGTCCCCAACATCCCCCATGAAATGAAATGAAGAGATGGAGCATTAGTGTCCCTGACAGGCTCAGAGTGGAGGTTTCAGAAGCTGATTATGGGGGAGTCATGTGACCCTGTGGTTAGTCTCTTGTTGAAGGCTTTGGCACCCAGACACAGAGAGACAGCATAGCTGATGGGTGGATGTGTGAAGGGCTCTCTCTATGTCTCTTTTTCTCACCAGTGTCTCTTAAAGAAGCGAAGTGTGAGGATGAAATCATATCACCAAGAAGATCATCTACAGTGCAGCTTGGCTTGTCATCTACCTACTAACAGGTACATGTTGAAGGTTCATAAACGTATCTCCTTTCCAGTATGTAATCTTGTATACGGGTCTTACCTTACCTTCATTGAAATCCATCTTTCTCCTCTCTTTTTCTGTTTGTCTATTGGTTTCTTCTCCTTCTCATGTTCTCTTTCTATCTAGTAAAAAGTCATTGTTGATGCAGCTGCATGCAGTTATTGAAAGATGAATTGCTCTCTCTGTCTCCCAGTCAGTGAATGTAAGTAAGTAAGTAAGACTTTATTTATATAGCACATTTCATACAAGAATTGTAGCTCAAGGTGCTTTACATAAAATCAATAAAAACAATAATACAAGTGATTAATAATTCAAACAATAATAAAAATCCCAATAAGATCTCTGTTCAAGAGAGAAAACAACTTTAAAAAGTAGGAAAACCCTTTTGAGATAAAATTACTTAAATGCTTCGGTAAAAAGGTAGGTTTTAAGCTGTCTTTTAAAAATGTCTAGAGTATTAGCTTCCCTAATATTTATGGGTAATTTGTTCCATAGTTTTGGGGCGTAATTGACAAAGGCCGAATCACCAATCTTCTTATGACTGCTTCTGGTGACCTCTAATAGGCCTGCATTTGATGATCGCAGTGTTCTAGCTGGTGTGTAGTTTATAAAGGAGTTAGCAATGTAGCTAGGTCCTTGTCCGTGTAGAGCTTTGTATGTTAGGAAAAGGACCTTAAAGTCAATTCTGAAGGTAACAGGGAGCCAGTGTAAAGTAGCTAGGACAGGACTAATGTGTTCTCTCCTTTTAGTTTTGGTTAATAATCTAGCTGCAGAATTTTGAATGAGCTGTAGTCTTTCAGTGGTTTTCTTGGGAAGACCAGTGAAAAGTGCGTTACAGTAGTCCAGCCGGCTGGATATAAAAGCATGAATTAACTTCTCTGCATCACTTTGGTTTATGAATGGTCGTACCTTTGCTATATTCCTCAGGTGAAAGAAAGCTGTTTTGGTCACTTTATTAATGTGAGAGTTGAAATTCAAATCTGAGTCCAGGATTACGCCGAGACTCGTCACCTCTGGTTTAAGACAGGGGGTTAAGCCTCCAAGATTCTTAATAAGCATCTCTCTTTTGGATTTGGGGCCACATAGTAGGACTTCGGTTTTGTCTTCATTTAATTTAAGAAAGTTATCATTCATCCATTTGTTTATTGCCAACAGGCAGTTGGTAATGGAATTGATGGCCGTTGCATCGTTGGGTTCAGTGGATATATATAGTTGTGTGTCATCCGCATAGCTATGGAAATCTATGTTATGTTCTCTGATTATGTCGCCGAGTGGTAACATATAAAGAGAAAAAAGTAATGGACCTAAGCAGCTTCCTTGGGCAACCCCGTAGCAGTTCTCATGTTTCTTGGACCTATGGTCACCTAAACTAACATAAAACTTCCTTCCTGTGATATATGATTTCAGCCAGTTTAATACACTATCCGTGAACCCAATAAGCTTTTCCAGTCTATTGATTAGGATGTCGTGATCAATTGTATCAAATGCTGCACTGAGATCTAGCAGGATAAGGATAGAGACTTTATTTGCATCAGAGTTTAGTCTGAGGTCGCTAATTATTTTGGTGAGAGCAGTTTCAGTACTGTGATATTTCCTGAAACCTGACTGCGAGACTTCCAGGATGTTATTTTCTTCAAGAAAAGAATTTAATTGGACTAAAACTATCTTTTCCAGTACTTTACTAATAAATGGGAGGTTTGATATTGGTCTGTAATTTGCAAGTAGACTGTTATCCAATTTGGGTTTCTTTAATAGGGGCTTTACAACAGCTGTTTTGAAGGCATCTGGGAAGACGCCAGTTCTAAGGGATGTGTTTATAATCTCTAGCACCGGACCTGAGACACTATCAAACACTCGCTTAAAGAATGTTGTGGGTATAGGATCAATATCTGAGGTTGTGGAGTTAGATTCGCTGACAATTTTGGAAAGTTCACTAAGTGTGATACAGGTAAATGTGCTCATGGTTATGTTGCAGAATCTACTGATGTCAGTTTCGACCCCACTATTAATAATACTCGCTCTAATCAAAGTTATTTTGTTCTTGAAGAACAAAGCAAGCTCTTCACATTTAACTGTTGAGGATGGAGGTGGGGCAGGGACAGTGTTTAGCAGCTGGTCAATGGTGGAGAAAAGAACTCTGGAATTTCTGGCATTTTCTGTAATAATGTTGGAGAAATATTCTCTCCTTGCTAGACGGATGGTTTTGTTAAAGGTGGTTAGTGTATCTTTGTAGATATTGTAGTGGATAGTGATCTTTGTTTTCCTCCATTTTCTCTCTGCTGCACGGCATTTTCTTTTCGTTTCACTAACATTTTTATTTCTCAGCCATGGGGAGGTTCTGCTTGTGCACTTCTTTTTGTTTTTCAGTGGTGCAACAGAGTCTAACACAGATAATAGTGCATCATTGAGGTTCTCTACCATTTCATTCAGAGAGCAATCATGGTAAGTCGGCTCATATAGAGCAAATTGTTCAGAAAATGCCATCATAGCTGTATCGTCTAAATATCTTCTATGGACTAAGAATTCTTTTTTGTTTTTTGTTAGGATAATTTCCACATTAAAAAGTATATAATGATGGTCTGAGAGGGGTAGATCAGTTATTGAAATATTATTGATATTTAGTCCAGTTGTTATCACTAGATCTAGTGTGTTTCCGTGCCGGTGTGTTGGGTCTGTTATGTGTTGAGTTAGATTGAAACTGTCAAGGAGATTTAAGAGCTCAATAGTTCTTGGGTCTGCTTTTTTATTTACTTGGATATTTAAGTCTCCGTTTAAAACTACTTTGTCATATCTAGTGACACATAGTGATAATAGTTCAGAGAATTCTTGTATGAATATTGGCGAGTGCTTGGGTGGCCGATATATAATAACAAAAAGTATTGATTCGGTTTTGAGCTCTATAGCAAGATATTCATATGATGTGAATTCACCTAGCTCAGTGATTTTGAACAACAGTTTAGAGGAGAAAATAGCTGCGACTCCTCCACCTTTTTTTGATGTCCTTGAAACTTGGTGAAAGCTGTAATCAGGCGGACACGCTTCTATCAAAGTTGCTGTTGCCGTGTCATTGTTTAGCCAGGTTTCTGTTAGACAGATGCAGTCTAAGTTGTTTTCTTTGACCAGATCATTAACTAGGAATGTTTTGTTATTTAGTGATCTAACATTTAGAAGGGCCAGTTTCATCTGTGGGGTATTAACAGATAAAACATGGGTAGATAAATCTGTTGGAAGAATATGGATAGTTCTGTGACTTCTAACACTAGTTTCAGGTTTGTAACCATGCATTTTACCATGCCATTTTCTGTTTGTGATGATGACCGGTATGTCCAATGAAATAGCATGGCGGCTGTCCTAGCGTAGCTTTTCTTTGGGAAAGTCTCTGTCACTGAGCTGTTCCATCACAAGGGAATTTATCCGGGGGGTGCAGATCTGTGCAGGGCCCATGTCCTTGCAGGAGGCTGTTTGAATGTTCTGTTCTGTTCCATGGGAGGTTGTTTGGGATGCGTCAGTCAGCTTAGACACAACAGGGATAGGGAGAGAAGCTTGATTTGTGGTCAGGAGCACGTGATTGATGTTTGCTGTTAGTAGTCGAGATCCTCTACGGTTTGGGTGGAGTCCGTCAGCTTGAAAACGGTCTGCACAGTTCCAGAACACATTGAAGTTATCGATAAATCTCAGTTTGTGTGTCAGACAGACAGATGCCAACCATGTGTTGAAGGATAGTAGTCGACTGAAGGCTTCTTTTCCTCTGCGAAAGCATGCAATCGGTCCACTGATGAATACATCTTGATATCTGTTAAGTGTGTTCAGTAGCTGGGTGAAATGTTTTTTAAGTATCTCAGTGCCAGTTTTCTTGTGTAGGATATCAAACGAGCCAGTGTGGATGATAATCTTAGGGTTGTTTGGTTTATTGTTGAGGATTGTTTGTACCTCTGAGGACAGTTCCTCGACAGATGTGTTGCTAAGACAAATATTTTCTGTCTTTGCCAGTTTAACATGTGCTGTCATGGCATCTCCAATCAAGATAGTGGCCATATGTGGTGTTGTGTTTGCATTTCTAACGTTTTCCTTATCAGTAGCTGCGGGGCCAGTTCTTATCTTATGTGGGTTAGCAATGATAGGACCTTGTGCTAGACCAAGGTTAGACACTGCGTTAGTGCTAGCAGTAGATTCTATAGTGCTAGCAGTGTTAGCTCCTCTAAGTGTTGATGGGCTGTGGGTAGTCTTAGCATACCTTGGATCTTGATAATCCTGTGATATTGTTGTCTGATTAGGCTTGATAGGGGGTCGAACAGCGCCCCGAGTGGTCCGAGAGGGGCTTGGAGTGAAATGGGGGACTCCCGGTCGCAGCAGACGATGATGTGTTGGATTTGCATGTGTGTGGTAGCTACCATCATGGTGTGTCGGCGATCTGGGCCCTTCATGTTTGTTAGCTGCGTGGCTAGCACTCCTGTGCCTCTTCGCCTTGGATTCCACACACAAGGGAGAGAAAGTTCCCAGTGGTTCAAAACTGTTTCTGAGTGTGACAGGAGGAGAGGTGATGCGGGAAGAGTTTCTGCCTCGCTTTTTTTGCTGTTTATCCTTGGTGACAGTCCCATCTCTGATGAAGGTAGAAGCGGCGCTAGGCCCCTTTGGTTTAGCGCCGAGAGCAGGCCATGACTCATCCGGTCCAACGGCCGGTGGAGAGAAAGCTGGTTCCAAGGGTGGCTCATTGGCAGGTAGCTTAGCCTCCGGGCTAGGTAGCATGGAATCTATGAAGTCTTCGGTCTCTCTGATATCTAAGAGGGTTCTGACTCTTAGCTCCAGTTCGACTATCCTCTGAGTAAGTTGTTTGCAGTCATTACAAGCCATAGTTCTACAGGGAACAAGCTTTAGTTGGCTTGCCTGTGGTCAGTCTTGGAGGGCAGCCAAAAATACTTCTGTCCTCCTTGGGCTTCAGTCCTCTCAGGTTGTTCTTTTTTGTAGTATTTGATTTTGAGTAATATCTTCAAAAACTATCCAAATGATTGAAACTTCAGAGCATTTCTCCGTGAATAACTAGACAATACGATAGAAGCCAAGCAGGGAAGCAAGCAGGGAAGGTCAGGGGGAGGAGAGGGAAAGAAAATGTGACTGCCTTCGTTGAGAGCGATAGAGAGTGTGATACTCTACAGGTGGTCGATGTCGAAGGCCAGAATGTGACTCTGCCGTGCAGATACGATGCCTCGTATTACAGAGTTCTGCACATGTTCTGGGGGAGAAGAGCGCTGATGCTGCATTACTGCAGCTGGATCATAGTGGTGATGGCTCTCAAACAAACTATAAAAATGTAATTAGTACCAATCTATTGTTACGGCCCTTTCTGAACCTGCACGCTTATGAGAACACAACAGGGGAGACAACACAAACTGCAACACTGGCTGTCACCACGGCAACTCCGTAACATCAATATACAAGTAGGTTGTAAAAAATACAAAAAGTACCAATGAAATAAATATTGAAAACATGGAGTGGATGAATATGGACAGTTTCTGCATGTATACAAGTCTAGATACATTATATACAGTGTGCAAGATTGATATTGACAAGTGACAGTGCATGATATACATTAAAAACATATTTTCAACTAAAAAATATTCCTACTGGAGTGGATGTTTTGGTTTTCACTGTATGACTGATTTAAGTATTCATCATTCAGTGAAGACTGAAATAAACTGTTCTTATGGCTGGTTGTTTTGGCGTACACTGCTTGTAGTGTCTACCAGAGGAAAGAAGTTGGAACAGGTTTTTGGGAGGGGGGGGGGGGGTGAAGCTCGCGATAGGTTTTTGGAAAAGTTGGCAGCCCTGTAAATAATGTATGACTATCATGTGGGCCGGAGTATGGGTCCGTTAATTCTGTTTGCAGAGACCGCACAGAGGCCGGTGCGTGTCCACTACAGCGGAGCGGGCAGGCGGCGCGTCGGCGTCGGCTTACAATTCTATTTCAATGAAACCGGGTGACGCCCGTTAGACCATATTCAAAACGAAAGTGAAATGTTTGTAGGGATCCATTTTGCGTTGACAGAAGGTTTAAAGTATTTTAAGTAAGTAATTTAAAATAATCTTCCAGAATAATGTAGCACAGAGAGAGATCCACATAACCTGTGTTAGATAATTGTGATAAGTTATTGGTTATATATATATATATTTTTCTGAAAGGCGGTATATTCGGTGTAATACACGATACAATTGGAGGAAGCACGTTTTAAAGTTGTGCAACCCGTGTTGAAAAACGCAAAATTGAGCCGTAATATTGTTTTGTCAGTTTAGGAACTCAAAATATACCTTTCCTTTTGTTATAGTTATGCACCTATAACTTTATTTGCTAACAGTAACTAGAATGACAATATTCCTGTGGTCGTTCACGTTCGTTCAGGCCCAAGCCCGGGGGTCAAAATATATTAATTAAATAAGGCAGTGTGGTTGTTAAGTTACTAGATCCAGACCACGTCCACTACAGAGGACTTGAGTGTCTGGGACTTGGGAGAAGATATATACAAGGATTAGGGTTCACGTCAATGTTTATGTAACATGTAGATATTCCTCTCTGCCAGCAGGTGGCATAACATTACAGAAAGTCAGAAAATGACCTGAATTCCCTCTGCTCTTATGTGTCAAACCACACTCAGCAAGGCCTTGGTCCAGATTGAGATCCTACTGATCCTAGATCAAGGCTTAATAACAGAGTTGATGATTCTGGTGTGTCCTTAAATACACACCATGAACGGAGCTCCAAGCCTTGTCCCTCACTAGACATCTGTGGCTGTAAAGCTCCATACAGTGAACATTGTTGTAGTGCGCAATCCACTTAAACACTTAAAACAATATATTTTTTTTTTTATTAGACTCCCCCTTTCCCCATGCCAAAGAGAATCAATCAGGAATATTTATATAATCATAAAGAACAAGGCCCAGTCTCCAAAATTAATTACTAACTAGTTTCAAGCTGCTCCTTCCTTCAGGTAACACTGGTGTTGTTTGTTCCCACTTCTACAGGTCTGGCTGTGCTGTGACTCTCTTGGTGCTGCCCTCGAGGAGAACTACTGCCTCTAAATGAGTCTGTCTGGGGAGATAGAGGAAGGGGGCCCTGCCTCTAAAATTAGTCTCTCTGGGGAGACTGAAAACACAGTCAAAAGGTACGAGTCAAAAGGAGATGAAATGTCTCTTCTGTTACTCTTTGTGACAAAGTGAATTGGGTAAATAGTAGTAGGTAAGTAAATGGTTAATTCAGCATGTGAGTGTCTTGACATAAATACGTATATATAAACAACAATGTGAGGTTTATCACATTATCCAGCTGTATTCAACCATCTCAAATGTTTGTACTTGTGAAATCCTATTGGAACATGTCAGCTATTTTAATCATTATGCCTATGGATACATGGTTGGGTTTGATTAGCTACATTGTTACTCTATAGCTGCTGTATGTCTTTACAGGATCAAGCATCAGAGACCAGCCTCACCTGTACCCAGCTGTGTATCCATGAAGAGTGACAGGTCTATAGAACCCCCATTCAACTTCAGAGAAGGAGATCTTACCACTGAGTCAGGGTAGGAACTAAAGTCTGCTGCAGCCATGTTCACAATTATCAATATTTTTCAAGAAATATTTTCCTTTATGTGTAAGAATGTTCTGTACCATTAACTGTATCTGTTCTTCCCAGAAATGATCAGTATTCAGATAGAAACAGGAAGTGGGTGGGGCTTACAACAAATGTAGTTCAATTAGTGTTTTGTGACCATTCAAGTGTTTTTTTCTTTTCTTTAATAGGGTAAAGCTGTTCCAAATGCAAGACAATAGAGTAGACTTTAAATTCAAATATTTGAAAAGTAAATATGTAATGAGTATATTAACCCAACTGTCCTACTGATTGAACCACCCTTTATCCAATATTCTCTTTAATTCTTTGTGTTTTTCTTTCTTTCTTTCTAAACAAATCCATTCTTAAAGTTTTGAATAATGTTTGAATAATGTTTGCCTAGTAAAATATGGTTATAGATGTATAACATTTCTTAACCCCACCAACCCCCTCCTCAACTAGGCAACTTGAGTGTTCAATTATACAATAGTGAAGTAGTCATGAGTGTACATGTTTAAGTCTTGAGTAGTCATAAACCAAAAATTCAATGTATCTTCAGATTAGTTGTCCTATGATGGGAGTCTCCCCTTCGATAGAACCACATTGCCAATGACAATCCAATTTCTAGTACAGTAAATGGTTAATTCAGTGTTATATATGTTATGTTATATGTTATATATGTTAATACATATATATAAAAGAACAATGTATTCAACCATCTCAAATGTTTGTACTTGTGAAATCCTATTGGAACATGTCAGCTATTTTAATCATTATGCCTATGGAGAGGGGAGTAAGGTGGCTGAGCGGTTAGGGAATCGGGCTAGTAATCTGAAGGTTGCCAGTTCGATTCCCGGTCATGCCAACTGACATTGTGTCCTTGGGCAAGGCACTTCACCCTACTTGCCTCGGGGGAATGTCCCTGTACTTACTGTAAGTCGCTCTGGATAAGAGCGTCTGCTAAATGACTAAATGTAAATGGATGCATGGTTGGGTTTGATAAGCTACATTTTTACTCTATAGCTGCTGTATGTGTTTACAGGATCAAGCATCAGAGACCAGCCTCACCTGTACCCAGCTGTGTGTCCATGAAGAGTGACTGGTCTATGGAAACCCCATTAAACTTCAGAAAAGGAGATCTTACCACTGAATCAGGGTAGGAACTAAAGTCTGCTGCAGCCATGTTCACAATTATCAATATTTTTCAGGAAATATTTTCCTTTCTGTAAAAAGTTGTGTGGAGGGAGATGGCAGCTTTGAAATTACCTGTCTGTGTGCGTTTACACGTGCGTGTTATGCAAGCTAAAAGAATACTGTTGTACAACATATCGACAGAAAGAAGGAACCCCCCAAATGATGTTAAACAGGCTGACCATTACTCAAACAGGCTGACCATTACTCAAACATGCTGACCATTACTCAAACAGGCTGACCATTACTTAAACATGCTGACCATTACTCAAACAGGCTGACCATTACTCAAACAGGCTGACCATTACTCAAACAGGCTGACCATTACTTAAACATGCTTACCGTTCCCTTTATTCCGATTGTAAAGATTGTTTACTTAGCAAGTAAGCTAAACAGATGTCAAACTCCATATTGTGTTGGAACCAGGGTCAAACTCCATATTCTAACTTTCCACTCCAAACTGAAGAAGTCGTGTTACACTCCAAGACGCACGCACGCACACACACACGAGAACTTTAGGATGAAAGGAGACTGACAGTTCCTCAGACATCAGACAACTTTGTATCACCATAGACTTGTCTCCTTGCTGCAAGCAATTCAATCTTTCTTGACTCCATAGTTTCTGTGCACTACTTGAGAAAAGATTTTCCTGACAGTGTGAGGCCCACCCCACCAAAATACGTATTTGTAAAAGAACAGTGTGATGTTTATCACAACCTTGAACCTGGAGAGATACCATCCTGTAGGTTTATATTCCAACCCTGCTATTGAGAGATACCCTCTTGTAGGTTACACTCCAACCCTGCTCCTGAAAAGATACTCTCCTGTAGACACAAACACCATCTCTAACTAACCTGAATGTGAGTTTAGAACACAGACGTCCCCTCCTAGTGGAAGCCTTCAGTTAAACCAGTTCAGCTGTGCTGTGTATTTGTGTCTCTGTGTGTGAGAGACTGGTGTTCATATGGGATCATGTCTCTGCAGTAAGAGGAGCAGAGCTGTCCTGGCAGAGGACCAGTCCAGGTGTGGGGTGTGTGAGCAGGTGCTGAGGGATCCAGTCTCCCCCCCCTGTGGACACAGGGTCTGCAGAGCCTGCATCTCTTCATCCTGGCAGCAGCCTGGTCCATCAGCAGACCACACCTGCCCACAGTGTGGAAAGAGTCCCAGAACACAAACTGGACTGCTGCCACCTGGACAACAGGACACTGACACCAGTACGAGCTTCACTTCATCTTTACACAACATTGTTTACATCTCTGGTCATTTCAGTACTTTGTTGTGACTGTTAGTATTAATGTAAAGATAATGAACTCATTGTTCTTCCATAGTTGCGAGTGGACTCCAAAAATTGCTAGGGACTCATAAAGCCACGATGAAGAGCAAGTTTGAACATGTGATTGAAGGCATTATGACATCAGATAATGCCATCCTCCTCACCAGTATCTACACTGAGCTGTACATCACAGAGGGAGACAGTGAAGGGGTTAATAATGAACATGAGGTCTGGCAGCTTGAGACGGCATCCAGGATACGAATCACACACGACACGCCCATCAACTGCAATGACATCTTCCAGCTCCTACCTGGCCAAGAGAGACTGGTCAGGACTGTGCTGACGAAGGGCATCGCTGGCATCGGAAAAACCGTCTCTGTGCAGAAGTTCCTCCTAGACTGGGCTGAAGGGAAGGCAAATCACGAGGTGGATGTGATGTTTGTGCTTCCTTTCCGGGAGCTGAATCTGATCAAAGATGTCCGGTACAGTCTCCTTCAACTGCTGAGAGATTTCCACCCAGAACTTCACATGGAGGATGGAGAGATCCTCGCTGTCTCTAAAGCCATTTTCATCTTTGATGGTCTGGATGAGAGCCGACTCCCTCTAGACTTCAGAAGAAACCAGAGATGGTGTGATGTCACTGAGTCCACCTCAGTGGATGTGCTGCTGACCAACCTGATCAGAGGAAACCTGCTTCCCTCTGCTCTCATCTGGATCACCACTCGACCTGCAGCAGCCAATCAGATCCCTTCTGAGTGTTTTGACCTGGTGACAGAGGTACGAGGGTTCAGTGATGCTCAGAAGGAGGACTACATCATGAAGAGATGCAGTGATGAGATCCTGGCCAGGAGAATCATCTCACACATCAAGACATCAAGGACACTCTACATCATGTGCCACATTCCAGTCTTCTCCAGCATGTGTGTGACAGTCATGGAGCACATGCTGAGAACAGATAGCACAGGAGAGATGCCCCAGACCCTGACTGAGATGTACACACACTTCCTGCTCATTCAGACCAAGATGAAGAACCAGAAGTATCAAGAAGGGAACGGGACCAATGAAGAGGAGCTCTTGAGGTCCGACCAGGAAGTTCTCCTGAAGCTGGGGAAGCTGGCGTTTGAACATCTGGAGAAAGGCAACCTGCTGTTCTACCAGGAAGACCTGGAAGAGTGCGGCCTCCATGTCCAAGAGGCATCGGTGTACTCTGGAGTGTGCACGGCCATCTTCAAAGAAGAGTCTGTGCTTTTTCAGAGGGTGGTGTACTGCTTTGTGCACCTGAGCATTCAGGAGTTTCTCTCGGCAGTCTACATGTTACATTGTTACGCAACCAACAACATGGAAGCACTGAGGCCATTCCTACGAGGGAATGCTGACGCTATACCTGAGAATCTATCTTTGGAAGACCTGCTGAAGGGGGCAGTAGACAAAGCTTTGCGGAGTAAGAATGGACACCTGGACCTCTTTGTCCGCTTCCTCCACGGCCTCTCACTGGAGTCCAATCAGAATCTGTTAGGAGGCCTGCTGACTCAGACCCAGAGGAGTCCAGAGAGCCTGCAGAAGACAATCAAATCCCTCAAGGTGATGCAGAAGAAGAACATCTCCCCAGAGAGGTGCATCAATCTCTTCCACTGCTTGATGGAGATGAAAGACCATTCAGTACAGCAGGAGATCCAAGCATACTTGAAGGAGAAGAAATCATCCAAGGCCCTGTCTCTAGCCCACTGCTCAGCACTGGCCTACATGCTGCAGATGTCAGAGGAGGTTCTGGATGAGTTTGACCTGCAGAAATACAACACATCAGAGGAGGGGCGCAGAAGACTGCTTCCAGCTGTGAAGATCTGCAGAAAAGCTGTGTAAGTAGTGATGTAAACATGCCATTTACATGTCAACTATACACATTTAGTCAAATGTACAAACACTTTACTGTCTTATGTTAAACATGTCTTTGTGAAGCACATACAGTTGTTTCATGGTTATTATGTAACAACAAACTCTGTGGATGTAAACTCACTGATGCATCATGGGAAGTGGTGTTCTCAGCCCTCACCTCAAACCCCTCCCATCTGAGAGAGCTGGACCTGAGGAACTCTGGCCTGCAGGATCCAGGAGTGAAGCTGCTCTCTGCTGCAGTGGAGAATCCAAACTGCAAACTGCAGACTCTGAGGTCTGTATTCATTCATTTATTATGTTTCAATGATTTAATTAAGAATGAACACGCATCACATTTCCTGTAATAATATGACATGATTTACTCCCTCTTAATTCTAATAAGTGTGTAAGTTTATAAGATGATGAACTCAACAAACTCTCTGGATGAATAAAGTACTTGTTTATACAGCTTTCTTTGTTCATTTTAGCCACTAGAGGGAGCAGTGAGCTGCAGTTGTGGATAGTATGTCCAGAAATAAAGCCAAGTCACTCATTTAGTGGCAGAATGTTATATCTACAAAATTATTTTAGATATACTATAAGTTTAGCTAGCTTGCAAATCCTGAGGATAGCCTACTGTAGCAGACCTTTCTACGTGACAACGGACAAGGGTGTTTTGTCCCTCGGGAGTTGCCGTAGGCTTAACCCTTACCTTTAGCTCTACAAAAAAAATGTGATCTTTCTTTTTTGAAAGATTGTGGAAGTTATTGTGGAATTCATGCATCACATTTGATTTTCAGCTTGTTTTGTCTTGGTTGTAATTTTACAACGTTGGGTCAAAATGGTAGCTAAAATAGCAATTGCACCTTGCACTCTACATGGAGACATTACACTTTTCGAATGTTCAGATACAGGATAAATACTTACAGAAATATAATGTATTTGATGATTCACATCATCAAATACATTATTATATCAGACAACAGTCATTCGAGTGATGAGGAGGTGGTTGAAAATGTTGAGGAAGTGAAAAAACAGAATCAGAGACCCACTGATTGTCCAACTAATGATGATGGTAAGGACATCGAGCAAACTAACACAAGTCAACCAAACCACAACATATGCGCTGTCAATTGGTATGACAACAGAGCAGTCACACTTGTGTCATCCTTTGCTGGCATTGATCCTGTGCAAAAGATTCAACGCTGGAACAAAGCCACCAAATCCTACATTGAAGTGGAGAGACCTCATATTTTGGGTGCAGACAACAAATACATGGGCGGTGTAGATTTGATGGACTCATTTGGAGCCAAATACAAGTTCCTCATGAAATTGCACCACTGATACAGTTACATCTTCTGGCACACTATTATCATTGCTGTGATCAACGCCTGTCTCCTCTACAAACGGGACTGTAAGGCTCTCAATATTCCCAAGACAAAGATGTTGAACAGGAGACTGTTTCAGGCGCAACTAGCTTCCTCTCATCCTGACAAACACAGCTGTCAACACACCAAGGAGAGGGCGGCCCTCTTCAGCCAGTGGGAGCCCTTTGACGTCGATAACTGTGGCACCTCAGAGACCTGTGACTGCTCAGAAGAGACCATCCTCAGGTAATGGGGGTCCACCAAATGGGGTCCCAGCCAAGAGGGCAAGTGAACCACAAACGGATGTGCGCAGGGACATGGTTGCACATTTCCAGTGAAGACAACGAGAGGACGCTGCAGACACTGCATGAAAGGATATTCTAATACGCTCTGCAGAAAGTGCAATCTCCGTCTCTGCTTTTCAGAGGAAAGGAACTGCTTTTGGGACTACCATTGCACGTGAACAATGGACCCCGGGGTCTTTGAAGTTTTCATTCTATTTATCCAGTTTTCTGATTCATCAAAATATGACTGTTGGGTGATTATTATTAATGAAATGTACTGTTATAGTGCTATGTAAGCAATTCACACCCCAAATTAACCATTAACTTAATACGCCCCCGTTCAAGTGTTGAGTTAAGCAATAAGCCCTGCGAGTCCGTGTTTTGCGCTGATTTTAGAACAGGTAAGGGGAGTTGTTTGTCACTGGCATTGTGACTAACAACTCCCCTTACCTGTTCTAAAATCAGCGCAAAACACTGACTCGCGGGGCTTATTGCTTTTCTAAAACTGTTACTACAAATATTTGATATTTCATAAATAAAGACAATTACATTTAAGAAACAAAATAGTTTAATAATAAACCGTCATTCTTCCGCCACTACAAAGTATAGTTCCTACATAAATCGTTGCCACAGATTGAAAACAGCGGACCCACATCGTCTGCTTTATAGTGCCGGCTTAATTCCTTGCCTCGATTTCAGCCTGTCTTCTCTGCTTGCTAGGTCTTTTTAAACTCTCCTCTATTCTGTCAGTCTCCCACCACTCTTCAAACGTACAGCCCACCCATCAGTTTTAGAACATTAAATTAGCTGCACGCAGCTAATTGCAGCAAAAGTGGCTTGAGAAAATGCCACTTTTTTGTTCTATAACCGGACTATAACCACTTCGAAGTATAAGCCGCACAAGGAAACTGTAAAATCGGAGTACAAGCTGTGGCTTATTTTCCGAAAATTACGGTATTGTGACTGGCCTCACAATGGGATGGGAAACTCAGGTTCAGACATCTACAATGTTCAGCTAATGGCAACAGTTTAAACAAAGTTAGTCTGAATGTAATCAACATGACTTATTATTTCGAATTCTAAAGATATTGCCAGAAGTTGTTATAAATTGCTCAAGTTCCATAGTGACCATAAGACCTGTTTCAAGTTAGTGCTGCTGTTTGTAATCCTGTAATGATCCTTCTAGGTTGCCAGGCTGTCATCTCACAGAGGAAGGCTGGGCTTCTCTGGCTTCAGCTCTGAAATCAAACCTCTCCCCTCTGAGAGATCTGGATCTGAGCAACAGTGACCTGAGGGACTCAGGCATGAAGCTGCTCTCTGCTGTACTAGAGGATCCAATCTGCAAACTGGAGACACTGAGGTCTGGATTGATTCATTTATTATGTAAAAATTCTTGAATTAAGAATAAATAAAAATCACATTTCCTATAGTGAGACTAGGTGATTTGCTCCCTCTTAATTCTAATAAGTGTGTAAGTTTATAAGATGATGAACTCTACAGATTCTTTGGATGAATAAAGTACTTGTTTATATAGCCGTCATTGTTCATTTTAGCCACTAGAGGAAGCATTGTTTATTGTTAAACAATTGTTTACGTATTGTTAAAAGGATCCCCATTAGCTGTCACCAAAGTGGGACGAGCTAATCTTCCTGGGGTCCAACAAAAAGAAAACAAATAAAAATTACTTAACAATGATCATCTAAAAGCAGAAACATTGTAGCCATCATTAGAAACATCACCAGGGAGCAGTGTGCTGCTGTTATTGTGACTGGCCTCACAATGGGATGGGAAGCTCATGTTCAGACATCTCCAATGTTCAGCTAATGGCAACAGTTTAAACAAAGCTAGTCTGAATGTAATAAACATGCCTTAATATTTCTAATTCTAAAGATATTGCCCAAAGTTGTTATAAATTGCTCAAGTTCCATAGTGACCATAAGACCTGTTTCAGGTTAGTGCTGTTTGTAATCCTGTAATGATACTTCTACAGGTTGCCAGACTGTCACATCACAGAGGAAGGCTGTGCTTCTCTGGCTTCAGCTCTGAAGTCAAACCCCTCCCTTCTGAGAGATCTGGATCTAAGCAGCAGTGACCTGAGGGACTCAGGCATGAAGCTGCTCTCTGCTGTACTGGAGGATCCATTCTGCAAACTGGAGACACTGAGGTCTGGATTCATTCATTTATTATGTTTAAATTCTTGAAGTAAGAATGAATACTGGTCACATTTCCCAGGCATGTGCACAGATAGACCCTAGTGGTGCTCAAGCACCTGCCTGCCCTTTTGCCCTGGATGAGAAAAGTGCCCCTTCTGCTGGAGACACATTTTTTCTTCATTTATCAATATTTAAGAATACAAATTACTCTCTCTGTCATCTATTCCCCCCAAATGCATTTTGATATCTGATGGGGCATTTATTTGAGTTCTTGTGAGAATTTCGCCCCAACATGCTCTGCGGCGCTCACAAGCCCCCGCCGCGCCCCTCCCTCCTCCTCCACTTAGTGCTCATGCAGTGCTGAGCGCCAGGTCAAACGGCTGCAGCCTACTTCTTCTCTGACCTGCAGCATCAGACACACAGCTCATGATGGTGTTTGTCCCCCTGCAGCATCAGACACACAGGTCATGATGGTGTTTGTCCCCCTGCAGCATCAGACACACAGGTCATGATGGTGTTTGTCCCCCTGCAGCATCAGACACACAGGTCATGATGGTGTTTGTCCCCATGCAGCATCAGACACACAGGTCATGATGGTGTTTGTCCCCATGCAGCATCAGACACACAGGTCATGATGGTGTTTGTCCCCATGCAGCATCAGACACACAGGTCATGATGGTGTTTGTCCCCCTGCAGCATCAGACACACAGGTCATGATGGTGTTTGTCCCCATGCAGCATCAGACACACAGGTCATGATGGTGTTTGTCCCCTTGCTGCATCAGACACACAGGTCATGATGGTGTTTGTCCCCCTGCAGCATCAGACACACAGGTCATGATGGTGTTTGTCCCCCTGCAGCATCAGACACACAGGTCATGATGGTGTTTGTCCCCCTGCAGCATCAGACACACAGGTCATGATGGTGTTTGTCCCCATGCAGCATCAGACACACAGGTCATGATGGTGTTTGTCCCCCTGCAGCATCAGACACACAGGTCATGATGGTGTTTGTCCCCCTGCAGCATCAGACACACAGGTCATGATGGTGTTTGTCCCCCGACGTTGTTTGGTGGTAAATTAACCACAACATTAGCGCCGGTGAAAACATTACATCGCAATATATAAACAAACAAAAAACTCACGAAATCCGTGATTTTAAAGCCTTGTCCAGCTGTTTACTGACGTTTGTCATGTTTAATGAAGAGAGAGAGGGAGAGAGATACAGGCAGGCAGGCATCATTTATTATTATAATTTTTATTTTCATACATATGTTTGACAATGGGTGCCCTTTTTTGTAGTTTGAGCACCTGCCCCCCAAAATGTCTGTGCACGTGCCTGACATTTCCTATAATGAGATAGGTGATAAGTGATTTTGTCCCTCTTAATTCTAATAAGTGTGTATGTTTATAAGATGATGAACTCTACAGACTCTGGATGAATAAAGTACTTGTTTATTTTGTCGGATGTTTATACAGCCGTCATTGTTCGTTTTAGCCACTAGAGAGAGCAGTGTGCTGCTGTTATTGTGACTGGCCTCACAATTGGATGGGAAGCGGTAAAATAGATGTGATGAGTGGCACATAACGTGAGCTAACATGGCATTTAATTTTGTTTGAGTTTTAACTTGTCCAGAGGGGAAAGTCAATTTCTCTTTCATTTACCCTACAAAAACATCCACTTGTCGCAGACAAGCCTTAATGTCGAGCCCTGAATAAGGGGGAGCTGCAATTACCTTGTCTACTTGAATCTGGTTTGAATTCGTCGGATTACGTGATCTAGAATTGGCCTTTATGGAACCGCTATAACCATGACAAATTTGTTAGGTTCATTTAAATCAGGTTTGGGACTTAAATCATTTAAATCATTTTTTGTGGTCTTTATGGAACAGGCTTCTGGTCCTGAGGTTCCATAGAACTACTACCACCAAACTGAACACAAACAAAACCTTCCTGAACTGGGGGAAAGGGTCACTCTGTCTAATGAGGGGGAGGTGCAGCTATGACAGCACCTGCCAAATGAACCCCTCTGTGCTGACTCACTCTGGAGGCTTTCTACAGGCTGTCAGGCTGTCTGGTCACAGAGGAAGGCTGTGCTTCTCTGGCCTCAGCTCTGAGGTCCAACCCCTTCCACCTGAGGGAACTGGACCTGAGCTACAATCATCCAGGAGAAAAAGGATTGAAGCTGCTCTCTGCTGGACTGGAGGATCCTCACTGCAGACTGGAGAAACTCAAGTAAGGAGATGTTTGTTTTTTATATACCTCTTTAAGTAATGTTGCAACACTGAATATATATCTAATTACGTTAATAGGCCTTGCATTTCATAATGATACAATTAAAATCTGCATGTTTACTATATAATCTACAATATGGTGCAACTATGATTGTTCGTTCGGTCGTTATCTGCCGCTTGTCCGGGGGTCGGGTCGCGGGGGCAGCAACCTAAGCAGGGAGGCCCAGACTTCCCTCTCCCCGGCCACTTCCACCAGCTCTTCCTGGGGGAACCCGAGGTGTTCCCAGGCCAGCCGAGAGACATAGTCCCTCCAGCGTGTCCTGGAACACCTCACCAGGGAGGCGTCCAGGAGGCATCCTGATCAGATGCCCGAGCCACCTCAGCTGGCTCCTATCGACTATGATTGTAGCTACAATCATAATTGTATTTCCAGGGGTCTGTTTTCCATGCAGAGCTAACCTGGTATTTACTGAACATCTCACTGTTAGTCTGTGCTGTGGAGGGTGATGGACCCTCCTTCTCGTAATGTCCAGTCATGCTCTGTTAAAAAGGAGAAGAATGTGCCAGTTGATTTACCATTCATTGTTTTTTCTCATCTCTTCAATGTACATGTCAAACTCATAATTCCACACAAGAATATCAAAACAATGTACATGGGGAGAGAACAGTGTAGCTGTGTAGTTAGAATTGAACTAAGTCAGATCAGCTGTTCTGGAACCGATAACTCTGAGCTTCCCATCTCAGGGTTCATCAAGTCAGAGTTCAGGGTTAGGCTCAGAGTTTGTAAAACCTGTTTTCTGGAATACACCTCTGATGATGAGATAAAAACAGCATGTTTACTTAGAAAGTCAGTTGCTAAGTCACTTATCAACAGTTGAAGTGTATTTACATCATTCCTCTGCTTATCCCTACAGTGTGGATCATGGTGGAGAGTGTAGGATCAAACCTGGCCTTAGGAGATGTGAGTATTGACTGCTACTTGGTTCTAGTACACAAGGTCATACAAGGGACAATACCATTAGTGACTTGGACACTGTCAAAAATGGACACACACACTGTAAACACTACTTTTAGAAGCAGTAATTTAACACAATTATCCACATCAATACTGTGTGTGCTATGTCCCCTCTCTTCACCCTCCCTTCCCCTGTCCCCCTCCCCTCTCTCCTACACCTCTCCCTCCCCTCCTCTCCTCTCCTCCCCTCTCCTCACTTCCCACCCCTCCCTTCTCCCATCCTCCTCCCCTCTCCCTTACCCTCACATCTCCTCTCTTCTCCTCTTCTCCTGCCCCCCTCCTCTCCTTCTCCTCTCCTGTCCTCAACCCCTCTCTTCTTCCCTTCCCATGTCATCTCCCTGCTCTCCTCCTCCCCTCTCCTCTCCATCCCTCTCTTCCCTCCTCTGGATGGTTGGTTGAGAGAGAGAGAGAGAGAGAGAGAGAGAGAGAGAGAGAGAGAGAGAGAGAGAGAGAGAGAGAGAGAGAGAGAGAGAGAGAAGGATGAGGGGAGAAAGGGAAAGAGAGGAGGAGTGGAGGAAAGAGGAGAGAAGGGTGGGATAGAGAGAGAAAGAAAAAGGGGGATGAAATGGAATGTGGAGGGAACATGAGGAGGATAGAAAGATGGAGGGATAGGGGGGCAGATCCCTCCCTCTCCTCTCCATGAGAGGCTGTCTAGTGCCAAACTACTGAAACACTTGCTCATACACATACACTCATCACTTGTGCTTTACTACTATTATACTGATGTCATACCAATGCATCCTGAATTAACACATTAAAATAAGTCATTTTAATGAGTAATTCATTCATTTGGGAGAGTATAAGGATCTGGACTGATGACTGGATGTGTATGAGTGTTTCATGGGGTAGCACAAGTGATGAGTGTATGTACACAGCCTCTCATAGATCCCACACTCTCCTCTCCCTCACCACTCCCCTCTCCTCCTGTCCTCTCTTCCTCCACCTTCCGTCCCCTCTCTTCTCCTCCTCTTTCTCCTTCCCTGCCCTCCCGTCCCCTCTCTCCTCATCTCCTACAGTGCTCTCTTCTCCTACTTCCCTCTCCTCTCTTCTTCTTTCCTTGTCCTCTCTCCCCCTCTCCTTTCTCATTTCCTTACCTCACCTCCCCTTCTCTCCTTTCCCCTCCCTTCGCCCCTTCTCTGTCCTCCCCCCGCCCTCCCTCCTCCACCCCTCCCTTCTCCCCTCTCCACTCCTCCATTCTCCCCTCCACTCCCTCCCTCGCTCTCCTCCTGTCCTCCCCCCCGCCCCTCCCCTCCCTCACCCAGTGTCTGGTCTAAGCTCCAGTAGCTGGTGTGTGTGTGTGTTCCCTCTTCTCTCCGCTCTCTGCTCTCTTTAGTTACCATTCATTGAGATGATGGGATGGAGATCCAGAGAGAGAGAGGAGGAGAGAGAGAGAGAGAGGAGGAGAGAGAGGAGGAGATAGAGGGGGAGACCATGGGAACAAAGTGGTTGTAGAGGAACACGGATAGTTGAGAGAGAAGGGAGGATGAGGAGAGAAAAGTAAAGAGTAGAGAGGGGTGGGATAGAGAAAAGGGGGAAAGAAATAAAATGTGAAGGGAACATGAGGAGGATAGAAAGATGGAGTGATGGGGGCATATCAGGGGTGAGGAGATGAGAGAGAGAGTGGGGGGGAGGCAGGAAGAGGGAGACATTCTAATGTGAATTATGATGAGGATCAGTAATATAGAGAGGTTGGAACATAAATAGAGAGGGGGGGGTGGAGAGAGAGTGGGGGGGGAGGAAGAGGAAGAGAGAGAGGGAGGGGGAGAGAGAGAGAGAGAGAGAGAGAGAGATTCCAATGTGAATGATGATGATCAGTAATATATTGTGTCTTGGTCTCCCCCATCAGATGCCTGTGAGCTCACACTGGACCCAAACACAGTACACAGAGACCTCTCTCTGTCTGAGGAGAACAGAAAGGTGACAAGGGGGACAGAGCAGCAGCCGTATCCTGATCACCCAGAGAGATTTGAGGTCCGGTCACAGGTGCTGTGTAGACAGGGTCTGTCTGGGCGCTGTTACTGGGAGGCAGAGTGGAGTGGAAAAGGATGGGTTCGTATAGCAGTGACATATAAAGGAATCAGCAGGAGAGGAGGGAGTAAGGACAGTGTGCTTGGATACAATAGCAAGTCCTGGAGTCTGGAGTGTGGTGTTAACAGGTACTCTGCCTGGCACAATAATAAGAGCGCTGACATACATGTCCCCCCCTCCAGCTCCCACAGAGTAGGAGTGTATCTGGACTGGCCAGCCAGCACTCTGTCCTTCTACAGAGTCTCCTCTGACACACTGACCCACCTGCACACATTCCACAGCACATTCACTGAGCCCCTCTATCCTGGGTTCAGGGTTAGGTATGATTCCTCAGTGTCCCTGTGTCAGGTAGAATAGCCCACACACACTCTCACACACTGTGCTCACATAGATGTTATTGAAGATGGAACTGTATACAGTTGTAATTGATATCCCAGAGTGTTTGTAAATATTGGTGTGTGTTGAATGTTTGTTTTGATTGTTGACAAACAATGACAACAATCCTGTCTTTGATCTCAGTTCCACTGAATGTGATCAACTAAATAGGGTCTGATGGGCAGATTTTCTATGTGCATGAAGCTTGTGTCTTCGGGAGGTCAAGAGGTCACTCCGTGGGCCCCTAGAAGGACACTTATAGATCTGGGAATGCATTCTGTGTAGCTTCTGGAGAACAAGGAAGCAGCTAATAGTCTCCAAACTCAGTTATGACCACATCACCTGGGTGCTGTTTCCCCTGGGCATGTTTGGGTGGTTACTATATCTGTACTGTCCAGCTAATGTATATAATGAACATCTAAGAGACATGTGTCTCACTCATGCCAACCACTCTGCCTGTCGTGGTGACGTGATCCGAGCAGCTCGTCTAATAAACCAAAGTCAACTCTTTTCATTGTGGTGTTTTCCTTGGCCTCTCTTCTGACAGAAAACTCATCATACCAGGGGCCTGTACTACGAATCAAGATTTGGCGTTAGCGAGGTAACTTCAGGTTCAACCCAGGGTTTTCTGTACTACGACGGAGGATCACTTGTTTCCGGGGTAGATCGCCATGGTAACACATGCTGAACGGCTAACCTGGTCGGGAGCAGGTTAAGTTGGAGATCAGAGATCAACCGGTATAAAAGCCCCGCCCACAAACTAATTGTTGAGGATAATGACGTCACCGTTCATAGAAGACCCTGTGGATCTTGGTGCGCGGATAGTGAGAGGTGCGCTCAGAAGAGCCAGAACATCAGAATTAGAAAGGGTTTTAATCGCCATGAAAGTTTGCACAGACAAGCAATTTGCTTTGGCAGGAAGGTGCATACATTAAACATATAGGAATCTTAAAAAATTTAATATGAGATCTAACTATACTAAAGGTACATAGACTAGCAATGCTTAGAATGAAAACTATTTAGAGAAACATTTAGAGACCGACAAATCCCTTTGGCATTCCCTGATGAGTATCTTTATGAAAGATATAGATTGTCAGCTGAGGGAATTACGTATCTTTGCCAGCTTTTTGAGCCGTATGTTGCCAATGTGACACATCGAAGCCGTGCGCTCACAGTCCCACAGACTGTATGCATAGCGTTGCGTTATTTTGCTACGGGTACTTTTATGTAGTGTCATGTTGATATGTTATTCCTATTCACTGGGGTGTCTCCCCTTGACCCATTCTGTTGTCCTTGGGTTGCTTTGACCCATTTTCAAATTATTTCCATATTAGAAATGTGGGTTTCCTTCAACCAAAACATTTCAAACAAAAAAGAACAATGTGTATGGTACCGTACAATGCTCTTCACAAGTTAAATAAATGATAATTTCACTACTTTCATTGAATTTGGATGCTTCATTCACTTTTATAGCATTTTTCAAAAACAATAGGACATTGAAAGAAAGAAATGGTGAAAACCCCCACAAAAGACTCAAAAGGCACAACAAAAAAGCCACAAAAAGGTATAAAAAGACCAAAACGTAGAAAAAGGTTTAACAAATATATCCTCATGTGTTCTCCCTTTCCTAGGAACACAGAAAAAGAATGTCAGTGTAACTAAGTTAAGTGTCATTCATTCAGTCATCTCTTCTCATATTCCAGTTTTTCTATCTCCAGACTTGTTTTTTTTTAATGAAAAGCCTCTTATACTCTACATCGATTTCCAGGGTTCTTTTATACAGGGCCCTCACATTGTCTGCTCCAACCTGAAACAAATAAAGAACATTGTCCCTTTGCAAGGCACACTTGGAAAAAGTTGAAGGTGTCCATTTGACTACTGTGTTTCAAGGTTCGTTGCTTATAATTTGTGTCTTTGTCTTGAAGTGGAGGCCCTAGGCTCAGGGGGAGGAAGACGTTCCTCTTCCTGCTGAGTTTTAACACCATAGCAATGTAATCAATTGTGTCATATTTGAAATGAGCACTTTAAGGACTTGTCTCGTGTTCAGACCACCACCATTAGCAAGTCATTACAGACACTTCAATCACAGCCACACGTTCAAACACTCTCACCATCTGTGTTGCAAGTGGTAAAGAAAACTCAAAAGTGTACCCCCAAAATGCTCTCTGAGCAGGCAGACACAGTTTCCTGATCATCTAGGACCTCCACTTGAGAAAGTAAATGGCATATTTGATCAATATTCAGCAACCACGTATGGCATACATACTGGCGTATGACTATTAGTTTCACTGTTACCTCTGTATGGCACAGTGGGACGACAGTGGGTGGTGGAAGCAACACCACTGTATTACCTGTCACTGCAGAGAATAGTAATACATTTCACTCCTACAATATTCATAAATAATTGTTGAATGAACATGGTCACATAGATTACTTGAAACATACATATGCTTGGGTTTCCGAGCTGCTGCCACCAGGGTCTGAAGAAATGCCCCCTTCCACTCCATCATGGGGCGACCCTGATAGCTGGAGAGGGCCAGCTCCTCAGCAGGAGTAAAGTCCTGTGGAGGAGGGCCCCCCCAGTTTTCTTTGCCTAATTTGTCTTCCTGTTGGCTGCAAGCAATTTCATTGTTCTATAGGCCCTTTGTAGCTATACCAATATCGGCGTTGAGGAGTCCCAGAAAAACCCATAAGTTCCACTGTCGCGGTTGAGACCAAGTTCCTGGGCACTGGCTTGGACAATGTGGAGTATCGTGCGCCAGTGTCCACTAGAAATGACAGAGAGTCTCCACCCACAGTTACGGAGAACAGGCGGTCTGCCAGCCCCTGCTCGTTAGGGCTCTTCGGGCCCCCCTCATGCATGGATCCAGTGGTCATCTGGACACCTGACCGGGTACTGCCCCCGAGGTGGACCCCCTCTACCGCCTCTGAACCCTCCCTGTGGAGCGGCTCCGGCAAAGGGTGCTTGATGAAGACCTCGCTGTCCTCGCCCGTATCCGGGAGGAGCCTGACCCCCCATTTGAGACTGTTCCTGACCACCGTTTGGACACACAAGACTCCAGTGGTCCATCTGTCCGCAGATATAGCATCCCATGGATCTCCCCGGTCCACCCCTTCCCCTTGCTCTTCCCCGACCCCAGTCCTGCCACTGTCCATCAGGGGGCCCCATGGGCCCCTGCTGGTAACTCGGGTGGGGCTGAGACATAGCACCTACCGCTGCTGAATATGTCTGTGGATCTAAAGGATATAAATTATCTGCCGGGAGCATGGGAGGACCCGTCACTACCGCCGGATGCTGCTGCACCATCTGATTACCATCTGAGCGTTTGTTTTTCGACGCCTGGCCCGCCGCTTTACGTGCCTCCTCTAGTTGGAGTTTGAGGAGCTGGACCTCTATGTCCTTACCCGCCCCCTTGTCTTTGTCCGCTATCGTTTTAGATTGTTTTAGGTGATGTACCAGGTGGTTCTCCCATATGGCCGGACGGGCTCCTGCCATATCCGGGTTTTCAATCATACGCGCTTTAACCTTGTCTGGGCAACCTGTCAAAACCGCCGCTCGATAGACCTGTGTATGTGAGGGGTCCCTATCTGGATGTACGCCAGTGGCTTGGGTCCACTCTTCCTTGCACTCGGACAGGAATTTAAACGGACTGATATCTGGGTCGAATTTGAATGAGATGGTGTGCAGTGCGGTGACCATTTGAGATCCATAGCATCTCCCACACAGGTTGACACCTGATTGAATGGGGTTTGGTCTGCGGTGTTAGTTATATCAGCGGCTCGTTAAATCTGTTCCAAATCCCACCCCGTAGTCCCATGAGCTGTCTCCAATCTCCCACTGCGAGTGTCATCCCCTGAGTTAATTGGGCTAGTTTGCGCATCCACTTCCGCCCCCCTTCCTCTGTTGGAGGCATTGCCTCAGCTATGTTTGATGTGTCCTGAAACGCCCATGGTTTGTAGCGCATGCCTCCACCTGGTGCTGCCATTAAGGTAAATTTCCTCCCAGTATATTGTGCCCCCGATCTCATATGCCTCGTCATGTCGCCGGGGGTGTGTTCGGCAGGTATGGGTTTTAGGTCAGCCAAGGTAATCGAACCTGACATTGTAGCGCCGTAAGTAGTCGGTTTCGTGCTCACATCCCCCTCCCTCGCCTGGTTCTCTCCTTCCATCCCCGCCCTCTCGAAAAACCTGTCTCGTGCCTTTCCCTCTGAATAAGTTTTTTCCATTGCCATCAGGTCCTCCCTAATTTGTATTTCCTCCCTACGTCTATGGGCACCGGTCTCAGCTAATTCACCTAAATTTGAAAACGAGCCGCCGATGTCGTGGTTTCTGCGAGCGCGTTTACAGAAGGCATCCTCCGCAGGGCTGTGATGCGAGGGGCTGGCACGGTCCGGTGACCCTGTCCTACGGCCGGCGAGTGGTGAGTTGGAACGTACGCTTGCTGCCCCCAAACTTTCGGTTCCCGCATCTGCCACTTCCTCCATATCTAACTGACCGCTGTGGACTCTATACACCGGCATTTGATGCGAGTACGGAGGTGGGGCGGTGGCTTTTTTTGAAAGTGAAGGGTACAGTCTAGGGGCGTACGGAGCCAGTGGTAATTCTATGGGGACTGTTTTAACCTCATCTTCGCGACGTTTGTTTCCCTCGTAATTATAATTTACGGAAGATATGGCTACACCCAAATTGTGACACCGTCGCCTGCCATTATCCCATTCATCACATTCTTTTTTCCATTTTCCTTTTTTGAAAATACCACTCGGCCATGTTCCGAGTGGTTTCTTTGCTTTTATGGCCGCTGACTCACTTTCAATCATTATCTGTTTTAAGCACATACGGTCCCCTTCATCCCAGTTATTTAGTGTCAAATGTCGTTTCCAGAACTCGTCATACTCGGCACGTACTTGTTTACGTTTATCCTTCTCCGTGCCACTTATTATTTGAGCGACCGCTATGTCATATTGGAAACAAAGGGTTTGACGTTTATCTGACATTTCCTCTAATTTCTGTATAGCTACCCTTGGTCAAAGAAAAAAGCACGAGATTGATAAAAGTGAGTGATTTCACAAGAAAAAGCACGAGATTGATAAAAGTGAGTGATTTCACAATTTGAAAACCTTTTTAGACTTTGCACTGAAGGCAATTATGGTCCTTGGAGGACACCTAGTGGATTTATTTATTTATTTATAAAGAACGACAGATCTGTTAAAGATACCGTTCAACTCAACCCGATTCCACACAAATATTACTTTTTCAGGGACTGTGACCCTTTTGTACCGGAGAGGACAAAGGAAAGAAAAAATAAACACACACAAGACAAATTCAGGGACTCTAACCCTTGGAGTGTATTTTAACCTCTCCTTTTTTAAACACAAAACAAGTTCAGCGACTCTAACCCTTGGAGTGTATTTTAACTCCTCCTTTTTTAAACACAAAACACGTAGGCCTACAGGGACTCTCACCCTTTTTGGAGAGGACTCTAACCTCTCCTTGAAAAAGACAAACCACGTGTAGGGACTTCCACCCTTTTGGAGAGGACTCTAACCTCCCCTTGACAAAGACAAAACTTAAAAAACGGTTGATTTCCCACCACTGTTGGTTTGACTAGGTACGATGAAGCATAGTAATCGTCTAAATTTGGTTCTCAGTTCCGAATAGCAGTACTTTGAATTAACAGGTGTCTGCTTAACTTTTTTTATGTTGAGGCCTCCGACGATTACGTCTGTCTCCTCGTACCGGTGTATGGGTCTCTCCCCCGATCCGTCGGTCGGGCCGGAACCCTCTGGACTCCTTTTCAGCGTCGGGGTCACCAGTTGAAGGATTCTAAATCTATGTGTCTATTCCAATATGTAATGATGGTATTCAATGACACAAATCTGTGTTCTAGAAAGAGTGGTCTGGAGTCGCAGAGGTCCGATAATATCAGCTTTAATGCAGCAGTTGGAAATCAACAAGTACAGAGCTCTGGAGTTGTCTAAGTTTCCCTACCCGCAACAGAGTTTGGGCTGGTTCACGAAGTCCAACTGGCTATCTGTCCCTCCCCAGCATATATTTATACAGTGCAATTGAAACACAAGTATCAAAAAATGGTTCAGCTTGTTCCCTTGTGCGTCAGGGAGTTGTTCTTGCCTACGCGCGTCCCACCTGCTTTGGTGCCATCTCCACCCAGTTTCAAGGTTGTTTCTGAAAATGAAGAGATAGAGACACAAAAAACAGCCTGCTTCCCACACTCAGTGTGAGACACCATGTTTAAGCCTGAGCACACTTCTCAGATCATAAGACAGAACTTTAATAAGCACAATGCATAACTTTATTAAGCACAATATATTCTTTATCTGTCACTCTATTGTTAAGAAGAGGAAACTACAGGACAGAATCTTTTGGTAACACTTTATAATAAGTCAACGCTTTTTGGCATTTACAAAGTGTTAACTAATAGTTAGTTAATCCTTTATAAAACATTTTGAAACATTAACAATACATTATTAAATAGTTAATAAGCTTATTATTAAATGCTATGTTAATCATTAATAAACACTGTTAAACATTATGGATTTGATTCATAATACAATTCATAAGGTGTTTGATAACTGCATTACCATACTTTATAGACAGCTTGTTAATATAGTTGCAAACCAGTAGTTTATAATCTGTTAATGGTACATGTGCTGGTATAAAAAGCATTAGCAAATGGTGAACAAATCATTTACATTACCTTTACAAAGCATGAGTAAATAACTAACAACATATTTAATTATGTCTTTAATTAATGTACGCCAAGTCGAATACATGATGTACACTAATACTTAGCAGATGTCTTAACAACTATTTTATAAACACTTACTAATGATGCAACTTGTGATTAGTAATGCAAGTTATAAAGCATTTACTAACTGTTAGTTAAAACATGTCGTTTTGTTCAGCTCTACTCAAGTCTTCACACGGTGTGTTTCAGGTGTTAGCACCTACAGTACCTAGCAACCAATCTGAAATCTGAGCAACCAAACCTAGCAATCTGCCTAGCGCTTGTTGTTTATCTCTCTGTGTTCACACTTTTCTGCTCTTTTAGAAAGTTAAGAATTTCCTCGTCGCTGTTGATGTCTTCATTGTCATCTGGATAGTAAAACTCCTCGATCTCGCTCATTTTGAAGATGACATCAGCGGAGGGCAATAAGAATACGTATCAGACCGCAGGTCAATACGCGCATAGAATATAAAGACTTAATACGCGGCTGGCATGACTACCCATTAGCCAATCAGAACGCTCCTACTGTTGTTGCAATTGAACCAATATACTGTTCTTATTGGTTCAGAAGACGTTCTCAAAAGAGTTGTTGATATGTTGCCTTGGAGATGTAGTGACGTCACCAGTACAAGTGCCGCTGATTGCTCTGACAAGATGGCGTCTGCTCCAGATTCGCCGTGTTTGATTTGGGATCTTCCCACGTATTGTTGTAGTATATAAGAAACCAAATGTTTACTCTTCGACAGGTCAGCAAACGCTTTGTCGCCTCAATTTGTTAAAACGATTTGTTTGTTTGTAACCCTCGACCTACGGTCTCGGTTAACAAACGTTTGAACAAATCTCTGCTTTCAAAGGCGTTTGCAGACCTGTCGAGGAGTAGCTAAACATTTGCAGTTTATTACAGCCATTTTTTGAAAATAAAATACAGCTTTGGGTAACCAACTTTTATACCAATTCTACTGTATCGCTTCTTAATGGAAATAAAATACTATTTTATTACCCAGGTAAATACATTTACAGCTATTTCTTCTAAAAAAAACAAAAACACAACATCTATAGGCCTATAGTCTTTACTAATCAGAAGTTGCATCATTAGTAAGTCTTTATAAAATAGTTGTTAAGATATCTGCAAAGCATAGTGTACATCCTGTATTCGACTTGGCATACATAATTTAAAGACATAAGTAAATATGTTGTTAGTTATTTACTCATGCTTTATAAAGGTAATGTAAATGGTTTGTTCACCATTTGCTAATGCTTTCTATACCAGCTCATGTACCATTAACACCTTTTAAACTACTGGTTTGCAACTATATTAACAAGCTGTCTATAAAGTATGATAATGCAGTTATCAAATACCTTATGAATTGTATTATGAATAAAATACATAATTTTTAACAGTGTTTATTAATGATCAACATAGTGTTTAATAATAAGCTTATTAACTATTTAATAATGTATTGTTAATGTTTCAAAATGTTTTATAAAGGATTAACTAACTATTAGTTAACACTTTGTAAATGCCAAAAAGCGTTGACTTATTATAAAGTGTTACCGAAGCATCTTGCACATCGAAGGAGAAGGGGTCCGCAAAAATTTGAAAAGTGGCTCTGTGTGTCTTGAAGTCTGCAAACCTGTGATCAAATTCCTCCTGTAGCTTTACAATGGCATCAGCATACTTCTCACCACTGAAATGGTGTGCCCACATCCATGAGTGCCTTGCATGCTGGGAAATGGCAGAGGTTTGTCTGAGAGAGCTGGGCTTTCCATAGCACAAGTTTTGTGGAGAATGCTCTGATGTTGTCGTAGGCAGCACTGACAAGCTGCCCCTGGCCTTGTAACTTCTTGTTCAGTACATTCAGCTCCTGTGTGATGTCAACAAGAAAAGCTAAGTCCATGAGCCATTTGGGATCACTTGAACAGCCATCCCATTCTTCTCCATGAAGGCTTTCACTTCTGCTCTCAACTCAAAAAACCTCTTCAAGACGTTTCCCCTGCTGAGCCAACGTACCTCGGTGAAGTAGAGCACATCCTCATATGCTGACTATTTCCTCCAAAAAGGCGCGGAACTGCCGATGCTTTAAGCCCCTGGATCTGATGTGGTTGATGCATTTCACAACAACAGACATCACATTGTCAAACGTCAGGCATTTGCTGCAAAGGGCCTGCTGATGGATAATGCAGTGCAGAGCAATGGCCTCCTCCACACCCTCATCTTCCAGTTTTCTTTGAACAAGTGCCACCAGTCCATTTCTCCTCCCTGTCATTGATGGCGCTCCGTCGGTTGTTATTCCAGCAAACCTCTTCCATGGTAAACCGGCATCCACAATGGTATCACACAGCTGACGGAATATCTCCTGAGCGGTGGTCTGGCCATGCATTGTAATCACTGTGAGCAACTCCTCCATCACTTCAAAATTGTCGTCAACACCACGGACATACATTGCGAGCTGCGCAGTGTCAGTGATGTCTGTGCTCTCATCAAGAGCGACTGAGTATGCACGGAAATGTTTGGTTTTCTCACGCAGTTGATCGTAAATGTTACTTGACAGGTCAGAAATGCGCTCTGCCACTGTGTTGGCTGAAAGGCTGATGTTGCTAAACTGACCCCTTTTTCCGGACAGACTATACTTGCAGCCAGTAACATGCACTTTTTGATGAACTTGCCTTCTTTGAATGGCTTTCCCGCCTTAGCAATCATCTCACTCACCACGTAGCTAGCTTCGACTGCCTCATCACTCTCTTTTCTTGCCTTCTTGAAAAAATCTTGTTGCTTCAGTAGACATTTTTTAAGATTGGCGACCCGGTCCTCTCTCTCATCTCCCTGGTATTTTGCATACTCCTCATGTCTAGTTACATTTAGTCATTTAGCAGACGCTCTTAGTTGAGTAATGGTGTCTAATGTTGTATTCCTTGTGCACCGCAACTTTTTCTGTGCATATAAGACACGTCGGGGTGCCCCTGTGCTCAACAAAAAAATATTCTGTCTCCCACTTTCCCTGAAATTGTCTGTGCTCGTCGCCAACTTTTCTCTTCACGGCAGGTTTTGAGAAAGACATGACTGGAAACGAAATTGAATGAATGAAAACGCGCGGGCCACACTAACACTAAACTGTGTTAGTGAGTCAGGTGGCTGAGCGGTGAGGGAATCGGCCTAGTAATCCGAAGGTTGCCAGTTTGATTCCCGGTCATGCCAACTGACGTTGTGTCCTTGGGCAAGGCACTTCACCCTACTTGCCTCGGGGGTATGTCCCTGTACTTACTGTAAGTCTCTGTGGATAAGAGCGTCTGCTAAATGACTAAATGTAAATGAAACTGTGATGTCAAGTAGCGGGTCACAAAATATCATCTCGCGGGCCTCAAAAGACAGTTCCGTAGAGTAAATTCCTGCGCGCAAACCACTTTAGTTCCGTGTTCGGAAACGTAAATTCAGACTTTTTGAAGTGCAGACATTAATGATTTAGCTACATGTTTACTTCATCTCCAAAAAATATATTAATTTAAATAAACAAGTTAAAAAATAATGTCACTTTTGTTTTCAAAAGCCATTGGTTAATTGACATAAAATAAGGACTTAGAAACTAAGCAGAGCGTCTAGACAAGTTACAATCAATTATGGCGTATCCGTTCTTTGACAACCTGTGGTGGATGAAGGTGCTCAGATTATACAAAGAGCGTTTATCCCACCAGCCCCAAGGGTCTTCAGAGACAGAAGTAATGGTTCCCTGACCAGTATCTGTGGAAGAAGTATAGGTTCAGCAGGCCCAGCATAGTTTATCTAGATAAATGTAATTGTCATTCTTAAAAAAAAAAAAAAACATAAATATATATATATATATATATATATATATGAAATAACACTTTAGCAACTCTTAATGATGGCAATGAACACGAAAGAGCAGCCTACCATCCTTTGTAAAAAGTAATAGAAAGCAGAGTAGACTATAATAGTAGAAAGGAGGGTAGTAGACTGCAGTCTATGTAGGTAGGCCTAGACTATGTAGTCTGCTGGAATCACACACAAGGAAGCAAACCCACTGTAGCCAAGCCTTGACACTGTTCAGTCTGTCTGCATCTGTCTGTGTCTTTGCATGTGGGACATTCTTGAACGGGCAACTACGCCAGGAAATATGAAGGGTATACCTTGCTCCAAAGCAGTACCTGAATATTATCATCAGTTTTTCAGGTAATCTTGAAACACAAAGAATCAAGGAGGACTTTTTATTCAATTGTATAAAGTATTTTCATTGTTTAAAGTAGCCTATATGTTGACAAGCCTGTATATTACCTCTCCTCTGGCTTCCCAAATATTATAGGTGCAATATACTGTCCCCATGGGTGTATCCAGGCCCATTGGAAGACTCAGGGGGTGACTGCCTGGTGCCCCCATGGTTGAAAGCGTTTCTAAAATGCCCAGAGTGGCAAAAATTAGACCAAGTGCCCTACTGTCTGCCATTCACATTGTGAAATATGCTTGAGTGCACAGGATGCCCCATGCAATAAATGACAGTGTGCCCTCTATAAATGTAAAAAGAGTTCCTTTATAGTATAGAAAATGTGATGCAGTACCCTATAAGGTGCCCTTACAATGGCCTAAATTGGACTGTTCCCATGCCCTTACTTCCAATAGAAAAAGGTGCTGTTATGAAGTGCCCTTTATGCTGCCCCTACGTGACAGTGTCCCAAATGTTGCCCTTTCCAAAGAAGACAATTAGATTCTGTGCCCAACAGTCTCCCCTAATGTTCCCAGTAGGGCATGCTTTCCCAAAGTGAGTCTGTGACAACACTTGGCACAGCCACAGTCTGTCACTGTCCAAGCCCCCTCTGGATCTGTGGAGGCAGACTATGTTAATTGGAAATACTCGTAATATAATAATGATAGTCATGCTGAGCAATTTTAAATGACTGTTCTGCCAAACAAAGTGTGCAGTTTGGGTCACCTTCTGATCTAAAAAGTCAGTGCTGGATCTGTGCAATACTAGTCATTTCAGTGAATCCCCAATTAAGTCATGGTTATCTTTCCCTTTTATCTTAAAGCTCAGCATTTAGCCTATCAGTTAATAAATGTGTGTGGCAAAGTTATTTTGAAGTAATTTTTGATTTTGTTCAAGATGTGAAGACAAAAACATTACTAGCCCACATCAAGTGCAATTAACCATGGCCTTCTTCAGTGTTTTGAATTTTATCCTACAATTTTCAATTGCTGCCACGTTCTTTTTTGGGCTATTATTCTCAATCTCCTGTTGAGAATATCGACCATAGGCTAGCCTGTCAGAACGGTTTCAGATAGCTCATCCAATTACGCTAATTATCAGTAGGCCTAAATGCATATATATATATATATGTTAAGTAGATTTGGTAGGTCTACAATTTACGCATTTTAACGGTCGTAATGGTTTGACAAGTTGTCTCCCTTGTCATGTTAATTGCGGCAACATTGCCCTTTTTGGGGACAAAAAAACGCAAAAAATCAATTTACGCTGCTGAAACAACACACCTCTGCTGCTTTAAGCTATACTTTTTGCGACATAACTCCTCTTTTCGACGATCGCCTGATCTGGGCTATACAGTCTAAGCTTATTGAGGTCTAGCTTGAATTAGCGTTGCCTGTTAGTGGAACGGAACGTTAGTGGAACGGCTTGAGGCTTAAGTCTAAGTTGACGTTTACCCAAGTGAGACTTATTCGTGTTAGCGCGACTTGCGTTAGCGCGACTTGCGTTAGCGCGACTTGCGTTAGCGACGTTGATGGAACACCCCCCAGCTCTTTATGTCTAAGCATGTTTTGTGACAACAAATCTATCAAAGCAGCAACCAGAACATGGCTCGTTGGTCTCGTGGTATGATTCTCGCTTAGGGTGCAGGGAGCCTTTGTCTAAGCAATGTTTTTGACAACAAATCAATCAAAGCAGCAACCAGAACATGGCTCGTTGGTCTAGGGATATGATTCTCGCTTTGGGTGCGAGAGGTCCCGGGTTCAAATCCCCGACGAGCCCTTTACAGTATGTTGTTGAAGGACGTTACTTGGCGAAGAGGGCTCCTGTTCTAATCCCAGATCAGTCCTTTACCCAACGTAGGACGGAGTGATTTGCTGCAGAAGTTTCTCTATTTGTCTACGCATTTTTTATGACAACAAACCGATCAATCAAAGCATCAACTAGAACATGGCTCGTTGGTCTGGGGGTATGATTCTCGCTTAGGGTGCGAAAGGTCCTCGGTTCAAATCCCGGACGAGACCATTACAGTACGCTGTTGAAAGAGGTAACCTGGCAAAGAGGGCTCCTGTTCCTTTCCCAAATTAGTCCTTTACCCGACGTAGATCGGCGTGATTTGCTGCGGAAGTTTCTCCAGATCTTTTTGTCTAATCATGTTTTGTAACAACAAATCAATCAAAGCAGTATCCAGAACATGGCTCGTGGGTCTAGGGGTATGATTCTCGCTTAGGGTGCAGGGAGCCTTTGTCTAAGCATGTTTTGTGACAACAAATCGATCAATCGAAGCAGCAACTAGAACATGGCTCGTTGGTCTAGGGGTATGATTCTCGCTTAGGGTGCGAGAGGTCCCGGTTTCAAATCCTGGATGAGCCCTTTACAGTATGTTGATGAAGGAGGTTACTTGGCGAAGTGGGCTCCTGTCCTAATCCCAGATCAGTCCTTTACCCAACGTAGATTGGGGTGATTTGCTGCAGAAGTTCCTCCAGCTCTTTTTGTCTACGCATGTTTTGTGACAACAAATCGATCAATCAAAGCAGCAACCAGATCATGGCTCGTTGGTCTCATGGTAGGACTCTCGCTTAGGGTGCAGGGAGCTTTTGTTTAAGCATGTTTTGTGACAACAAATCGATCAAAGCAGCAACCAGAACATGGCTCGTTGGTCTAGGGGTATGATTCTCGTTTAGGGTGCGAGAGGTACTGGTTTCAAATCCTGGACGAGCCCTTTACAGTATGTTGATGAAGGAGGTTACTTGGCGAAGAGGGCTCCTGTTTTAATCCCAGATCAGTCCTTTACCCAACGGAGATCGGGGTGATTTGCTGTGGAAATTTCTCTTTTTGTCTAAGCATGTTTTGTGACAACAAATCGATCAAAGCAGCATCCACAACATGGCTCGTTGGTCTAGGGGTATGATTCTCACTTCGGGTGCGAGAGGTCCCGGGTTCAAATCCCGGACGAGCCCGTTACAGTATGTTGTTAAAGGAGGTTACTTGGCGAAGAGGGCTCCTGTTCTAATCCCAGATCAGTCCTTTACCCAACGTAGATCAGGGTGATTTGCTGCAGAAGTTTTTCCAGCTCTTTTTGTCTATGCATGTTTTGTGACAACAAATCGATCAATCAAAGCAGCAACCAGAACATGGCTCGTTGGTCTCGTGGTATGATTCTCGCTTAGGGTGCAGGGAGCCTTTGTCTAAGCATGTTTTGTGACAACAAATCGATCAATCGAAGCAGCAACTAGAACATGGCTCGTTGGTCTAGGGGTATGATTCTCGCTTAAAGTGCGAGAGGTCCCGGTTTCAAATACTGGACGAGCCCTCTTACAGTATGTTGATGAAGGAAGTTACTTGGCGAAGATGGCTCCTGTTCTAATCCCAGATCAGTCCTTCACCCAACGTAGATCGGGGTGATTTGCTGTGGAAATTTCTCTTTTTGTCTAAGCATGTTTTGTGACAACAAATCGATCAAAGCAGCAACAAGAACATACCCCGTTGGTCTCGTGGTATGATTCTCGCTTAGGGTGCAGGGAGCCTTTGTCTAAGCATGTTTTGTGACAACAAATCGATCAATCGAAGCAGCAACTAGAACATGGCTCGTTGGTCTAGGGGTATGATTCTCGCTTAGAGTGCGAGGGGTCCCGGTTTCAAATCCTGGACGAGCCCCTTAAAGTATGTTGATGAAGGAGGTTACTTGGCGAAGAGGGCTCCTGTTCTAATCCAAGATCAGTTCTTTACCCAACGTAGATCGGGGTGATTTGCTGTGGAAATTTCTCTTTTTGTCTAAGCATGTTTTGTGACAACAAATCGATCAATCAAAGCAGCAACCAGAACATGGCTCGTTGGTCTTGTGGTATGATACTCGCTTAGGGTGCAGGGAGCCTTTGTTTAAGCATGTTTTGTGACAACAAATCCATCAATCGAAGCAGCAACCAGGACATGGCTCGTTGGTCTTGTGGTATGATACTCGCTTAGGGTGCAGGGAGCCTTTGTTTAAGTATGTTTTGTGACAACAAATCGATCAATCGAAGCAGCAACTAGAACATGGCTCGTTGGTCTAGGGGTATGATTCTTGCTTAGGGTGCGAGAAGTCCTGGTTTTATATCCCGGACGAGCCCTTTACAGTATGTTGTTGAAGGAGGTTACTTGGCGAAGAGGGCTCCTGTTCTAATCCCAGATAAGTCCTTTACCCAACGGAGATCGGGGTGATTTGCTGCTGAAGTTTCACAGCTTTTTTTGTCTACGCATGTTTTGTGACATCAAATCGATCAAAGCAGCATCCAGAATATGGCTCGTTGGTCTAGGGGTATGATTCTCGCTTCGGGTGCAAGAGGTCCCGGGTTCAAATCCTGGACGAGCCTTTTACAGTAGGTTGTTGAAGGAGGTTATTTAGTGAAGAAGGCTGCTGTTCTAATCCCAGATCAGTACTTTACCCAACGTAGATCGGCGTGATTTGTAACTTGTTTAACTACATGCTCTTATGGTTCTTCCCTTTGGCACTTACTTTGGTTGTTCACAATGTGTGCTTCATGTTTTGGCTACTCGCGATGTTTTTTGGCTATCTTGTTGTTATGATCAGTGACCTATGCACTTTGTAAAGCTCTCTCTTGGAAGTCGCTTTGGATAAAAGCGTCAGCTAAATGAATAAATGTAAATGTGATTTTCTGCGGAAGTATCTCTTTTTGTCTAAGCATGTTTTGTGACAACAAATAGATCAAAGCAGCAACCAGAGCATGGCTCGTTGGTCTAGGTGTATGATTCTCGCTTAGGGTGCGAGAGGTCCCGGTTTCAAATCCTGGATGAGCCCTTTACAGTATGTTGATGAAGGAGGTTACTTGGTGAAGAGGGCTCCTGTTCTAATCCCAGATCAGTCCTTTACCCAACGTAGATCGGGGTGATTTGCTGCAGAAGTTCCTCCAGCTCTTTTTGTCTACGCATGTTTTGTGACAACAAATCGATCAATCAAAGCAGCAACCAGATCATGGCTCGTTGGTCTCATGGTATGACTCTCGCTTAGGGTGCAGGGAGCTTTTGTTTAAGCATGTTTTGTGACAACAAATCGATCAAAGCAGCAACCAGAACATGGCTCGTTGGTCTAGGGGTATGATTCTCGCTTTGGGTGCGAGAGGTCCTGGGTTCGAATCCCGGACGAGCCCATTACAGTATGCTGTTGAAGGAGGTAACATGGCAAAGAGTGCTCCTGTTCTGTTCCCAAATAAGTCCTTTACCCAACGTAGATCGGCATTATTTGCTGCAGATGTTTTTCCAGCTCTTTATGTCTAAGCATGTTTTGTGACAACAAATCTATCAAAGCAGCAACCAGAACATGGCTCGTTGGTCTCGTGGTATGATTCTCGCTTAGGGTGCAGGGAGCCTTTGTCTAAGCATGTTTTGTGAAAACAAATCGATCAAAGCAGCATCCAGAACATGGCTCGTTGGTCTAGGGGTATGGTTCTCGCTTTGGGTGCGAGAGGTCCCGGGTTCAAATCCCGGACGAGCCCATTACAGTATGCTGTTGAAGGAGGTAACGTGGCAAAGAGGGCACCTGTTCTATTCCCAAATCAGTCCTTTACCCAACGTAGATCGGGGTGATTTGCTGTAGAAGTTTCTGTTTTTGTCTAAGCATGTTTTGTGACAACAAATCGATCAAAGCAGCATCCACAACATGGCTCGTTGGTCTAAGGGTATGTATCTCGCTTCGGGTGTGAGAGGTCCCGTGTTCAAATCCCTGGCGAGCCCATTACAGTATGCTGTTGAAGGAGGTAACCTTGCAAAGAGGGCTCCTGTTCTATTCCCAAATCAGTCCTTTATCCAACGTAGATCGGGGTGATTTGCTGCAGAAGTTTCTCCAGCTCTTTTTGCCTACGCATTTCTTGCGACAACAAATTGATCAAAGCAGCAACCAGAACATGGCTCGTTGGTCTTGTGGTATGATACTCGCTTAGGGTGCAGGGAGCCTTTGTTTAAGCATGTTTTGTGACAACAAATCCATCAATCGAAGCAGCAAGCAGAACATGGCTCGTTGGTCTTGTGGTATGATACTCGCTTAGGGTGCAGGATTCCTTTGTTTAAGCATGTTTTGTGACAACAAATCGATCAATTGAAGCAGCAACTAGAACATGGCTCGTTGGTCTAGGGGCATAATTCTCGCTTAGGGTGCGAGAGGTCCTGGGTTCAAATCCCGAACGAGCCATTTACAGTATGTTGTTGAAGGAGGTTACTTGGCGAAGAGGGCGCCTGTTCTGATCCCAGATCAGTCCTTTACCCAACGGAGATCGGGGTGATTTACTGCTGAAGTTTCACAGCTCTTTTTGTCTACGCATGTTTTGTGACAACAAATCGAACAAATCGATCAAAACAGCATCCAGAACATGGCACGTTGGTCTAGGGGTATGATTCTCGCTTAGGGTGCGAGAGGTCCTGGGTTCAACTCCCCGACGAGCCCATTACAGTATGGTGTTGAAGGAGGTAACATGGGAAAGAGGGCTCCTGTTCTATTCCCATATCAGTCTTTTACCCAACGTAGATCGGGGTGATTTGCTGCAGAAGTTTCTCCAGCTCTTTTTGTCTACGCATTTTTTTGACAACAAATTAATCAAAGCAGCAACCAGAACATGGCTCGTTGGTCTCGTGGTATGATTCTCGCTTAGGGTGCAGGGAGCCTTTGTTTAAGCATGTTTTGTGACAACAAATCGATCAATCGAAGCAGCAACTAGAACATGGCTCGTTGGTCAAGGGGTATGATTCTCGCTTAGGGTGCAGGGAGCCTTTGTCTAAGCATGTTTTGTGACAACAAATCGATCAAAGCAGCATCCACAACATGGCTTGTTGGTCTAGGGGTATGATTCTCGCTTCGAGTGTGAGAGGTCCTGGGTTCAAATAATGGATGAGCCCTTTACAGTACGTTGTTGAAGGAGGTTACTTGGTGAAGAAGGCTCCTGTTCTAATCCCAGATCAGTCCTTGTGACAACTAATTGATCAATCGAAGCAGCAACTAGAACATGGCTCGTTGGTCTAGGGGTTTGGTTCTCGCTTAGGGTGCGAGTGGTCCTGGGGTCAAATCCCGGACGAGTCCATTACAGTATGCTGTAGAAGGAGATAACCTGGCAAGGAGGGCTCCTGTTCTACTCCCAAATCAGTCCTTTACCCAACGTAGATCGGGGTGATTTGCTGTAGAAGTTTCTGTTTTTGTCTAAGCATGTTTTGTGACAACAAATCGATCAAAGCAGCATCCACAACATGGCTCGTTGGTCTAAGGGTATGTATCTCGCTTCGGGTGTGAGAGGTCCCGTGTTCAAATCCCTGGCGAGCCCATTACAGTATGCTGTTGAAGGAGGTAACCTTGCAAAGAGGGCTCCTGTTCTATTCCCAAATCAGTCCTTTATCCAACGTAGATCGGGGTGATTTGCTGCAGAAGTTTCTCCAGCTCTTTTTGCCTACGCATTTCTTGCGACAACAAATTGATCAAAGCAGCAACCAGAACATGGCTCGTTGGTCTTGTGGTATGATACTCGCTTAGGGTGCAGGGAGCCTTTGTTTAAGCATGTTTTGTGACAACAAATCCATCAATCGAAGCAGCAAGCAGAACATGGCTCGTTGGTCTTGTGGTATGATACTCGCTTAGGGTGCAGGATTCCTTTGTTTAAGCATGTTTTGTGACAACAAATCGATCAATTGAAGCAGCAACTAGAACATGGCTCGTTGGTCTAGGGGCATAATTCTCGCTTAGGGTGCGAGAGGTCCTGGGTTCAAATCCCGGACGAGCCATTTACAGTATGTTGTTGAAGGAGGTTACTTGGCGAAGAGGGCGCCTGTTCTGATCCCAGATCAGTCCTTTACCCAACGGAGATCGGGGTGATTTACTGCTGAAGTTTCACAGCTCTTTTTGTCTACGCATGTTTTGTGACAACAAATCGAACAAATCGATCAAAACAGCATCCAGAACATGGCACGTTGGTCTAGGGGTATGATTCTCGCTTAGGGTGCGAGAGGTCCTGGGTTCAACTCCCCGACGAGCCCATTACAGTATGGTGTTGAAGGAGGTAACATGGGAAAGAGGGCTCCTGTTCTATTCCCATATCAGTCTTTTACCCAACGTAGATCGGGGTGATTTGCTGCAGAAGTTTCTCCAGCTCTTTTTGTCTACGCATTTTTTTGACAACAAATTAATCAAAGCAGCAACCAGAACATGGCTCGTTGGTCTCGTGGTATGATTCTCGCTTAGGGTGCAGGGAGCCTTTGTTTAAGCATGTTTTGTGACAACAAATCGATCAATCGAAGCAGCAACTAGAACATGGCTCGTTGGTCAAGGGGTATGATTCTCGCTTAGGGTGCAGGGAGCCTTTGTCTAAGCATGTTTTGTGACAACAAATCGATCAAAGCAGCATCCACAACATGGCTTGTTGGTCTAGGGGTATGATTCTCGCTTCGAGTGTGAGAGGTCCTGGGTTCAAATAATGGATGAGCCCTTTACAGTATGTTGTTGAAGGAGGTTACTTGGTGAAGAAGGCTCCTGTTCTAATCCCAGATCAGTCCTTGTGACAACTAATTGATCAATCGAAGCAGCAACTAGAACATGGCTCGTTGGTCTAGGGGTTTGGTTCTCGCTTAGGGTGCGAGTGGTCCTGGGGTCAAATCCCGGACGAGTCCATTACAGTATGCTGTAGAAGGAGATAACCTGGCAAGGAGGGCTCCTGTTCTACTCCCAAATCAGTACTTTACCCAACGTAGATCGGGGTGATTTGCTGCCGAAGTTTCTCTTTTTGTCTAAGCATGTGTTGTGACAACAAATCGATCAATCAAAGCAACAACTAGAAAGTGGCTCGTTGGTCTAGGGGTATGATTCTCGCTTTGGGTGGGAGAGGTCCCGGGTTCAAATCCCGGACGAGCCCATTACAGTATGCTGTTGAAGGAGGATACTTGGCGAAGAGGGCTCGTGTTATAATCCCAGATCAGTCCTTTACCCAACGTAGATCGGGGTGATTTGCTGAAGTGTCTCCAGCTCATTTTGTCTATGCATTTTTTATGACAACAAATCGATCAAAGCAGCAACCAATACATTGCTCGTTGGTCTCGTGGTATGATTCTCGCTTAGGGTGCAGGGAGCCTTTGTTTAAGCATGTTTTGTGACAACAAATCGATCAATCGAAGCAGTAACTAGAACATGGCTCGTTGGTCAAGGGGTATGATTCTCGCTTTGGGTGCAGGGAGCCTTTGTCTAAGCATGTTTTGTGACAACAAATCGATTAAAGCAGTATCCAGAACATGGCTCGTTGGTCTAGGGGAATGATTCTCGCTTTGGGTGCGAGAGGTCCGGGCTTCAAATCCCGGACGAGCCCTTTACAGTATGTTGTTGAAGGAGGTTACTTGGCGAAGAGGGCTCCTGTTCTAATCCCAGATCAGTCCTTTACCCAACGTAGATCGGAGTGATATGCTGCATAAGTTTCTCTATTTATCTAAGCATGTTTTGTGACAACAAATCGATCAATCGAAGCAGCAACTAGAACATGGCTTGTTGGTCTCGTGGTATGATTCTCGCTTTGGGTGCGAGAGGTCCTGTGTTCAAATCCCGGATGAGCCCATTACAGTATGCTGTTGAAGGAGGTGACATGACAAAGAGGGCTCCTGTTCTAATCCCAAATCAGTCCTTTACCCAACGTAGATCGGGGTGATTTGCTGCGGAAGTTTCACAGCTCTTTTTGTCTAAGCATTTTTTACGACAAAAAAATCGATGAAAGCAGCAACCAGAACATGGCTCGTTGGTCTCGTGGTATGATTTACGCTTAGGGTGCAGGGAGCCTTTGTCTAAGCATGTTTTGTGACAACAAATCGATCAAAGCAGCATCCACAACATGTCTCGTTGGTCAAGGGGTATGATTCTCGCTTGAGCCCTTTACAGTATGTTGTTGAAGGAGGTTATTTAGTGAAGAGGGCTCCTTTTCTAATCCCAAATCTGTCTTTTACCCAACGTCGATCGGGGTGATTTGCTGCAGAAGTTTCTCCAGCTCTTTTTGTCTACTTATGTTTTGTGACAACAAATCGATCAAAGCAGCAACTGGAACATGGCTCGTTGGTCTAGAGGTATGATTCTCGCTTAGGGTGCGAGAGGTGTGGCTCAAATCCCGGACAAGCCCGTTACAGTATGCTTTATAAGTAGGTAACCTGGCAAAGAGGGCTCCTGTTCTATTCCCAAATCAGTCCTTTACCCAACGTCGATCGGGGTGATTTGCTGCGGATGTTTCTCCAGCTCTTTATGTCTACGCATGTTTTGTGACAACAAATCGATCAATAGAAGCAACAACTGGAACATGGCTCGTTGGTCCAGGGCAGGGGTCTCAAACTCAACTTACCTGGGGGCTTCTGGAGGTAGAGTCTGGGCCGCATCCAATATTTCACAAAAAAAGGGTTTCAAGTATTCAAAACAAAGTACAACTGATCCAATCTTTAGTTCAATTACAGTTCAGAACATGAACGATTCTTCAGAACATAAACAGGTTCTTCCGAACATGAACGGTTCTTCAGAACATGGCTTCTCTTGCCTACTCCTTGCTGCCAGAGACCTGGCAGCGCTTCCTCTCACACAGTTGTGCCACATTTGGCTTGAGGGAGGAAGCCATTGAGACCCTCAGTATGGCTTGAAGATGCTCATCAGTAAGTTTGGACATGTACTTTGACTTATTAAAGTTCATGGTGGAGAAGAGCTTTTCACACAGATATGTGCTCCCAAAAAGGCACATGGTCCGCTTGAACATCCTGGAAAGCTCAGGGAAGGTGGGGGGCAATTCTCTAAAAAATTGTCCAAGCTTGTCTGCTTTTCCACTCACCTCCCTGAACTTGGTTTTGAGTTCAGAATTGCACTGCAGGTTAATGAGCTCCATTTGAAGCACAGGAGAAGCATCTTGCACATCGAAGGAGAAGGGGTCCGCAAAAATTTGAAAAGTGGCTCTGTGTGTCTTGAAGTCTGCAAACCTGTGATCAAATTCCTCCTGTAGCTTTACAATGGCATCAGCATACTTCTCACCACTGAATGGTGTGCCCACATCCATGAGTGCCTTGCATGCTGGGAAATGGCAGAGGTTTGT